>NC_082604.1:22589315-22909107 GCF_030936135.1 Gavia stellata
ATACAGCCACCCTGTCACCATCTGCTTGCCCTATCACATGGGAAAAGTTTTAACAAGATTTTTTCCGTAGTTTGTTTCTGAGACTGGTGAGTAAAACAGTGTTGAAAGCCTTACTTTGAGATCGATGTTATCTACTGTTTCTCACCTCTAGAAGGTTTGTTACCTGCTGTAGAAATAAAATATATTTCTTTGGCATACTTTCCTCTTAACAGATCTACTGCTGACTGCATCTCATCTCCTTGTTATCTTCCTGATTCTGACAAATGGTTTGATTTGTTTCTGCAGGAACTGGAGTTAATCTGATTGATTTATAAATCTCCCAGCTGCTCCTTTTTTCTCTCTTTAAAGAACTGCACTATGCTGATCTTTTTTCAGTCTTCCAGTAGCTTACCCCTCCTCTATAGGATCGCAAAGATGAATGCTAATAGTTCTTCGATTGCTACAGCCAGCTCTTTTCGGCACCCTCAGTAATGTTCATCAGGCCTTGTCTGTCTGAAAGTTTGCTCATTTCTCAAGAGCACTAATTGTGCTGACTATTTACTTGCAAGGTGACATTTTAAGTAAAGGTTGATTCAAAAAAGCCACTGAAATTGCATGGCTTCCTTCTGTAGAGAGCTTTCCTCTGTTCATTGTTGACAAATTCTTTTTCTTTGGTTTTCCTTCTCTTCCTAATGTTTCTTTAGGGTGATTTCTTCATGTCTTTTACTAGTTTGATCTTGCCATGTGCCTTGATCTCTCTGATTTTGTCCATACACTATCTTTTAGTCTTTACTTACAAACATCTCTTCTTGTTCTTGCTCTTTGTAACTTCTCTATAGCATTAACTACTTAAAATCATTTAGCTAAAGAAAAAAACAGCCTCTCTCTAAAGACTTCTCTTTTTTCCAGCCTTTCTTAAACTGTCCTGTCTTGTCCTCCTCCCATACTTACTTACATGAAGCTGCTTTTTTTTTTAGCCATAAAGTAGACATTTCCTGACATTTGTCCATCCATGGTCTATCATCTTCTCCATTCTCCCCCTCCCCTCCACCCAAGTGTCAAGAGCTGCTAGTTGTAGGCAACCACTTCGTGATGCCTGTCAAACTGAGTGACTTTGGTGCCTGACAAATTACAAAAGTTAGTGCTCAGACTTTTCTAAAAATGTCTCCTTGCTTTTAATTTGGCAGAATCTATTTCTTAAACTGGAACTGAATTTATGAGTATTTCTGTGCCCCTAAAGCCATGCTCTCTAATGGTTTTACTGCTTTCTGAAAAAATTTCACCCAGATCTAATTGCATTATTGGAAATGGTTGAAGCACTGTAATATATGAGGGAAAGTTTCTGTGGTCTTTGAGAAATCTTTTATTCAGAAACAGCCAAAAAGGCCATCTAATGCTTTCAGGAAAGAAACTCTGAAGAGATTTTTCTAGTTAAAGACAGTGGGAAAGAGTCGTGAGAATACTTAATTCCAGGGTGCATTCAAGAGAGAGTTGTGGGCTACAGAGATGGAAACCATGCTTGTTGCAAGGCAAAAAAATAATTAAAGGTCAGGAAATAATTTGTAGTTCAACAGCAAAAGCTCCTGAAAACTCTTCATTCCTTATGTTATTACCCTCTGTGAAGTAGGGCATTAGCACTCCATGTTGCCCTAATTAGTTTACCAGACCACATATTCCAGATAAATTGTACTTGCAGTTGGCCCAGTGCTTGCTTGTGATTAACGTGGCATTCAGATGAAAAATTGAATGTCGTGTGAGCACTACTCCAAGCTCAGTAAATGTCAGGCAGTCGAGATAAGTTTGGAAGCAACGGCCAAACGCAAGGAATAGAAGTGTGAGCCGTGCGTAAGAGAAGCCTTCTGGAATTTCTGGCCCAAAAGAAGGGGGGATAGAAGCAGAGAGAGTCTAGTGAGAAGCTGTAACTTAAAATATTAATACTGACAAAGAACAGAAGAACAACTCCACTTACTTTATCTCAAGCCATTAGCTTTGATTTAGTGCAGCCAGGGAAGCCTTTCGGTAGTTTCTGTACTATCTTTGCACTCTGGCTTAATAGCATTTGTTTAAATGAGGAGTGGACCCTCAAGCAATATTTCTCTTTAAAAGGCAAGTCCCAGCACAGAGTAATAAGTAAACTGGGAACAATATATTTTAAAAGAAGAAATAGATTCTGCCAGCTCAATTTAAGGAAATATTTATTACACATAATTTCTCAACTGTTTTCTGAGTAAGCAATATAAAATGATCCTTATGAACAGCAAAATGGAAGGAAGGAAAAAGTCTGCATCACTATGGGGAGTTTAATCTTCTGTGAGTCTGCTTGTCGTTCTAAGTGACGTCTTTACTTACATGAACTAAAGGCATCTACCCTGGATGTCTCAGAAATTTTAGTCCCCAAAAGACCTTCTTTTTAACACCAACATGCACCTACATCCACCTTTCATGTTTTGCTTTCTAATAATTGACCACAAGCTCCGCAACTTTAAGGGAAGGAAAAGGATGCTAGGCTCGGCTCGGCTTGGCTCGGTTTGGCTTGGCAATCGAGCCCCTGACCAAATGTGTTTTATCCCACTGAGTTGCAGGTGTGACGACACTCGGCAGCGTGGAAATGGAGTTGCTCTGTTTTGTGGTCACGTTGCTACTTTAGTCCCAAGTGAGGGCGTCTTGTTTGGTGTAACTTAGTAAAACCCACTTCACCAGTTCCTTGCTGTTCATAGTTCCTTGTAACTGAGTTTGCTGCTGTTGGTCTCCTCTGACAAGCAAGTAGGGCCGAGTGTGAAACATGGGCTTAAAACATGTGCATCACATAAAAGTTACAGTTCAACAGCCTCAAAATAACTGCACTTTTTTTCTTTATGTAAACATATTAAATTGGTATTGAGTTTCCAGGGCATCATTTTATCCGTAGCTAAAAATACAAATCAGCGTACCACGTTTTGGCAGATTTATCTCAGCAAAATTGTTTATACATGAAATGTTTCCTACTGAGTGTCACAAATAATAATTTAGTTTAGAATGTGGCACCCCATTGAACCAAAGAGCGCTGCTGTGGAAGGAAGACGTCGCTCCCTCCCCTCTTTCAAATGTCGTGCTGACTTCTTTCTTTCCCGTCACTATGGACCTGGTAATCCCTTTGCCAACCCAGACACAGATATTTCACAATAGCATTATTAAATTAGCTTAGTACTTCCTTTCTCTTACCTCCATGGAATTATGATAGAGTGCTCTACATCTTGTTCCTTTTTGTATTACTTTTATTAGTCATAAGAACATAATTGAACTGATAGACACAGTTTCTTAGAAATTGATACGATTTATTTTTTAAATTCAGTTACCTGTGGCTTTAAATTCTGTTCTTTTTGTTAATGCAATCAAACATCATGTTTGTTTTGCTTTGCTTATTGGAGAGTGATTGCTAGCCTCAGAGCTGATGATTTCAGTGTTATTACGCTTGCCTGCTCTATTTCCTGGGGACTTGCTCATTTTTTTTCATCTCTCTTTTATGGGAAGACTTTCCAATGAGCGTATCTTTCTTAGCTTAGTTCTGTGCCAAAGAACTTGTACAAATTGCGCAAGCATGGACAAAGATTGGTCCAAATCTGCAGTGCTGGGAATATACTGGACAGCATGGTGACAAGTTAACCAATATCTGAACCTGGAAAGCTATGATTCCCATCAACATGCGCTGGGAGAGGTAATCCCTGTGGCTGGAAGGACAACAGGAGGGTCACCAGAGACTCACCTTTTGCTGTTGACAGGACAGCATGCGTGGGGATGCAGCATGTGGAAAAGGGTGGATGATTCTTTTAATGACTTGGTAAATCACAAAATAGATTTGGATGTGGGCCGTGTTCCTCAAGGCATTGTTAATTCAGTTCTTACTGATCAATCCAGTACCGCCAAAGAGTGCCAGACAGGGCAGTAAAGCTGCAGGACACTGCTGAGGGGAATGATTGCTGGAAAGGATTTCTTCCTGATCACTGTTGCCCATCTGTGGTCCTAACTGCCTGCAGGAGCTCTGCTCCGAGGAAGGAGCTGGGGGGAGAGAGCACAGTAAGCAATCTGCAAGTGATAGGAATTGGTCACACGTGGTGATGACCAGAGTGCTACTCTGGTACTACTTCATTGTCTCCTTAGGCCAAATAGTATGTCTGGCAGGGAGGCTGCAGTGAGGGCATTAGCAAAAGCTTGGTAAAGCAGCGCGGGGTCTTTCTGGGATGGAGGTGTAAAGGGGTGGATTTCACCTTCCTCTCTTCTCTTACAGAAAATGCTATTCCTGTGGAGATCAGCACTGAGTCATTTAAATAAGGAAACAGAAAGTCGTGGATGGAAGGGAGTATTCTTCAGGGGGTATTTGAAGCATTTTTATAATGGATCTATCAAGCAATCAACTGAAAATGAAAGGGAAAAGAAAATAAAAATGTTCACATAGATTGCCCGTGGTATCACAGAGGAACTGCAGTTATTATGTTGGGCATGCTATAAATACATAACAGAAAACATTCCCTGTGCCTAAAGATCCTATGATCTAAGACAAATGAGGATATAAGGGAAAGCAGGAGCGTTGCTGCTGGCAGGGCAGGCTGCCACCCAGCCAGGGTGGTTTCCTGCTCAGCTGGAGGTGTGGGGGATGTTTTGTAGGACAGGGGAATTTCAGGAAGGATTTGAAGGAGGACAAATGACATGGTTTTCCAAATACATATGGGAGGTGCAGCACAGAAGGAGCCAGGGCTCTCTTGACTTTTACTGAGTGAAAGTTAATAGAAGAAACTTGATGTATATATCTCCACAAATGCTAGGCTCTTAGGGAAACGTAAGAGAACAGAACTTGAGCCAGCAATGACACGGGTGGGAGGGAAGTGGAAACACAAGGCTGAAATGAGGATAAAGGGTAACCTCGTGTTAGGGTTGCCAGAACCAGAAGAAAAAAAAACCACGTGCTTTCTGAGGGAGAAAAACCCAGAGGTCTTTCAGAACCTGGGACACTCTGAAAGACTGTTTGACACGCTTGTGAACAAGGACTTGGTAGTGAGCTGGTGTGCGGGCTGGGGCCAGTCCTTCACTGCTTGTGCAATAGGTGGACCAGGTTATATATCACATCCCTCTGATTTGTGTTACCTAAAAGCACAGAGGTGGCTAGTGGTGCTGCTGGGCTGTGACACTAGGTGGATTCGCAGTGTGCTTAATATTAGCTTGTTTTATCCAACAGTATTGTTGTTTGCAGTATGGAGAATGTGGATGGTAGATCAAATGGGAGGTTTTTTGTCATAACGTATTTCAAATTAGGCTTTAGAAATTAAGATTTCCATTTTGGGGTCCTTAGGTCAAAGCTTCTTCCCTCCCCAGTACTGTGCCTTCCCAGCAAAGTAGAGACTGAATTTCACTCTTATGCTGTTGTATGCATTTTATCATCGTTCAGGTGATACCATAACTTGGGGAAGTTCAGCGGGTAACCAGAGCCTAGGCAGCACGGGCAGTGCTTATTTAAGCTGTGACTTAGTAAGTGTTTGTCTTTTAGCTTCCCAACAACTTTAATGCAAAATGACTGCATGTTCTTTAGAGGGTAGTGTTGTTTGGGACTGTATAATTACCTGCTTTTTTTTGTCAAAAAATAGCAACTGAGAATGGAAAATTTGGGACTGAATAGTGCAGCCAAAGCTCCTGGTCTGGATCTGAGAAGAGCTACTTGCAAGGGCTCTGCTGGTGCTTCGGGATGTCTGAGTCCTTGTGCCCCAAGACACATGGCTGTCTTTTCCTGCTCAGCACCCCTGTGAGTTTGCATCCTGAGAGTCTGGGATCATGGTGCAAGAAGGAAAATGAAAGCTAGCCCAGAGAAGGGGACGTGGGCACTGGAGGCTTATTTCTGAATGCAAACTTTTTGGCTGTGACCAAAAAGTGTTGCAATGGGAAATTGTCAGCTTTTTAATCATGTTTCTTTTTATTGCAAAGGGAACACTGTGTACCGTGTACAAAGTGTTTTGTAATAAAAGATGTCATCTAAAGAGTCAGACTTAATTTATTATGAGGACATAATGCAGGATCAGAAATTGAGCATATGATATACCTTGCAAATAAGAATGAGTTAGTATGAGTGCAATTAATACAGGAGGGAATTTGTAATCAGACACTTACTGTTTGGATGTCCCCCCATGCTGTTGTTTAGAAGAACATATTCAAAAAGCATTTCGTCAATGGAAGGGAGAGCAATTCAGTGATAAAGTGAGACAGATGAGAAAGGAAGAAGTTTCTGATCATAGTGCATTTAAATAGTAAACCATAATGTGCCAGTAGCAGTCAGATTTTTAACACTGAATATAATAGCAATATGGCTCTTCTCTGTCAGCTGTTTTTATATCAAGAACGTTCAGTTCTTTGGAGGGGTACAGATTACAATTAAAGCGTTTGCTTCTTGTGTTGAGTCCCCTTGAGTTTTGTTTCTCATCGCACATAACAATGGTGTGAATGAATTAGATGTCATCACTGTTTGTGCCTGTGTGCGCCCACAGAACTGTGCTGGAAAAAGCTGCTTAAACTTGTTTGCTGCTGGTGTCCTGTGGAACATGATAATTGAAATACGGGTATGGTAGGCGTGGTACAGAAAATCTGACACTATCACAGCAAGGCAGCTCTTAAAACAGCTATCAGAGCAATGGGTGGAAGGGACATTCAGCTGAAGTGAAATGTTACAGATCAATTTGTATGCTTTCTGAAGAACCAGAAATAGGACTTGCTATTACAGGCCAGCACATTTTAGAAAGAATTCCTTGCTACCTTGACCAGTCTCTTAATATCCTTTTGGTCAATTGTCATTCTTGCATTTCTTCAAATTCCTGGTACAAACTATGTCATGCCATAAAGAAAATAATCCTCAAAAATTATTTACTTTTCGTCCAGAATAAAATAAAATTCCAGCACTCCGGAACTTTGGCCAAAGCTCGACACAAATTTTAGAGTGATAAAATGCTAGAGGAAGCAAGGACTACTTTATGGCCCACAAACTATATGGCCCATATGGCACCAATTCTGGTAATTTGCTGCGGTGCCAGTTGGCTGGAATAAAACAGTGACCATGGAGACCATGTAGCTTTGGTAAGTAGTCCAACCAACAGTGTTTAGAATGAAAAAAAAAACCAAACAAAACAAAAAAAACCCAAACAAACAAAAGAAAAGAAAACGGTCACTTACTAGAAAATAACTAATTGCCAGAATTGATAATTGATAATTTAGGAATAGCAGAGTTTTGAGCCAGAATGTAACTGGGTCAGAGGGGAGAAAGAGTGTTTTGTGGTTTGGACATTAGGCATCCTAGATCGTTGGAAGAATGAATAGATGGAATGGATGATAAGGTCTATTGAATGCGAGGTGTCTGGAAACATCTGTTGCCCTGCTGCATTAATGGTAACAAATGGATTTTTGGACCCCAGGATAGGGACACAAATTGATTTAGAAAAAACACACATAGACACACTGTGTTGTCTTTTCCAAAGAGATTTGCTCAATGGAGTGATGGGTCTATAGCTAAAACTTTCTGCAGTTTGTGGTTAGGCAGCTTGACTTCTCAGCAGAAGCATATTTGGAAAAACCCAGCAGAATCTGTGCTACGCTAGAGGAAGAAGTCAGTGCAGACCCAGAGGACAAAACCAGGCACCTTAAGATGTGGAATTGCTCGTGTGTTTCTACCTCACTGAAAGACAGAATATAACCTAAAACCCACGAAAATAGACAACTTTGAAAGATAGTTTGCTTTTATCTGCGCTAAGCCACTTCACTGAAGGAAAAAGTCAAATGAGATCTTTGGCAAAAGGAGTAATTTAAAAATACAGCCTGTGAGAGAGAGTGGAAGAGAGCTGCTCCGCACAATGTGGACGTAACAGCCATCCTGCTGTCATGCCTCTCCTCACACTGGGCAGTGGTGAGCGTTGGGGTGGCCTCTGCAAGGCACAATGCAGAGTCCATGGCGGTGGGAAAGGAAGGGAAAAGTTGGGTTTAACCTTCAGCTGTGCCCACTAATTCCTGCCTGTTTACATTTGCCAAGGCAGGCTGATGGGAAGGAAATCTCCTGTGTGCATGTTAGTCAAGAGTAGCTTCAGTCAAATCTCTGGTTTGAAAGCAAGACAGTGATGTTAAGTTGGTGTATCTCATGAGATAATTAAGTCCCAGTTGCTGTCATCTTAAGTCAGATATTGTGTAATGGTCCCAAGCACTGTGAAAACACTGGAATCAACAATGCTAAACAATATTTAATGTGATGAGTGTGGCAAGCAAAAGCCACTCCTTCAAAGTAATAAATCATATGACATTTAGCTATCTTTATCTTGGCGAGAAGCCATCAAGGCTTCAGGCTTTCATGATATATAAGTTGCTTTTGAAGTGCTTTTGCATTAGGAAGAGTGGGTCTGCAAATGAGGCACAATGAAATCCTGCATTTATTGTATCTCATGATAGGCAGATTAAATGTATCTAGGCTGCAAAGCAACTGATCTTTAGTTTTTATCTGCATACTTCATCTTGTGGTTTTTGCTTTCTTCAGACCCACTTTTGTCTTTCCAGTGTCTTGGTTTTTTTTACCCTCGTTGCCACCTGCAACTCCAACTCTATTTCCCAAGAATGATAGAAATCTTAGATCTACTGGGACATGGTAAGGAAATTTATGCTTTTTACCCCACATAGTGCTATGTTGGCCCAGCATGACATACTCGTGTTCAGATTGGGCTCCGTTGGCTTCAGAGTGGCACAGATATGAAGTGAAAGAGTGTAGCAGTGCAGAGCTTTGGTGGTGCAGGGACAGGGCAACATAACCCTGCAACAGTACAAATGCAGAAGTATTCCTGCTGTCTTTTGGGTTTGATTAAATGTCAGATATGTGATGGGATTTGTCACTCTTTTCTGGATGGTCCCACTAAAAGAAAAGGCTGTATCTGATGCATAGTCAATAACGTTAGGTGGGAGATCAGGAGAGAGCAGATCAAGATCTTTATAAAGAGTTTGTGGTTACAAACATGCTGGAGCACATCTTCAGTAAGCTGCTGCTGGGAGAAATCAAATGTTAAAAGCATGCAAGAAGCAAGGGCACCCGCTACTATTGTGTGACTGTTTTAGGGTATGTGCTTGCCATAAGCCTGGGTGAGAGTCAATGCTGTAGTTGTTATTCAGCACGGAAATTGGAAATGTACTTGGACTGCAAGTAGTCTGACCTGTAGAGGAAACCATATCTCATGACGTGCTAAGAGTTCCCTTGGGTGAAAGGCAGGAAGGAACGGGGCGCATCCAGTATTTCACTGTCACATCATCTTCCTGCCCTGCTAATGTAACCAAGAATCAGCTGCAGAATTTCTTTTATGCTCAGTTAAAGAATTATCGACCATGGCCTAAGCGTTTCTTCCAAAGAAACATCATAGTTTGAACAGTTGGCATCAAAGTTCTAAGCTCCTATGTGGTGTCGGAAGTGCCTCCAAGTGACCGCTGTTGGATTCAGTCCTCTGTTTATTGTTGCTAATGACACAAGCATTTTTTCCCTGATAAAGAGACCTCAATTTCAGACAAATCATCTCCATAGGAATTGGTGATAAATCATCCCCACAGTAGCTGGATTTCCTTGACATGCAAAATGAAGTATTTTTGCTCTCAGGTTGTTTTGTTTAAGTCAACTCGACTGAAACAGCTTTTTTAGTACTAAAAGCAAAAAAGCATTTTTAAGAACATTTCATGAAAAGTCAAACATTCAGATGAGAAAGCTCAGAATTCAGGATGCACATGAACCTTCAGGACAACTCCTTGCTTGCACTGTCTCTGGTCTTTGACAAATTATCCCTTACTGCCTTCTCCACTTGCTCTCATGTCATTCTATGGGGATTTACACAGTATTTCTTTCCACTCCCCACATTCAGTGTGTGGCATTGGAAACTGACTTTTTACTAACTATCCAAATGCTGCATTGAATAAAACGTCATGTACTCATTGCATTTCTCTAGTGCTTTCATTATTATTTATAAAGCTTTTATGGATATAAATGAACATGTAACACTTTTCAGAGTAGCAGGTGTCATTGCTGTTTTACATCGGGGGAACCGAAGCCCAGAAAGGTCAAGTCTAAAATTGTAGGAAATGTCACCCAGTCTGGGGTTTCTAGACTGAAATGTAGAGATAATTTTTGTTTTTTCTTCTTTTTTTTTTTTTTTTTGTAAGACATCTTAGCATTTAAAACACAGCTGTAATTGATCTCAGCTGCAGCTGATGGCACTCAGCAAGTCCTGCCAATCTGACTGCAAGTGCCCAAGCCCAGGCAGCTGGAAACCAGGAGTGGTCCCATGTGAGATGAGTGCTTGACAAATATTGCAGAGGAGTTCTGGGTCAGAAGACGAGCAGATTTCCATTCTCAGAGGCGGCAGTTCAGGGCTGAGCTGTGAGATAATAATTTTTCCTTCTGTTGTCCTCTTCATTCAGTGTGTCCTGTGGTTAGGCACAACGCAGGTTTTCCATGTGGGCAAAAGGTTTTGTCGCATTTATTTACATTTGGGAGTTATTAATTTGGGGGTTTGTTTTAAAAGAAGTATGGGCTTTTTTCTTTATTGCTCATCAAATCAATTTTGAATTGAATTTTTTTGAATTTAAGGGATTTGTAAATGTAGGTGCAAAACATTTCTGATTTTCTCTCCTCATGCCAGACAAATGAAATGACATTTGCTTACTGTATTATATGCTGGAGTAAAAGCATCTTTGGGAGTACCAGTCTATTCATTTTCTTCATAAAATTAATCAATAAAAGTTGTTCCAGATAGGCTTACTTCTTTCAGTTTCCCAGGAGATTTCCTGTTCTTTCCTCCACGCTGTCTGACACAAGTCACAGTAAAAATCAAAAACAGACCCCAAAGCAATAGGGAAGCTGCAGTCACAGTGGTACAGCAACAATTAAAACCGGGCTCACTGCAGATGGTGAAGGAGACAAACACAGCCATGGAGAAAAACACCACTTTCTACACACCAGAAAAATCACTTAAGGCAAACCTTTAGGTTGTATTTCTCAAAGGTTATTTTAAAAGGCTGTGATCCATTACTTTTGAATGTGATCATCAAAACCTCGTTTGAGGGTTTAGTTGAAGATCAAGATCCTGCATAAAACCTTTTCCCTCGCTAGGTAAAGCTATTGGGAGTAGGGCTGGCAGGGTCTCTGTGCATTACTTACCCATGTCTCATAACTTACTTAAATGATAATAGATGTTCTGGGCAAATCTAGTACATCAGGTATGCACTGGCTGGTGCACACACACTGGGGGGTACAAGTGCATGAGTATGCACATGTATTTGCCGTTATTGATTATTTTTTTTTGGTCTTTCTCTGATGATTTAGCAATATTTAAATGCAGCAAAAATGTGGATGAAAATCATTATTACAAGAGTTAAGTTGTGCTTATATTTTAAAATCTTTATTAGCAGACAAAATCCTGAAGCGTTGTTCTCCCAAACAGGAGTGGAGAGGCACAAGTGGTAATGAATCATTGAGGGACAAAACTGTGTCGAGTACTTGCTTGTGCTTGGCCTTGACCCACTGATTCTCCACGAGAAGAGTCAGCTCAGTATGTGGCGTGATTACAATATGTAGGATTGTTTTGGAATAAAGGAGCACAGGTTTTTTTAGATTTTAAAGCTCTCCAAAATTTTTTTTTAATTGGCAGTAAAAGAGTAAGGCACTTAAAATGCAAACTATAACAATAAACAGGGCTTTGCTCTATATTTACGGCTTGTGAATAAAGATTGCACAAAGATGGTAACTTTTAATTTTGCATTAACCCAGCTTCATTCTGCAGTAAGCGAGGCGCTGAGCTTGCGTGGTGGCAGTTTGGTGAGCCTCGTGTGTGGGGAGAAATGAATAAATTACTGTCTGCGCCTTGCAGTGGGATGTCCCCCGTGAAATAATCTAAACCTGTCAAATTGTGACAGCTTGCTCTACCTGCACAAATAACACCATTTGGAGAAATCAAGGACTGCTGATATTGCTGTAATAGATCTAAAAGTGCATACTGATGTGATCTGCTGTTTCATGCGAGATGGCATTTGAAGCTGCTAGTACAGTGAATATTTCTGCAGCATCAGCTTATCATCTAAGAAATGTGGATCATATTTTTTGAAAGAGTTCAGCATTGAACAAATCTCCACCTTGTCTAGCTCTGATACTTCAATCCTAATACATGAAAACCTGATTAAAAAAAGCCTCCCATTCTTTAAAAATCACAACAAGCTTAAGCCAACTGCCTGGAGAACATCCTTGAGTATCCCAAACATATGTGGTACTGAAATGTGGTGTCCACGAACTCTATTACAGCATGTGCAAAAAAATGTACTGGAGCACTTCTCATCTCCCAGAGACCTGGAAAGATTTCCAGAGCACTCAGCCGAATCCTTTGTGTTTGAATAGAACTTGGCAAATGTGGAGTTCTTTTCAGTGTTTTGGCCAAAGTAAAAACTGAAGAGAAAAATCTCAATTTGGATCAAAGCAAGGTGGCTATCATGGATATTTTTTAGTTTGGCAATGAATGGAGATGTAGTGGCCAGGCTTGGAAAAACTTTGCTTTGGTTAACTTGAAAAAATTTGTTCAATGCAAATTGAAATACTTGAATTGCATGGGGACTAAGTTTTGTTTAAACGTTAAAAAAGCCGTTTTAAAATGAAAATGCCACTCAAAAAGGAAAAGCTGAAAAATCTAATTTTCAAATTTTTTTTAATTCACTTTTTTCTGATTGAAATTTTTTTTCATTTTGACAAGATTTTGCAAGTAGTTTTAACTAGCTGTATTGAATTACTATTTGGGGATTAATTCACTTTTTGTCAAGACATTGTCTTCCCACCTTCGCCTTGAAGATTGCTGGCAGACCTGCTGGGAGATGGGTAAATATTGCTGTTACTGTCCTATTAAGAGAGGGATGATAGAGCCTTTAATGTCTCATTGCTTTTAAAATCTTATCCAAAAGATGAGCGAATGAGCTGCATTTCCAGCCACAACAAAATATACATTGGTCAGCTTTAAGAGGACATTGCAAAGAAAATGAGACTTAAGGTCTGTGAAACATCTTTCCTAAATTGTCTATTCATGTTATTTCTTTTTTGTGGTTTGAGCACAGTTATAAATCTAAGTAAACATCATCTAGCTGTGTTTCTGTTCTAAATGTAGTGCATCAGAAAGAGAAGTTGAATTTTTTCTTAAGAACTGTTGGGACTTAATGTCACATTTTTGAAACACAATTGGTTGCCTTGACACTGAATATGATGGCTGAACGTGAGCCAGCAGTGTGCCCAGGTGGCCAAGAAGGCCAACGGCATCCTGGCCTGTATCAGAAATGGTGTGGGCAGCAGGAGTAGGGAGGTGATTGTGCCTCTGTACTCGGTGCTGGTGAGGCCGCACCTCGAATGCTGTGTTCAGTTTTGGGCCCCTCACTACAAGAAGGACATTGAGGTGCTGGAGTGTGTCCAGAGAAGGGCGACGAAGCTGGTGAGGGGTTCTGGAGCCCAAGTCTGATGAGGAGCGGCTGAGGGAACTGGGGTTGTTCAGCCTGGAGAAGAGGAGGCTGAGGGGAGACCTTGTCACTCTCTACAACTACCTGAAAGGGGGTTGCAGAGAGGTGGGTGTTGGTCTCTTCTCCCAAGTGACAAGTGACAGGACAAGAGGAAATGGCCTCAAGTTGCGCCAGGGGAGGTTCAGGCTGGATATTAGGAAAAAGTTCTTTCCTGAGAGAGTGGTGAAGCATTGGAAGAGGGAGGTGGTGGAGTCACCGTCACTGGAGGTGTTCAAGGAACGTGTGGACATGGCATTGCAGGACATGGTTTAGTGGGCATGGTGGTGTTGGGTTGATGGTTGGACTTGATGATCTTACAAGTCTTTTCCAACCTTAGTGATTCTATGATTCTGTGACCCTGTGACAGTAGCTAGTTTTTTTAAAGGGGTATTTGTTTGCTTAGAAGAAATACAGTTGACCTTCATACCTCAGTGGTTTCAGTAGGAAAGGATGGTCAGAGGCTAAAGTGATGGCTGACAAAGGAAGCAAAGGCAGTCCATGAAGCTAATATTTCATATTTTCTAGCATTCTGATAGAAGTAAAGAAGCGATGTTGAAGTAAATGATCTGTGAAGAGCAGGTAAAGAGGGTGTGACCAAGTTGTAAAGGAATACAAAACTGGTCATTGCAGTTGACCTTTCTGAGTTAGAACAGGATCATGAGGCTCAACAAGGCACATTCCCACCACACTGTGTGTTGCATGTGATGTAGGATGAGAGACTTTTCCCTAAAGAGTTTACAGTCTCAAATGATCAGCTCAAAGGTGGGACTGATGCAGTATTGTTTTTTCCATTTGACAAGGAGCTTTACCACAAAGGGTAAAACAACATGTCCAGAATAAGAATGGGGAAGAGTTGGAACATGACCAGATTTGTTGAGATTCAGTTCATTGCTTTGTTGCCATAAGGTAATCCATCTTCCTCTTTGACTTATGCTATGCATTTAATCAGGTGCTGAGTGAACATCTTACTTTGAAAATCCAAACTAATAATGGACATAAAAATCGTGGTAAATGATAAGATGCAATAAGACAAGTCATATCTTCCCTAATGACAGCATAATGAACTGAATTTAAAATGAAATCCTATCATGAACAGTCACGGCCCATTAGACGGTGAAATTTCTTGTTAAACTGACTTTTTAAAAGCGCTTTGCAAAAAGTGAAAATGAAACAAAATTGCACAATATTGTTGGAAGCCACTTGCGGCCAGATCCTAGTAATCTTTTGGGGTAAAAACCAACCAGCTTCAGTGAGTATTTTGCTTGAGCAAGGACATAACCTCTAAAACCGTCAACTGTGAATTATGTGTCATCAAAAATATTTCAGCAAGATTTAACAGCTAATATCGCCAATTACTGTCTACAGTAGGGTACCCGTCAAGAACTGATGGAAAAAGAAACAAAAAGAGAGGGAAGGTTTCTTTGCATTTGGTGATTGCTGCTTTACGTGGATCACATAGAACAGGGAGAAACACGAGGTCCCCAGATGTTAAACACTACATGCTTTGAAGAAAACTTTTCAGAAACAGCAAGCAGGGAGATTTCCCAAAGATGACCAAAAGGAGGTGCAGGGAATGGAAATGACTGGGGAGGTGCTTGTTTTTGTTGGTAAGTGTTCCACAATAACCCTTTTATAGATTCCTGTACTGTTGTCATTGTCATCTTCAAAGCAAATTAAACACGGCTTTCTCATCAGCAATGATTATTGCAAACTGGACTTGGCATGAAAATTCAAATCATAAAAAAATAATAACTGTAAAGGTCCAATTCTCATGGAGGACCAGGAGGATGTAGGTTCTTGTTGCTCACCACTCCCTTTGGAATCATGCAGCTGAAGGTGATGTGAAAATGGGGCCACAAACTCCTAAGTCCCCCAAGCACTTTAAAAAATTTACCCTTTGTATTTTCTTTATTTACAATCTGAATGTTCCATATTATTTTGACCTCTTCTATACTAGGTATTAACAACATTTTAACCATGAGAGAAATAGATTTCAATACCTTTTAAAAAAGGTTATTTTTCTTCTTTTGAAGAAAAAGGTGCACTGCAAATGCAAGATTATTGTTCCAGCAGGATTTACAAAAATAACAGATATACAAAGAAAGTGTATTATTGTAGAAATGTGTTTTTTCTCTTTTTTTTGGTCTTTTTAAGAAGGAGCATCTGTTCTATAGTCATTTCTATGCTTGGGTAATTCATCTAGTGATTACATGGATGTTGGCTGGAAGACAACACAGTACATTGTAGAGGAAGCTGTAAAGAGGCTAGTAAACACAGGCTTATGTATTTTTAAAGGAGGCAAAAAGGAAGAAAATATACTGTTCTGAATGATACGCAATGCTGGTTATCGTCAGTCTGCATTGTTGAAAGACCTGCATGTTTAGTTGCTGCCATTGTTCCCAGTGGGAGCTCTCACACCTTCTTTTGAAATCTGACCATTAGAGATTATTTTGATCCATCCTTGAGTGCGAACATAAAAGCTAAAGTAAATTGTTTCATCAATACTGGTTTATAATTTTAGTCCTAAGACATCTAGGGTGCTTGCATAGAGAAAGTAGCTCTGAATAGAAGGTAATTGTGTATCTTATTCAATATACGTATCTGGCATATGCTGTTTAGAATTGATATTTGGGGAAGGAGAAGTGAAATGGAGAGGATGCTGCCTGGAAGACTTACGTGATTTTAAAGAACTGGTTAAATTTTAACTTGGTTCATTTGGACTGAGATAAAATGGGACAGATAGATAGGTTTATTCTCATTTTACTGTGATGAAAATAGACCCTGATTCAGGTGTCACTTCACGTGCTAATCTGCTGCCTTTGCTTTTGTTGTTCTTGGTTTACAGCAAAGGAAGGCGAATTGGGGCTATAGCGTTTGTGTCAGCTGGTAACACAGGTTTGTAGTCAAAAATCATTTTGCTGGTCAACCAAAGAATTTGCTGATAAATTATCAAATGCGCAGTTCTTTTGATCCTGAAACTAGTTATTCAACTACTGCAGCAAGAGCTGGTTGTCCTTTCATTTTGCTATCCCATATGGTTAAGCAAAAAATAACTGGTTTCCACCTTCAGCAGATCATAGGAAATAACAAGCTGGTACCAAAATAAAGCTCCCCAGTAGGGCAAAGGATATAGTACCAATGTGATAATAAAAATACGCTAAGTATGTTAAACAAAAGCAAGCTCTGCTTTGGCAGGAGTCCTAGAAATAGTTGGACTGAGCTAGATCAGCCTTGGCTGAAAGACCAAATGGAGTCAGCAATATTTAATGTAAATAAAACTCCCTGCTGTAGTTCCAGTTGCAGCCTTGGAGCTTTTAAAACTCTGCCTGTCCTTTAAGCATCTTCCTGCTCACAGGATGAATTTCATCAAGAAATACTAAGCTTTTAAAACACAGAACAAAAAGGCAAATAAAAACCAGTGCATAAAAGCCTTTTAACCTGGTGACATTGTAGTTGCATATTATGGGTTAAGTGGAGGGAAATGAAGGAAGGAACCACACTAGCATTGGCAATGTACATGAAAGGAAAGTAAGTCACAATTAAGAGGCAATCTTCATTGAATTTCTACAAGTAGTCCCTTGTATAACATTAACCATAAGCTCAGACTAGTATCCTTAGAACAAGCTATTTGGATCGGTTGAATCCCAGTGCCACTTCAGTGTACTTCATTCATTAAACATAAACCAGAAATAAAAGTATAGCTCTGTGTGCATATGTGCGTGCTTTGGACTAAGATGTTAATGATTGCAGAGCACTATTGAAGGAAGCAGGCAAAAAAAAGTCTCACAATAACGTACCAGCTGACATATCAGGTAACATGGCACAATCGTTTCAAAGCACTTCCTTGGAAGTTTCCATCACTTAGACGCAGCCATTGGTGATGCATAAGGAAACTCCAGATCACCAGGATGATGTTAGTGATTTTGTCCTCTAACAGTTGTGTCCCTGACAGAGGGTGAAGAGGTAAGGATTGTTAGTGGGAAGGGATGACTTTTTCTCAGGAATGTGGGCATCGGTTGTCAAGACTGGCAGGGTATGGAGAGAAGTGCCACGAATGTCTGATTGTGCTTGGTGGGATGGGAGTGGGGAAGTGATGCTCACAGAAAAGAAATTGGAAAATGTCTTTTGATAGGCTGAATTGAGTAGAAACTTGATTGAGGAGGAATACAGCTGGATTTGTGAGAGAGAATTTTGGAAGTAATGGGTTTTGTGTGTAGAGCTAAAAAACGGGTAATATTTTGTATCTGAAAGCATGTACAGTCAGCTTTTGAAAATGGAGAAGAAATGTCAATGAAATGAAAGCTACTGTTCTGGTTATAATAGCTGCAAGGCTGACATGGGGTCCCATAAGTGGGATAAGTGAAGAAGGAATTAGCAGGCCAGCCGGAAATGATTTAGGCAGCTGTCTCATCCCTTCCCCTGCAGTAAGTCGTGCGGGGAGTATTGCTTCCCTTATTTCCAACCGTAGAAATCTCAGTAGGCAGCAAAATTTCAGCGGAGAAGAGATGACAGCTCAGGGAATGGAGTTCATGATGGAAGCAATGAAGCAACCTTATCTTCAGCACATATTTGTGCTCCAATAATATATATCTGCTATTTTATTTTATCTACATTAGTGAAAAATAGTTTCTGCAATTTATTTTTGAGCTAGTTCCTGAAAGAAACAATACACATGTGATTGTTGGGTCTTTTTCCTCTCCAGTTACCAGCTGGCAACTTTTGAAATAGAGATAGAAAGTAAATTATATTCCCGCAAGCTAATTGTAAAAATTGGCATCAGATTGAGAAGGAGAGACCCAGACTAGTCCCCGAGGAAAAAGCAGGCTGAACTCCGGCACTGTATGCTTGTTCTGTAGCAGTTGTTTGCTGGGAAGTGTGTTTGCCTCCAGACTGGTTTTAGGAGAGACTGCTTCTTGCCTGCAGAGTTCACACCTGGGGGCAGAGGAGGAGTGAAGGGGAAGGAGGGAGGGAGGAACAGCGTTGCTGCTGCTGACGGGGAGTGTGGGTCAGAGGAGAAAAGACACAAATCTGTAGGGAACAGGGTTCTGCTGCTTGAGGAACACTGACTTGTGGGATAACACCCCAGAGTAAACCTCTAGCTGTTTATTTCTCCTGTGGAGCGGGTGAAAATAGAGCAGACTCCTTTGGGTTTCACCAGAGCCCAGCACAGTGCTACTGATTCAACTCTGCACGTGCACCGAATTTTTTCAGGTTAATAGCCTGTAGCCAAAATGATCAAAGCTAAGGGCCTTGAGTTAGCCTCAATTTAAGCCTTAGCTCCTATTTTGGCAGGTAGTGAACTGACTTTTTGGGGGTGTGAACATCCAAATTCCACCCAAGTCAGTGGAGATGATCAGCATATTTGAACGTGGGTCCTAGTTGTATTGAAACATGGCTTTGGTAGTCTAACTTGACGGCAACAGAATTTAAGAATATGCACTGTATGCACTTTCCTTCAGGCCTCGTGCCGGTATTTCTCATTTCCCGTAGCTGTGCCCTACCATGGCACTGAAAAGTACACGGGCTCCTAGTTTAGCTTTTGCTCTGCAGCTGAATTAGGGCTGAACCTGTAGAGCTATGGGGTGACGAGCGTGGAGCTCCTCTTACCCTTCGCACCGTAACGTTTGCTAGGTCCTGCCACAAAACCCCAGACCTGCCTTTGTGTTCCCAGCGAGTTGCAGGAGAAGCATGAAATTCTGTTTCATCAAGTCGCAGTGTCTGGTATGCCTCCGGCTCCCCAGCTGAGCTCCTGCCCCTTTCATTACCCTTTGATGTGTATTCAGCAAGAGCTGCCGCCCCGCAATGCAAACCGCGGCGTGCTTGGTCCTCCATCAGCGGGGAGGGAGGGTCTGAGAGGAGGTAAGACAAGAGAGAACAGTCGGATATAAGCACAAGGAAACAAAAAGAAAAATAGCACATCACAAATAGTGAGCGCAGTACATTCCCTATTTATACTGTTTTCCTGACTGTTGTGCTTGTCTTAAAGCTTTTAGAAAATACAGAATTTTTAAAAGCACGAATGGCAAGCTTTTAATCAAGTTCCTACTAACCTGTCCTTTTGATCTAGTCTAACACCATTTTCTATAGTTTTTATCTGCTAGCATGTCTCTCTGTCTAGTTTTGAACTGCTATAAATTGAATTTTACGTAGTTCTTTCGTAATGCTATTTCATAGTCCGATACCTAAGACAGAAGTCCTTCCCTTTTTGCTATCTCCCTACCTAAGTTTGACCATAATATTTTTTTAAGTTTCTCCTGTTACTCTTTGTTTATATTAAGTTTTACATTTGATTAATTCTCTCAGCACTAAAAAATTTCCCCTGCTGGGGAAAAATTTATTTTTGCTTTCTCTTAATAATTCCTTATACATGTACTTCATTTCCATGAAAATGCACATATGTTTTACTAAAAAGGGCTATGTCTTTTCTTTTGCTAGAACTTATGGAGAAAGTTAAGTGTCTCACATAAGCCCTTTCCTGGTAATTCTGAAGTGGATTTTTAACATCGGGATGGAAGTAGATTCCTAATTAAAAAAAAATCCCTCCATCCTCAGCCTGCAAATGGTTAGGAAATAAAATGTTTAGATGCCTGTTACTGCCATCACTTATACAATCTGACTCTACAGTGCTGGGACCACCACTCTATAAATTTCAATTATACTATTAGCAATAGCTCTTCAGCGCAGTAATTGGTACACTCACTTTATCTAATGGAGTATTTTTCCTCTAATTGACTTCAAATTTATCATATAAATGTCAAAGCCAAATTTTCCTATAATAACCTATTATCTCTGCTGTTCTAGCTCACTGCACTCACAAGAAACAGAGCAATAATAATCTTTTGGGATAATGAAGGACAGCAGCTTAATTCACAAAGAGCTGAAAAGAGTGACAGCTACTTCTTACCTGTCAAAACCAGAAACTTTTAATATATTCGTTTAATTAGACTACAGGTCCCATTCACATGATATTTTTCCTCTCACAATAATATAAGGATGAATCCAGCTTTTGCTAGAAAATGAGAATATCAACTGTTTAGATGATGGACTTCTATGAACATGTTTTTAGACAAGTATTCCCGTTATCAGAGGCTTTCAACTTTTTCTCCTTAGTCTATATAGTGTAATCAATTGTAGCACAAGAAATAGGCTATTATACCCTGACACAGAAGTGGCAAAGACACAAAGAAAGAGGCTTTTTAATGTGTAAATGAATTTTGGGGAATAAATATGGGGGGGAAAATGATGCAAGTATACTCATCAATCCCATAGATTTTATGTAGGACCAGCTAAGACTGAATTACCATATCAAGTTCCCGAATAGAGATTTATAGTTAATTAACTCTGGAAGTCTAGGCTGCTGTATAGAAAGCCATATTAGTGAACTTGAGATGAGTAATAGAATGGTAAACTTGGACTTGTATCTTTTTAAATTTCTTATCTATTTGAAGACTTTTGAGGACATTTTCTGTAATATATGTGGCTTTGGTGCTTCTCCTCATTCCATCATAGTACCAGGGGCTGGGTCACAACCTCACGAGGCCGAAGAGTTGCTGCAGCAGCTGTTTATGGGATTCCTGTGCTTCTGTCACCATCAATTACCAAGCTTATTCTCCATCATTGAAAAGCAGTTACCATTGACAAGTTTGCCTACCCCTCCCCCCTTGAAAAGAGGCACTACAAAGAGTATTTCCCTCCACTCCTTCTTCATATTACCCTCTAATGCATCTGAACAATACCTGGATAAAAATCTTTCTGGATTCATTCTTGGAAATGAATAGGTAAGATGCAAACCCTCCCTCCTAAGAAATACAATTACACTACAATTATAAACTTTTTAATTTTGCATGTGTCGGGCAACATAGACGGAAACTGATTTAAGTTCAGGTAAGAGGCGAAGTTTTAAAGCTGAGATTTTATATGACATCTTCTCAACTTGCCACTTAAAGACGTAATTAAGTTTTTTGTTTGTAATTTTTATTTGTGATTTTTTGGACAGAAGTGTCATACATGAACAGACTAGCAGGATTCAGCATGCTTGCAGACATGAGCTACACATGGAAAGCAGTCCTGAAATGTTACTTGGACAACATTTCCAGAAAGAAAAGCAAAGGGTACAATCGTGTGAAATGGTAAGCTGTGATACCCTTCTGTATATGCCATACGGCAAAACTTTACATGGCTCTATCTGAAGAGTAGGAGTGTAACCTACATAAGTTGAACTTACTGCCTAAAAACATTTTCTGCTTCTTCAGCTAACATAAATGTACTAGGTGAAAGCAGTGGATGTTATTTAAATTTTTATGTGGAACAGCAGAAGGAGGTAAAGGTTCCTGGAGTGGGCTGGAAGCACATAAAGATTCATCCTGCAGGTGCAATCTTGAACATATAAATGCAATACCTAAAAAATAAAGGATTTAAAAAAAAAAAAAAAAAAGAAGTCTAAGTGTAGCCCTGTTCTACAGAAGTGTATTCCTGGCAGATTACGCCACTCCTTCCTAGTGTGAGGAAAATGATTTACCCAGAAAATATGAAGATAAAACCTATCATTAGCTTGAGAGTTATAATTGCTTCAGATCCACCTCATTGTTCACCGCTATTCTTTTTTTAAAAGCTGGTCTAACAAGTAGCACTTTACAAGAAAAATATGTATGTGAATATATCAAACCAGCAAAGTCTCTTGGCACAGATACAGCATACCCTGGTATAACATATCCTTCAAACTATGAATAAAATAAGGCACACTTGTTTAATTGCAGTTTTGCTACTATCCTTGTATCTCCATGAGCAGCAGGGATGACACTGCCTCACTGATGTAGTGTACCAGTCGTGTTTAACAGGGACATAACCTTACAGTGAACTTTTTGAGAGTATAGGGCCAAGCATGGAGTGCGTATGGGATAACTGCTCACCTATGAATGTTGTCTAGGATTTGCACTTAGAGATGCAAGCATTTACATAATCTGTAGCCTCTTTTCCTTAAGTTTTAGCATAGCAATTCATTTAGTGACTTGTATCTTTCAAAGTGTATGGATACTAGAAGCGTTTCTTTCTTTGTTTCAGTACCTGTACATAATAACTCTCCTCAGACTTCACTTCGCCATCCAATCTTGCCAGGAAATCTAAAGAAGGTGCAGAGGCACCATAACACAGCTGAAGGCTTTGACAGGAGTGACAGGCCACCAGATAGCGTTCTCACTCCTTTGGCATGTGGGTGGCTGAAAATCTGTATTTCCAGTGTTTCAAGCACCCCGACAGAACCTACACCCTTACCCATGAGGCTGTCCTGAAATTTAACAGCCTGGGAATATTAGGTCTCTCTCAGTGCACTGGGAGATCTTTATACATTGATTAATTTGGGCTACCTTGGACCAATGGTTTGTGACCTTTGGAGAGTTTGCATTTAATTTAATCCCATGAAGCCATTGTATCGACTGGAACCAAAGGGACAACAAAAGTCTGAAGTACTGTTCATTTCAAGATATGCTGACAGGTGACTCTCTAACCAAGTCTTTTCTTTGTCAAAACCTGTTAGAAGCAGATGATATTCCCTTTATTGAATAGGTTGCACTACATAACGTGTATCTTAAAAAAATTGGGGTTTGCCTTTTATATTTTTTACTTCCAAAAGTGAATATTTATATCCTAAGGAGGCACACTTAGTTTTAAATATTCATTCTTCTCAAAAGGAAGTCCCAAATAAATGGCCCAAATGGCTTAAGTAATTACACACAAAAATAAAGGTAATTTGAGCCCCAAGAGATCTAAGAGTTATTGAGCCAGTTTTGAACATTTTCAGGAGCTAGATTTTCCCATATCCCCATTATTTTACTGCATAATGCAAGTACTGTCACTCTAATGACAGGTGACTGTAATATATATGCAGAATGTTGGCTGAAGAAACACATTAGACAATTTTAGGGGAAATGTTCATCAACAGGAGAGGATAGGTGCAGAAGATCAAAAACTTTAGCAGAAAAAAAAATAGAAAAGGGACACAGAAAGTCAAGGCATGAGGCATTCCTATGAATATGGTTTCTAGCTTCTCCAGTAAATCTCTGTGGTCGTTTATCAACCACTACTGAAGTCAATTTGAAAAGTGCAGAGAAATTTCTTAGATATAAAGTGAGAAATTTAATTTGTTAAGAATTTAACTAAAGCAAAGGACTGTGCAAAGCCTTGAAAAAGTATAGTGTGGCTGTACAGAGTGAATGCATATACTCCTTTATGGGTTGTGACAAGCATACTCAAGCTAGTGTGTAATTTGTCTCTGAGGTAAGTATCCTCTCCCCACTGTGTCCTCCATCTTACCATTTAACAGTCAGATAGTTATGACAAGGTCTCTTTGTTATTATTGAGGATGAGTGACGTAAAAATCATGAACTGGCCTTTTGGTCATATGTTGATTTTTACCGTTTCCTTTTGGATTCCAACCAAAATAAGATAATTGTTTGAGTGTAACTATATATGAAGTATAGAAAACATCCATGTATTTTTCTTTCAAGGAACAGAAGTAATGTTGCCTAGTAGTGGCCTTGCATTTCTCAAGATCCGAGCATGTGACACAGCCCCAAAATAATTTAACCTCAAGCTAAGAGCAATGTATTTACAACAGAATGAATCAGTGCTTGATTGATCTTAAAAATTCTCACATTCTTACAAATAGGTATGTTTCAGTACAAGGACTGCTCATAGCTAAGCATATACTGCTTATGTGTGTATATATATACATACTGCAGCATATGTATACATACATATGCTGCAGTTTGCTGTAGGTTTTTTACCTATTCACATGTCTGTAGCTTCAGATAAATCAAGAGTAAAATGGAAATTGTATGCCTAAATCCTTCATGCAGCTTTGGAAATATCAGTTGTCTTTTATCCCGACTTTGCCAGAGGGCCAAGTGGCTTCCATCAGCAGAAAAATGACGGTTCCTTAATTGGTGTGAGTTGAAAAGTCAATTTGAATTGACATCTACGTTTTTTACAGAGCTTCAACTTTGTGAAATAATTGTCCCGTTATGGAAAAAGTCCTATCTCAAACAAGACAGAAATGAGAACCCCAAATTCCTACATTAAAAAAACCCCAAACCCCCAAAAAAACCCCAAAACCCCAACCAAGTAAAAAAAAAACCCCTCTAGAGAATAAATTAGTCCTGTTGCAGCTGAGCCATTGTGATTTTAGATAAACTTGTTAATGGTATAGTAAAGGGCATCACTACTCATAAGAATAAAACATAAGCAGCCTTTTCAGACTGGTTCAAATGACTTCAGCCTATTATTGCTGAATATCTGCCTGTGTAAGTACTGCAATGAGTATCTAATATATGGTCACAGAATATTATACATCTATCTTTTCGTGTCAGCGAGTTTCTCCAGGTTGAAGAGACTATCTTATACTTCAATAAGACACATACACATATGGGAGAGAATGAAACATTTTCCATTTCTATGCGCTGAAGAGGCTGAATTAAGTCTAGGCGATTAAAAAAGGAATCCATTAACCCATTTCCTGTCATTCTTGTTCTGTATGAGTTATTAAATGGAAAATACAGTTTTAGAAAGGATGGCTTACAGGTATCTCTCTATTACAGACCTTTATGAAGAGTGAAATAGGGAAGTGTGTCTCCAGGAAGCTGTGCCAGATAGGTGTTTTGACTGGTTCCTTTTTATAGTGCTGAAATGAAGATAGATCAGAGAAGGAATTTCAGTTTCCCAAGGAAAAATGGGAAATACACTTGGTCAGATGTCCAAAGACTAGGTATTACACACAGAGAATATTATCTGATTTATGAAAACGTGTGTGAGTGGAGCTTTCTGAAAAGTGTCAGGCACTTTGGGTTATTTGGAAAATGTTACCAGCTTTTGGGAGAGAGGTAAAACTGAAAGGGGTGTGTGATCCTGATAGATCCTGCAGCTGTATGTCAGAAAAGGGCTTTAACTCACGCCTCTTATCATCCATCTTCATGCGCAGACGTTTCAACAGCCTGGTTTGCCATCAACAGTGCTCAGTCAGATTCTCTGGTTGTCTGGACATTGGCAGTGCTGGACTGCTGTCCCTGTTCTGGGTACGAGGCATTCCTGAATAATTTTGGTTCCAGCTGTTGCCGCGTTGATCACCTTGTGGCCTCTCTGTGTTCTGGCAAGAGGTTCGATACATGCTGAAGACCCTAGGGTGCATTAAAAAGGCTCTCTCCTCCTCCCCCATTCTCCTTCCTCTCTTGGGTCCCATACTCTGCAATCTTATGCCTATGAATACGTTTATGTATATAAGTATTTTTCTTTAGCAGTGTGAAGAAAATATACTCTTGTGTAAGTATTTGCCAGATTGAGCCTTAAATCTGCAGCGTGGTGTTTCCCTGTGCTGTTGGAATATTTATCATGCTTTACCCCAGAGATGGTTGTATTTCAGTGAAGAGATGAGTTGATATATCAAGGCTATGAGTCTTGCCAGAATTTCACTATATGTGTAGTACTACTGAATATAACAGGGCGGTAACGTAGCTAAACTTGCTCACCAGTGTAAGTATTGACACGATCAGATCCCACTGCTACAAATGTTCAAGGAAGGAAAGAGTATTACTGATTTGTAGAAAGAGTTGCTGAAGGAAAAAAACGCAAAGTATATTAAAATACTTGTAAAAACTACTTTCCAACTGAATGCTACAGTAGTGCCTGAAAATTTTTTGAAACTGAAATAGTGTTTACTACCAAGTGCAGTGATGAGCAGTAAGAGGCATTGCTCAGGAGATGTGCCAGCACCATGAAAATAACATTGGCACTGGACCATTTTTTCATCTGTGATATTTATCATGGAGCAATATTCAGGATCTTGATTGTGAGTTCATGCTGTGAAATACAATGAATGTAATATCCAGAAAATGAGAGAACAGATGCAGTTGGGTTGTATAATCCAGTGCAACATCCATCACATTGTGAAAAGAATAACTGCTGATCTTGAAAGATTAGAATATATGGAGCAGAAATGGTCTAAATTTTCGGTGGATTCAAAGGAAATGCATAATTTCAAAACCTGTGAAAAATCATGATGAAGTTGGTTATAATTTTATTTGTTCTTAACAGACACAAGAGTCTGTTGCCATATGCCATAAAACCTGTCCTACGTCTTTTGAGGTGTCTAATTCTACTGCAGTTGTTTCTTACTGACAAATGATGTAAGATGGTATGAAAGGCTGATAAAGATGTTCTTTATTAAAAAATAAAATTACTTTTATATTCTGTAATTTGAAAAGCAAATAAAAACATGAGTGTCTTTATACAAGGGTAAACCATAAACCGCTGTTTTATGTTATTTGCATTGATTAAATGTTTTTTAAATCATTTAAATCAGTGCAAATGACATTCAGATTTTAAACAAAGAAAATTATTATGAGAGGTGTACGTCAGCACTTTTCTTCAGTAAATATTTTGGATTATACTCATGTTACTTACTGCAAGCAATACAAATAGATGTTGCAAGGAAGCAGAACCACAACGTCACCTCTTTATACTCAGCTTTATGCATAACACTGTATATACCAAAATTTCCTGTGCGTGTGAGCGAGCATGTACATTCACACTCAGCAACCTCTTTAAGATGCAAATTCACAAAAAAGCTTCTTTTTAAAAATAAATATAATTTGATTGTGCAAGAAAATTACAGTTCCATGTGTGTAGATACATAAACAAATGATGGCCTCTAGCTCAAAAGAGAATTTGACATACAGTTCCTGCAGTTCAGTCTGGTTTTGGTTTTAGTTTTGCCTTTTGAAGGCAAATAGGTATGAGGGACATTTATAACAATATTTGTATCCATAGTCAAGGACATATTTTCCTCAGGGTGGAGGAAAACTGAGCAGTCTATGTCTTCTGCATGGATAGATAGAAGAGTTTTATTTTAACAGGAAGGTTTTTGGTAGTCCTTTTGCAGTGTTATTTTGCATTTCGTTAGTAGAACTAATGTACAATGAATTCTGCACCTCAAATCTTTTATGTATTCTCTTGATTCAGGGTGCCATTCCCAGTGCAAACAGATGGAATGATGCACTGGACCTAGCTGGTTCCCCAAGAATCTGCTGCAGGCTGCTGTCAGACCTAGGGTGCTAGGTCAACCTTCCCTCTTACTCTCTACTTGAAATCCTTTGATACTTTTTTTTTTTTTTTGAGTGTGACTAAACACCAAAAGAGTGAGGGGGTTTTCTCCTCATTGGTTCTCACCTCCCTAATGAAAATACTTCAAGGAGTGAGCTCTTGAACTCATTAGAAATCAGTGGCAAAACTCCCACTGATGTTAACGGTGTTGAATCGAGTCTCAAATGGACGTGTTGGTGGTATCACATGCAGGAAAGGCAGACTTCACCGTACTGCATTTTTGACTGCTCACAGTAAGAAAAATGCTCAGTAGTTTCTTCTCCCATTGATTCCCCAATTTCTTTATGGGCAATTCCAGATAATGAAAAGCAGGTTAGAGATATGTGTTTGAAATTTGTATGTTACTAAGTATTTATTTAAAGATTGCATAGAAGTCCAGAGGAGAGTCTCCACATGTTGAGTATGCTGCAGAAATTCAATGAAGTACTCATATATATTAGCATCATTGTTAATTGTTATGAGCACGAACAAATTCATTCTTTCATTGCCCATTGTGCTTGAGTATTTTGACTTAATGATCCTCATCCTAGAGAAAACTCTATTAGTGCTTGCAGATGTCACTATAAACGTAGGGGTGAAAAAAGCTTTAGGATGTGAAATAATCAGGCTATATACTGCTAGTCTCTTGCTGTTAGTGGAGTGTTTGAAATTCTCAAATTGGTTTCTTTTGAATGAATACCGAAGTTTAAACTCCTGCTTACAATTCTTTGTCACTTAGTTAATAAGGCACGGTTGAGGGTGACTCAATTTCATCTTCAAGAAACTTACAGGTTTTAGAGATTCTAATTTACATCACATAATTAGAGTATCATGAGAGGTCTGAAAGGTTGTTAAGCCTCTTACAATGCTTGATCAATAATATATTGCATCTTAACTGTTATGCAGAAAAGATTGCCCTTTGTTAGTCCAGGTGTTTCATGAACAGATGTTACTTTTTAGGATCTATACAAGTCACTCTATTTTTTTTCCTCTTTGAATACAAAAATCTGTTACACATTTTCACTGACCTCATAACTATCTGTCTGTTCCACTGAATGGACTGTATTAATGCAACTGTGATGTTCAAGGTCAAAATGCTGTAAATAGTAATTCAGTACTCTGCAGAGTCCCAGATGATGCCTGTGTGTAATAAGGCACAAGAAAGCTCAAATGATGACATTTTGCCCAAACAATCTGCGCAATTCTATTGCTGTATCAGGGACTTTTGATGTCTCTGCAATGTCATCTAAAGTTTCCCACATTGTTTTAGAGGGTTTTTTGTGCATTTCAATTATGGCTTATATTCAGCAATACCATTTAATTCCTGACAGTTACTTCAGTTTGACAATCTCTGATTTAGCTGTTATCTATTTTGCAGCAATGTCAAGAGCGGCATGATAAAGTGGGCTACTTTGATTGAATATAAACAGGATCTGGACAGTTCAATAAAAGTTCTTTGCATGTTTAATTCCTAGCTGTCATGGTATCAGCAAAAAGCATATAAGAAGATTTAAGATGATCTTGCTTCACTTCCTTTAGCTCACCTAAATGCAGTCCATTAATGGCTTTATGTTTTACACATATTAATTGTGCTGCATGCTATTTTTGTGTGGCAAGATGAATTAGAACTGGATTGAAAATAATTTCAGCCATATTTTTGCATTATAAGGGAATTTTCCCTGTAGAGAGGGCCCAGATGAGCTCTACATGTAGCTGAAATGATAACTAAACTCTTCAAAACCACATCAGTTTGCTGAGGATTTCATTGTATCAATTATTTCATGTATATGAGGAGGATGCAAAACTAACTTGCTCTCTGTTTATATATCAGACTATTTAAATTTATGGCTTCCGGGTGGAGAACCTGGTGAGTCTAGAGTTCACATCTCCCTTTATACAATTTAAATTTACTTTCCACTATTATAACTAAAAAGAATATCAAGTCAGTATCCCAGACAGTTACCCATGGATGGATTATTTTTTTTAAATATGCAAAAATGGGTACTTTAAACTTCGCCATTTGAGAGCTCCAGCTCTAGAGTTTCTTTGAAGATATAGGCTGTGTTATCACCATTGTGTATTTTGTTTGGAACTTCATTTGTCACCGTTTTTGAGTTACCTCTCAACAATAGCTGATGGTAACTTCTAGATCTTTGCATGGGTGTTTTTGCTTTATCCTTAGTGAGAGCTGGACTTGTTTTTGTTACAATTTTCTATTTATTAACAGTGAGGAAGACTGGGATCAGTCAGCAAATTTACAACCTCTCAACAGTGACAATTCAAAACTTAGCTAGTCTGTTTGTGGTTGCTGCTTAATGAGATGTTACAGCTGCATGGAAAATGGTCAGGTTAAATGACCACGCTATTCTTTTCATGTACCTGTGAGATGCACAGACCATACCCTCTGTTTTGCTTGTTATCTAGGCAGTATGGAATGATATGGATGCAAATACTTGTCCAGTGGGAAGTAGTAAGCGGTATATTTGCAAGTGGTCTTAAAACATTGCTGGACCCTGAAACCAAAGAAACAAGCACCTGTGTGCAGTTATCTTTCTATTAGCTGCATATTTGTTTCTCTAAGCTCTTGGGTCATATGCTATCACCAAGGAGAAATATCCAAGGTACAGACAGATAAAATTTCTGCATCCTATTCTCATTTGATTTCTCTTTCACTAACAGTAAAAGCTGGACACTTACAAATCCGACTCTGTGTCTATAGAATTGGATTTCAACCTGATAGATTGGGTCTTACTAAGTGCTACACCATCAGGACTTCATTATAAAATAATCACAGTGGGTGCATTGTTTGATCCGTCGTGCAGACCGTTTTCACTATTTTATGTCCTTTTGAGAGTTTAAGTACTCAAGTCTGATGAAAATGAACAAAAGCAATAGGACCTGAAATACATTTTTATTCTCCTTTCAACTTGGCTCCTTTTTTTAAGGCAATCAACAAGGTTCCTAGCTGATTAGAAGCAAATTTGAAAAATCAGTTTAAATGGCCTTTTCTTCTTACCTTTAATTTTGTCTGAAATCGGTCCTTGTTGCAGATGAGCTGGCTGGAAAAACAATGAGCTATTTTTTGCCATTTTTTGGATAAGATGCTTAGTTTATGCTGGAAAGTGAAAAGGATATTGCATTTTTTACTAGGAAAAGTACATCTTAAGAAATGGATAGGTAAGTCTTGAGAGACCATCTTCTAGGCATGCTGTAGCTTCATAGCCAGAATGTGTCATGGTAAGTAATGCGTCAGAGGAATATTCCTAGTGGGAAAGAGTAAATCACCTCCAGCTTCAGCAGGGGTTATCCAGGAAACAACAGCTATTCGTGGCTAACTTCCACCAACTTTTACAAATAAACATTAAGGACCTGATTCTAGTCTCACCACTCTTTAGAGCACTGAAGTCCATTGTCTACCATGGAAGTTATCTCTGATTTAAATCAGAAAGTGAAGAGGACCAGGGCTCATAACCTCTGAGCACAGGGGTAGTATCACTGTTGCCCACTCTGCGGTGGCAAGTGACACGCGGAAAGCTTGCAGGGTCACAGCTCAAACCTTGAGTGCTTGCCTCAACTCTTTGTGCATTGTTGAATAGCAGAACTGTGCAGTAAACTATGTCAGAACAAAGTTGTTCTTTGCAATAGTTCTCTCATTACTGAGTTCTAGGCTGGCCGCGAATGGGGGAAATAGCTGTTCTTAGAGTATTTAGACCGTTATTCCAGCTTTGCTTGGACAGATAAAATTCTCTCTCCTGTCTCCCTCCAGACTCTCCATTTGTCTTTGATATTGAACTGCCCAGGAAGAACCTCAGTGCCTACCAGGTCATGTATCTTGGGGGTTGATGTAGCTCAGTATACAGCTTCAGTGGAGGTAACAAAAGCTATTATTTGAAGTAAGAGTGTATGCCCAGCCACTTTCTGCAGTCCTTTCCCCTTGTACGTCCTCAGTATCCACAATTGTTGGGTCAAGGATGCTCTTTTTAGTATCTGATTTTGGACTTATTGTGCATGAACTTGTCTAATCCATTTTTAAATCTGCTGTTACTGTCTGCTTTGATAACCTCATGTCAACAAATTCCAGTAGTTCACTACCAGCCGTGTAAAAAAGTACATGCTTTTATCTGCATATCTCATGCTAGTCTGAGTGCTTCTCATTCTACTGTTGGGGGGTTTGGTGAATAAAGGTTCTGCATTTACATTATCAACAGTGTTCACAACTTTGTAAACCTCAGTCATGCTCTTCCCCAGTGCAGTGAGGAGTACATTTTATTTACTTAATTGGCTTCACAGGCAGTGATATTATGGTCATTAGATGATAGATTTTGAGCTTTTCAGCAGCTTTTATGTTAATACAGTATTTGGAAGCAAGAGTCTGGCAGAGCAGCCCACTGGGCAGCAGAATCAGAAGCTTAAAACTGGTATTGCAAGGGGACTTCTCTGTTAGAGAAGTGTTCCTTGAGGAAGAGCCATGGCCAGGGAAAATTCAACCTGGGCAGGGAAAACTGGCAGCTTAATGGCTTGTGAAAACCGTTGCAAAATAATATTGTGAAAATTGCTGAGTTGGTGTCTGATTAAGCTGTCGAAGATATGCTTCTTCATTCATAACTTGTTTCCTGTGTTTCCGATCTGTCACTGGCAAACTATGTTTCTCTTTGCAGAAGCCCCTTCGGGTCAATGTTTGGTTTGTGTGCTTATTGCCAGCCAAGGACCAAGTTTCTCTGCAACAGCATGAAGGAGAATAGGAAAGATGGAGGTTGATGAAATAAATAGTTTGGTAACAGTGAAAAGATTGTTACAAAATAAAAGAGCTTATTATTTTTTTGAAACCTTTTTTCAAGTTAAATGCAATTCTGCAGCATTCAGAAAGGCAGAAAATGTGTGGAAGTGGTGAAAACCGAGTGTAATTAAAGGATGAGTAAGTCTGGATGTTTTTTTTAAAGGTTTCTTATACAGAAGTTCTCCATTTACAGCTCACAAACCACCTGTGAAATGTAAGAGGTTTCATGTGTCACACGCCCGCTCTAATAAATGTAGAGGATCTCCCTTGTGCTGTCAGCTCCTACTTATGTGCATTTATAAAGCTAAATTACTCTTGATCTCCCCACCGACCTGCTTACTACAGAAATGTGTGTGTTACCCTATGCAAAATTAGGTGGAGAAACACACAGAAAGTAACTGAAACGATCAAGTCTTTTAAAACGGATGCCTGTCATTGGGTGGTGGTTTTGTTTGGTTTTTTACAGCCTTTAGATACTAGCTGTAGTTGTTGTGAACTCATGAAGGAGGTGTTTGTGGCCGAGGAAGGGATGTCACAAGGAAGCAGTTGCTGGGAGTCTGCCTGGGTGACAGATCTATCTATTTTCTCCTCTAAGAGCATCACATACACTCTAATGAGGGAAAATGCCCATCAAACTCTGCAGCTTCAGTTGGATTTTGGAAATGAAATGAAGGTAGATTCAGAGACGGAAAATATCAAGGTTGTTCAGTCATTCTATGATTTGTATTTATTTTTTTTTACTAACTATATTAAGGCTCTTTTTTTTTTTTTTTTTAAATAAATAGAATCATCATCATCTGTGCATTTCATAACATAACCCTCCACAAAACCTAGAAGGGAAGAAAACCCCAACCCCTCTGTGACAAAATTTTAAAGTGGAATGTTTTCAGAAGCCAGGGGGAGTAGTGATGGGGAAAGTGATGCGAAATGTCTTTTGACAAGAAGACGACGAGAGACGAGACTGAAGAGATTTATGCATACTTTGGGAGGAAAAATCTAAACTGATACATCTGATAGCTGACTTGGGATGAGTCATTCACTCTTTATTTGCAGTGAAAAGCTACTTTAATGATTTTAACATTTATCCATTACATTTTTCTCCTTGATCTATATTTCAAAATGCTATATCAACTCTTCAAAGGTTAGGACACATGTTTATTTTAATGTGGAAGTGGATTACCAGGTTGTTGCATCACCATGCTAATCTCGGTGCTGGGTGGAAGTTTTTAGTCAGGACTGACCTTCTGTGGAAAAAAGGCTTATGCCAAGGCAGTTCTGGTGGAAGATATTTAAAATAATGATTTCTGATGCTGAGTCACAGTGTTGTCACAGCGCTATTAATAATAAACTGGGAGAACATTTGTCTTGCCATATGGGATGAGAATAAATAGTCCAACTTCTGCCTCTGGTATTGGATAGCATTATATAATGTTATTGCGTGAGGCATATACATTTCCATTTCCCTCCCATCCCTCCTTAAATGCACATTTTCTGAAGAAATAGAGTGTCGTTAGAGAGTTGTCTTGATTTCTTTTGGAGGCTGTGGCAATAGTAGAGGCTTCCTTCTCTGCCTCAGTCTACTTGTAAGGACATTTAGTTAAACTGTGTTGAATTCTGTGCACACGTTCCTATTCAGAAATAAAATGTTTTTAATTTGATTTTAACTTAAATTGCTTTGGAAGTAAGGTAAAGAAAAATTGAATCAAGGCATTTTTAATTCTTAATACAAATGTCTGAATAATGATTTAATGCAATTTAGCTAAACCACTTCAGAAATTCATTTGGATTAACCCTTTTGCTCCCATGCTGACAAACTTAGAGAGTGCTCTGTGGACACTCTTTAAATGGCATTAATAACAGGCTGGTATTCGGGAATTCTGAAGAATTTTGGCACTAATTGTGAATTCTGTATAAGCATTCAGATGAAAGCGTTTACTTGCATGCTGACCGGTAATGAATCATTGCTGGGTTTTATTGTTGACGTTTGCCACTCTTTCGATGAATTCAGCTGCAATGCACTAAACAACAGTGGGGATGACACGCAGATCTTGGACAAGTCTTTCTCTACCTTTGTGTTAAGATTTCAGACCATACAAGACTTTGCCTGGTAGGCCAGAGAAGATCACAAAGCTATCCTCCTAGGATGGGCTTTACGAGGCAGCTAGAGGAAAGTCCTCATTTTGCTGAGCCACACAAACCCAGCCTAAGCAGCCCCATGTTGGCGCTGAGCAAACCACTGCGCTCGCCAGCTCTTGGCAACTTGTAGCACACATCTGCTTGAGTTTAAATTAGGTTTCAGTGTCCCCCAAAATCTCAAGGGTACTTCAATTTGGCCATTTAGGCTGCCTTTCCCGATACATGCCTCTGCAATACATCTTCCTGAGTTTATTGTATCCAGAAATGCTTTGTATAGGAGAAAGCAGAATTCCTGTGTTGTTTTATGCCACCTGAATCTGTCGTCTTCATCCTCCAATGGGTAAGATTACCTCGCCTCTCACCTCCTTATGTGTCCCTATCCTTTTTGTCACCTTCTTCTGTGTGTCACCTATCCCTGGAGGAAGACTTAGTCTTTCCCTTTTCTACTAAACTTTCTAAAATTGCCCTCCTCAGTAATAAACTGGTGCCAAATATGTTTCATAGCCTTCCTGTCCCAAGTCATTTGGCAGCTATTTCAAAAACAACATTGTATAAGGATTAGCAAAGTCAACTATCTGTAAATATTCAAGATGACTTAACTAATGGGGAAGATGTAAGGCGATACAGTGACTAAAGCAAATGTTTAAAATAGAAAAGCAGTGAGGTAGAGTTGCTTTCTACTTGAATCAAATAAAATTCTTAAATAGCTATCCTGGTAAATTTAAAAAAAAAATCAGTTTATTCTTATGCTGAGATAAGATGAGGGAGTTAGATTTTAAGCCAAGGGATTTACTATCATACTTTAAACTATAACCCTCTCCTTTTTGCTAATATTGTAGATATCTTTGCACAGTATAGTTCTGACACACCATGTTTAGCTGAGGACTATAGCATCACAGTATTGCCAGACATTAATAAATCTAGCTTCCATGTCTGCCTGAAAACCGTACTCAAAAAACCCATTAAAATACAGAAAACTGAATTAGGATTTTATGATGTTTGAGAAAGCTGCAAATCTGAGATAAAAAAATCACCTTTTTTGTTGTTGTTGTTGAATAGGCACAACATGCATCTCAGGACAAGCCTGCATTTACTTCAGTGAAATGTGGATTAAAATGAATGCGGATGGAAAATGGAAAATATCACCATTTCTAATCATGCTGCTGTCTCATTAAGGATAGACAACATCCTGATTCTAACTGAGAAATTACTCTTTTTCTGTTGCAGAAGTAAGAACCTCAGGCTGGCTGAATGACATTTTCCTTATAGGAATACTTCAGTGCTAATGACAATAACAATAAGGAAACCAGCAATTCGATACTGGAGGATGCTGCTGAGGAAACATTGACATAAGGGCAGGTAATTAGTGTTGCTGCTTCCATTAAAATTAGGGGGTAAAAAAACCTGAAATGGAGTCACTGGAGCAAAAGGATTTTTAAATTGCAAAGAAATTTTATTTACACTGTGAATCCAGCTGAACTAAGTAAGCTAATCAATATGATGGGCAAATTCTATTAACAATACAAAAAACCCTAATTGAATAATTAAATTATAGCAAAGAAGAGTAAATATTTTGAGGAAAGGGACAAAGCTGACAGAGCCTGAGTTGGTCAGTGAAGTGGAGTTACTGCTCTTCAGCTTTTCTCTGCCTCTCTAAAATAATCAAAGACATAATACTGCATATCACTTCTAGCAGTATAGAACCTTTCACTGTTGCCCAAATGAGACGGGGCATACGTGTGGGAAATGGGAAGAGAAAAATGAATCTGTTTGAACACCAAAAAGAATTTGATTCAGCTGAAGTTGGAAGAAAATTTCAGGTCAGGCTTGCAGATCCTTGATGAATAATTCTAATAGAAAATAGACCTAAGCGGATCCAGTTTTCTTTTTGATGTAGCACCAGTGAGGCCCAGCAAGTTAGAACAATGACGACTTTGGCACAGACTCTTCAATGAATATATATGGAATTAGCCAACTGGTAGGGTTTTTTGCAAATTCTAAGCAGCCTTTTTGTTAACAGAATGGTGATCTTTTTTTTCTACCTTTGCTACAGTAGAATTTTTTTCTTCCAACTTTGAGTGATGTTATTTGATTTAATGGAAAATTTTGCATCTCTTTTCAGGTCAGGGATGGGCTATTGCTCTTTTTATGTAGTGCCTAGAATAATGGGTTCTTGATCTTGATTGGAGCCTTTCATGGCTTCAAATAAATTGGACTATTTTTCTTGCTTACACCTTTGCCCTTGTGTCTGGGTAATTGGGATAGGGAGTAAGGACTGGTTTGGGCGCCATGGCCTGCATACTGGGCAGTAGAAGAATGAGTGAATGAGAATTAACATGTTTGGTAAGAAATAGAGATTTTCCTTACAGCATTACCAGTTGCAGAAAAAATCTATTTGGTTTAATCTGCCTTTTTTTTTTCTCTCCTTGCTGCAATCAAATAAAATGCAAGGTTTAGTTTTGTGTCAATGCGAAAATTAATTAGCATAAATTGTAAACCCACTCTCTTTCTGAGAGTGCTAAGTTTTCTTGTTATTTCCCTTTTAAATGGAATCCTAAAGGAAAAAAAGCAGATACTGTGGCATAAATATTGCATTACACTTAACTGATTTATATTTATAAAGCTAATTCCACTTCTTAATGCAATTCAAACAGGAAAAATGCTTCTCTGTTAAGGCTGTTTTAAAAGTATGCCAATGCAGTCAAAATGAACTGGGGTTCTGGCCTGACTGTCTCATTTTTTACATGGCCTCTTCATTTTCTCTCATGTTGTTTTTCTCAGTTTAGCAACATACTCCACTGAATTTCTTCTTGGCTAAGAAAATAACTCTGTGCAAAATACACATCTGAGGTGACAGCTGCTTCTGACCTTCATGCATATTATATTATAGAGCTGGTCAACTTAGAGCTCTGGCATATTGGAAATTTAGCCCTTGACATTGTCCCTGTATTGAGATGAGGACACGTGGAAATTGAAGGGCTTTTCACAGCGAAACATAAATGGCTGGTACAACAAGGCTGATCCTTCATACTCACTTTGGTACCGGGTAATGTCATAGGAGGTCAGGTGTATTTCCTGATACAGTGTGAAGTGCATCAAGTTACAGCAGGGATTAATGAGGCCCTCTAAGAGCTCAGTTTTTCTCTTTTATTCAAAAAGGGAGTTAGCTGTTAGTTTTCAGAGATTAAAATATGAGAATCTTTAATTGAGATATCTGCTATGTGCAGCTGTTGTTGAGTATGAGTTAGCTGTAACAGAGTATTAAGAGCTTTCAAGAGCCACAGATTTGAAACTCTCACCAGGCAGGTGGGAGGTAGGAGCTAGTTAGGTAAACTTCATCTTAACCAGCTCAGAAGCAGGACAGGAAACCACAAATGTGAAATATGACCTCAGAATAATTTCTAATTGATTGCAATTTGCAGCAGAGCAAAGGGATGCAGGTGGGGTCTGACATCTGGCATAGCAACATGTAGCAGTGGCTCGGGGCTGTTTGTTCCACAGGAGGGGCTCGGATCGCAGTTCCAGGTACCCAAACAAGTCACACAGACTATTAGTTCTGTAAATGTAGATGTTGCTGTGTTGTGAAGGAGATGGATTAGAGTGAGAACTCTGAAAATTTTCATTACAAGACCTGCCTAAGGCTGAGTATAGTTCTTCTTGTCTGGCACAGAGAAACTATGGTTCTTTTTTTGTCTCTGGAATCACACTCCTTACATGTAAAAATGTGAAATCACCCACCTTGAAGGCTGCCAAGGGGACTAACATTTGTAGGGAACTGACATTGATTAGACAGAAAACTGCACTGTTGTGCAATGTATCGCTATTAAAAAAAAATGGATAAGCATTCCAAAATGAAGAAAGTGCATTCTTTGAGACTGCAGTATATGGGGTCTTGCTGTAGCCTCTTCCTACCATCTGTAGCTGTACATGTTCCACTGCCCTATCTGCTGTGGGTGTTTCCTTCTGTCATAGGACTCTGTCTTCTTCATTCATGATAAGGCAGGACCATGTAGTAGCTGTGAATATCCGAACAGCCTGCATGAGAATTAGTTGTCATTATTTTTATCAAGCTGTAAGGTCTCTGAATGGGTGTAAATCAAATGTTTTAACCATGCCAGGATAGGTTCTCATGTGCTGGCTACAAAAGTGTACCTGGACGTCTGTGTGGATGAACCTTTATTCCAATGGAAGCTCTTCACGTGTGGTCGTGTTGTGGTCCAGGCAGAGAATAAAGGAAACTTCAGCACAAATGTGCCTCAGATTAATACTGCTGAAGATGTCAGAAGGCAGGCAGGGACCATCTGTTATAGAGCAGGTTCTGCTCCCCACAGGCACTAAAATAAAGGTGTCCTTCAGCTCACTGCTTTTAGGCTCCCTAGGGTTTCTGTTTAGGATTGCCCTTTTGCTCATCATCTGAGGGTGTCTTTGATCCCAGTAAAAGCAATGATGTTTGAAATATGTTTTTTTTCCTCTCTAATTAGACTCTCTCTTTTCAAGAATGCAGTTAGATACTACATCGTTTTCCTAGTCCAGTTTTTTGAGTCCCTTATTCTATTTAACAATTCTGTGATATGGCTAATACAACATCTCATGTTGGGTAATTTATTTCCTCTCTGGCATAGAAAGCCATTAGCCTTAACTATTTATTCAGTAACATTTTTGTTCTATTTAATGGTGTCCAATCCATCTCTGGTATTAGCAGTGTGAATGCTAACCAAACTTTGGCAAGTTTTTCCCAAAGGCCCAGTAGAAGTTCGTATTTTATGTAAAATATAAATTGAAAAATATCATATATTTTACAATTGTAATGCAGAGATATTCATTGCCTGTTCAAGAATAGGCATTTATCACGGGCTTGACTACTGTAATTTTACCATATTCTAGCCTAACTGCCCAAGGTTACACTGGTCAGAGCGTCATTATTCTGCTTCCCTGTTGTGACTTACAAGCAATTGAATTGGGATCAGGGCAGAGGCAGCAATAGATTGGCAAGGACATCTCACTGCCTCTAATTCACTGGAATTGCGTGAGCTCCATGGACTTTACATGATCCAGTCTATACTAAATCATGGCAGTCAGCCTCAATAGGACGGATACTTTTAATGAGGAGCTTAGTATATCTGCTTGGTAGATAATGAAGTAATAGAGAAGCAAGATTTGGGTGAAAAGTTGCACCCCTTTACATGCTGGATTGAACTGGTCATGTGTACCTAGTGTTTAGGACGTTGTGCATCGGAAAGACTCTGCAAAATAAATCCAAGGCACCAAACAAAGAGGGGCAGCAGGAGGCTGGAGTCGCCTTTGCTGAGCTGCTGGAAGCTGGCAGGGGGCTGGAGATGACATGGCGTAGAGGAAAGCCGGCTGGCACAGTGAGCGGTACACACCGTGGCACAGTAAGCAGTCCACACAAGGATCAGCCTCATTTTTCAGGACATCTACTGAGTTGGTGCTGTATGTACCCTGCCTTCCTGGTGTATGTCGCTGTAAAATATGCAATGGATGTGTGCTCCTGCCTAACCCCTTAAATGTTGCTTTCAACCTCTCTCTCTCATCTCTTTTTCCAGGCTCATGTCAGCAACCCCTTCCTAACCTCACAGACCTGCCACTTCTGATGTGGGAGCCCTCACCACTCCGGTGCCCATCGCTGGCTGTGACCTCTGGCCATCTTTCCACCTTATGAACTTCCTTAGGAATTTGAAGGTGTAAATATCTTTGTTGCCTTTTTTTTATAGCTCTGAATTCCCCACCCCCACCCCGTATTATATCTGTTGACTTTATAACTGCCTTAGCTTCTGTAAAGCATTTTGGCATCTAGAAAGTGTATAGTCTTTCAGCAGCAGTTTAAAAATTAAAATTGGAAAAAATTCTAAAGGTCACAAAAGAGGGAAGGTGGCTTGGGGAAGGTGTGAGGGTAGACTTCTGGACACTCTCCTGGGCATTGCGGTAGACACCGGTGTGATGTTGAGCGTGTTCCTCTGAGCATCCATTGAGCGTGAATGTCCATCCCACATAAGGGCACAATTAGAATTATCTCTTCCAAGTGGGAGATTTTGATGAGGCAGAGGAGGCGGTTGCCTCTCAGCTTGTATTTTTAAGTGCCTACAACAGTGCAAACCAGAGCCTAGAGGCTTTTAGCCCCTCTTTAATATATAATTACTGCTTCTACAGCATAATGAAAAGTGTTGCAAAAACTAAACAATGCCATACAATGGCAAATTTATTAATTTTTAAATTGTTTTTCTTATGCAAATAATTTCAAAATTCTGAGATATATCATCTGCAAGAAATATACTCTGAGATGTAAGTGCATTCACAAATAATTTTTAGGCAACTGGTGATTCTTAAGCAGCATGCAAATTGTAAATATTATAATCAACACAAACCCAAAATTAAAATTTGTTTTCTATCAACATTGCTGGTAATAAGGACTTGAGGTTTTATGCAGGGCAATAAAACAGTCCTGAAAAGCCTCAAAGAGCATTCTCAAGACACTAATTTATTATTATTTTTCTACTATTAATTTAGTAACAGCAGAACCTCACCAAGGGAGAACACTGCTGCTTCCATATCCTCTAGATAACATGCCCTAGGCTACTACCATTGTTATCTAAGGTTTCGTGTCTAGATAGCCACTTGCTTCTTTTTGTGTCAGTAGTAAGGTGGTTACTGACAGTATCCCTGTCAAAGCTGCTGTAGTGACAAATGTCATCATTGCTGTAGCTCCCAGGACTCCACACTGCAGAGGGATATTCTCCAAACGTGTCTGTCAATTTTTGGCCATAGCAGAGACAAGAGTTCTTCTGCATCATTCTCTGAAACCTATAGTGTTATACCAGCTGCTTGCAACAATACAGAGTCAGATGGGGCAAACTAGGTGGCAGGTTAACATATATATTTGTACCCTCCTCAACATCTTCAGCATTGTTACAGATACTGTCTGTTCACAGCTCAGCTGCTCGTTCCAAGTATTAACTGACATCAGCTCAATCTGGAAAGTCTCTTAACGGTCTTAATGTCTTAATGCTGACAACTGCCTGCTAACGGCCTTATTATTTATCCTTAAGTATGGGAGACTGCCAGTTTTGAAATAGAAATAAATCAGCTTTTTTGTCATCTATTTGTCTCAACCAGACCAGTGTGAAGCTGCCAGAAGAGAAACCTGAAACCAGAATGTGCCTCTGCATGTAGCAAAATTATCCCTTCTTTCCCATTCTGCTCCAGAAATGTGTCTCCTGGACTAAGAATGTCTAGATAGAGCTGTGAACATAACTGATTTTCTAGTTTGGCCGCTGAACTGAAAAATAAAAATATGTTCAGCCTGGGTCAATATGATTTTTTTTTTTTTTTTTTCAACTGGCTGTGGGGTTTTTTTCCTAGGTATAAATTAAGGAGGCAAAATCCATCTAGTGGTTCCCAACAGCTAAAGAGCCATCTTAGTGCACTAATGTTCAAGTTTATGACATTTCTGCATACGTAGAAAGTGTCCATCTCAAATTTGAGATCTCTTGTCTGTTTTATTGTTGCTGATTCTTTTCCCGTCTGATTTACTTTTTTCTTCGATTCTCAAAAATGAAAATGTCTTGCAGCATTCTGTCTTCCTTGAATTAAAGTCAATAACCACTTTTTCTGACATCAAAGATCACACTTTCAATCAGATTATGTCATTCAAGTTGCCTCTTCTGACCTCTCCAGCTTTCACCCAGTACTTATTGATCACTGTTTAATTTTGGTTTTCTTCCTTGTCGCACTAAAAGAGTTTTCAGAGAAGCAGCCCTAATTCAGTGCTCCTCAATAACATATCACCCCCGTTTGTGGTGTTTCTTGGGGTGCTGGGTCAGCTAACACAGCATTTGAGCCCTGAAAACATTTTCTTTCATTAGAAAAGTGCTAAATGTTGTGAAACCAGCTTCGAAGTTAACTCTAGAAGACTAAGATCTCTAAATGAATCAATGCCATCTTAAAAATCACAAATATGTCTCTAGGGCAGAGATTAAACAGTGGGTTTAAAATTAAGCTGCTGCCTAAAATTTAACACTTGCATGTGTGCATTTTCATCTCTCTGGACAGTATATTTAGTACTTGTGAAGGGATATCCATAGTCTAGTGTGGTGAATAACGATTTGTGTTGTGTAAATCCTTTTCCAAAGCTGAGAAGGCAGATAAATGCTGAGAAAGACTTCTCCGAATCTTCTGTAGAATAGAAAATTATAAAGTTTTTGTATGACAGTATGAAAACATAACATGTCAATTTCTGATGAGCAACTAAATCAGGAGCCCCTTGTACTTAATAATTGTTTCTTTTTGTCCTAATACATAATTCAACTAGATTAAAGAAAATCCCTCAGCTTTATAACTTGCTAGACAGTAGTTTAATATACTGCTTTTGTTGGTGAGCCATACTCTTACCGCATAATTTGTAAAATAGCAGTTTGTCAGGCTGATCAAACAGGGCTAATTTTGGACACTTACATTTTCAACTTCAGTCGTTTCTATTCCTTGATTGTAAAATTAGTCTTCAAGTAATGGAGCGCTTCTGTGCTGTAAGTCCTGTAGATGGCAATGTTACACTGGTATAAAAACGAGTGGAAACCGTACATCTCAATAGCTTCATTCTTTATTAATCAGTGAAGAAAGGTATTAATAACAATTCAAGATACAGTCTCTGAAACTGCTGCAGAGGTAAATATCTATAAACACATCATTAGTAGTAAAATGTAAGCCTGATTGGGTCACTGTTTTTTGTTCTTATATGGACTTATGGAGGAATCATGCTTACTAGGGGTTTTTTACAGCAATTTTGTAAATGGTTCAACAACAGCCAATTTGTCTAAATTCTTACGTGGTTTAAACAGACGCCATTCATTTGAAGGGCTTGTCTTCATCTAGGAGAGCTGTCGTTGTTCCAGTTAAGTGTGGCGTCCTGTTGGACCAGCTCTGACCCTCTCCTGGCAATAACAGCACAATTTTTGCTAGTTTTTGCTTATGTCATGGACATCTTTTATTACATTTACTTACTTTTTCTAAATGTTTTGTTGAGTCTCATTTTGCTTGGTAGACAGTTTCATCAGTTCCTTTGTATATAGGTTTCGAGCCAGTCAAGTACTTAAGTATCTGTACATAAATGTCTGAATTTTCACAGCATCAGTTAGACTATTCAGAAATTGAAAGTTTCACATATCTTTAGGAAGCTTTGTTTTAAAACACATGCATTTGCCCTCACTTTCTTGAAGTTATTTTGTGGTTTGGAAAAATAATTAGTTAGCTCACACAAAAAAACGAGTGAGTTGGGAATCCAGTCCATGCGCTATGTGAGTTAAAAATCCAGTCACAGAGTCTGTGTAGCAAATATTCAAAGCACTATCCAGGACAGAGAGTTTATGAGCAATCATTAGGCAGAAATATATGTGAACAAACCATCTGTTCTGTAACTTCAAATAATGAACAAAGTGGCCAAAGAAGTCAGCACAAAGGAATTTTGTAAACCAGTCATGGCCCTAAATTAACCAAATAAATTATTCACTGTGAAATACTCATCCAGCTCAACAAGCATAGAACTGAAAACACATTTCTTGAGGCCAGGTTTTAAAAAGCTTCATATAAACATGCCACTACAGTTCTGTAAGCATCATCACGTTGCAACTTTATTTGCCATCATAAGTAATACAGTTGTGGAATAGAGTGTTTCATTTGGAGGCCTGAGTAACAGTCTGCAAATCACATAGTTGGATGTGACTGTTTCATTTACTGGGTGTACGGATGATTGTGCACAGAAAATTATAAGCATTAATTTTAACTCTGAATTAAAGTTTTTCTCTGAAAAGGTAGCCCACACAATATATACGCTATGGTGAAACCTGTACTTCAGCTGGGAATCCCCTGTGTCTTAAGTGACCTTTTGCAAGTATCCCTAGGGTTTTCATTGCAATTTTGTTTGACCTTTTCTTAAAAAAACAAGCTCTTCTTAGACAACTGATATTTGGCAGAGTGATTACTTAAGAGGGGATTCATTGGGAAAGATTTTCAAAGGCACCGACAGGAGCAGGGTGCCGGATAACCATCAGTAGCACACAGACCTGCACTACGTTGTGACTCAACACACACACTGTACATTACTAAGCTTTTTTTCTTGGCAGACCGAAATAAATCAGTTTAGTGCTCAGGAAGAGAAACGCAGCCATCAGCTAAGGTGGATGGATTAGAGAATTGCACACTCCCAGCTGCCCTGCTCAATCTGCACTAAGAAACTTAGCAAGTATACATGAAATGGGGATATACACCGTGTCTTCCTCTGGGGCAACGTGGATGGTATGCTCTGCTGGAGGAAATGACAGTTTATTCAAGAGATCAGCACAGAGAGGAAAGGGAAGGAAGAAGTCCATATTGTGTTCTCTGCTCGTTGCTGGCTGGCATCATAGTACCTGGAGGGGAATTGCACGTACATATGCATATGGGAGGACAAAGTTTGGGGAGGAAGCTGTGGAACAGCTCAGTGCTGGTGAGGCTTGCTTTGGAGCCTGATATTTTAAACAATTATTTTATTTTTTTTTATCTTCAGAGTGAATTTCCATCTAATGGTAACAACAAAAATGCCTCTAAGGCTTCTGGAGAAGCTTGTACTTCTGTGACTAAAAATCACATACCTGACACAATCACACTTCTTTTTTGGCACTGTGCATTCCTTAAAACATGCACCAGACATTCAGGGTTTCCTTCAGTTTACCAGCTTCCAGACCAATGGCATCAAGTTTTACATTTTTGTATCTCCAGTCACATAATGACTTTACATGAACAGCAACTTGAAGAGAATTGGTTCCTTCCTTTTGTTTTTGTCTGAATGCTTTCTTGTGTTCGTGGAAATATGCTATTGTTGGAAACAAGGGATAACTATAATGTGATATTTCTACTCAGAATAAATCTAGTTTCCTTGTCTTTCTTGACTGTATTCTAACCTCCTGTGGGCTGACTGGTTAAAAAATGAAGCTCCCTGCCAAACTACATTTTCCTGTAAAACAGTTTCTCCACTATGATCTGGCTGTATGTAGGGGTAGTGCTCTGCTGACGGCAGACCCCATCACAGTGGAACGAGAAGATGGAATATAATTAGAGAGTAAAGTGGTTGCTCCTGGACAAAGGGATGTTTTAAGATGATTTTTTTTCAAGCTCAAGTAAACTTGAAATTGTAGTTAGCTACATTCTGATGAAACAGTAAAAATCGAACTTTTTAAAAAATTATTATTACATTTTGTCCATATACTAAAACTTTTCAATTTTGTACGGGTGTCATAGCACTAGTGAGTCTTTAAATGCATTTTGGGCCTAATTAGCAAATGTGTGTCTTCCCTTCAGCTCCAGGTGCCTGGCTTAGCAGTGAGCCGCTAACACCACCAGCACAGCAATGGTCTTCCAAGCCTCAGCCTCGTTTCACGGAGCACCTTTTTTATACCACTTGAACACCATTAGTGTCAGTGATGTACAAAGATATAAAGGAAATGAGAAGCTAACTGGTTGTAAGATTAGATACTATGTGTTTATAATATGTCTCAAGGCCAATTTAAATAAGAGAAAGTCTTTCCTTTGTCTTCAGTGAGTTTTAACTCACGAAATTACTTGAAACCAGGTAAAGATGAGAAACCTGTAAGTAACAGTCTCTTGAACCTCTGTTTGAATTTTGAAATTAATCTTCTTCTTCTCTTTCTAGAATAATTTGATTAATTTATCTCTTGTAGCTGAGCCACTAATTCAGGAAACAAGTGGTGAATTTAGTTTTCTATTTATGGACGGTCCTTTGAGATGAGATAATGCTTTCACACAGCTTATCAGTTGTTTTTTGAGTGGGTTTTCTTTTTCCACTTGTTTCACTCTTTTCCTGGTGAATGGCTTGTTGTGATTATTTGCTAGTCAATATTTAACATGCAAGTCTTGTGGGCTCATTGTAATAAGTCACACAATGCTGCAACTGTCTCTATATTGAATAAACATAGTGAAGGAGAAGAGTCTGGAACTGTCCCTGGGACTGTGAAAGTCTCAAGAAGAAACAGCAGCTTAGAAAAGAGAAAGGGACATTTAAAAAATGTTAAAACTATTTTCTTGGCTTCACCAGAGAGGCCTTGCCTAAAACATAATTCCTTGAAAACTTCCTACTGTAAGGTTTATTGGGAGGGTGCAGAGTTCATCGATAATTTTCACTGTCATATTCTACGCAGTAATTATTTTGGGTGTGAGATACTCATGAATGTAAAGCAGTCAGGCCTTAATATGGATCATTTAATTTCTGGCGTGGTTCTGGTACAAGTGTTTTTCCTGATGCTCTGGAGAGCACGCTGCATACGTACAGTGACCATGTCAAGTTCAGCGCCCAGCTGCGCTGTCCGTGTGCACGTATGCAGTGAAGAGTTGTTCTCATTCTGCATGCCCACAGACACCTATTTCTTGTGATAGTGCCTTTGACAAAAAAAAAAGAAGAAGGACACTTACAATGGGTGCCTGTGTTGTGGTGGTCTCAGTTGTGTGACCTTCTTTTATCTGGACCCCTGAAAGAAAGAGTGAGAAAGGAATAAATATAAATTTGTACGAAAACACCATTGACACTTACCAGAATCAACAGAAGTCACATTCCTAAGTGATTCTGGAAAATCTTACCTTTCCTTTGTGAATACTGTTGTAATAAGCATTATGCCAAATGGCAACCATTAGACTATTTTATGCTTTGCAAAGTTATGATGGCTTGAATATTGTTATCATCCTTTCAATGGGAACAATACTGCACCGTAAAAATTAAACATGTAATTCCTAATTTGCTAGAAATGATTGAAGTATCCCTGTTCTGAAAGCATAATTGTATTTCCTTCTCCATTCTTATCCTCCCCAGAAATTAAGAAATGACCTCTGAATCACTGAGAGTATTTTCAGCAATGGGCCAATTTGTAGGTGTTGAGTTCATGAAGACTCCCTGACAAACAACAGAAAGCCACAAGGTGGCTTGGAAGTAGCAAACTGATGTGATAAAATCAAATATAGTAAGACACAGTTTTATTGTGTGCCCTTTGTTACAAGTTGAGAAATACCAGATACCTGCTTGTAATTATAGACAGTATTCAAGTATATTTTAAAAGGAGTGGATGTTAGAGGCATCCAGATTTAATTACAACCTTGTTTAAGAAAAAGCTCTAGCCTAATTGCAGTGTCATTGTTAGATTGTGGGGAAACTTCCACCGTGGTAGACAGCAGTGTTACATCTCTAAGTACAGGATATTATTATTATTTTTTTTTCTTTTAAGGAATGTTAAGTGTGTAATACGGGCAAAAGAAGTGAGGAGGTATCTTCACTGAATCATCTATTCATTTCCGATCTTCTTGAATTACCATTTCTTTTCAAACACACCAGCAACCTACAGGGGAAGACTTCTTTCCAGGAATGCTAAATAGAACAAAGGGAAAAAAAAAAAAGATGTAATATTTTAAGACACACTGCCATGCTACCTATCACGTGATGTGATTTTTGGCACTGGAATAGAGGAATTATAAAGATGATAATTTTTAATTTGGTCAAAACCAATAATCTTGGTAAATATGCTTAGTTAAATGGAGCAAAAATGTCTTTCTTTTAAGCCAGCTCTTTGTGTTTACATGTTACATAAAAGTACAATGGCAAATGTGATAATAATAGTGTAGAAGACTCCACTTTATTGTGTGATACAATTGACTGAATACTCATTATATTCAAACACATATTCATTTGGCCTGATGTTAAGCATTAGCATTGCTTAAAAGAAGCCTTATTTTTCTTAAAAAATAGACATGAGTTCTCTCATACTACCATAAAAAAAACTATTCCATAAACTTTTAAATGCTAGTCGTGTTTGTGTATCTCACTGCTATGTGGTTTGTATAGCATCTTCTTCTCTATGTCTATTCAGATTATAATGTCTCTAAGGGCTTATTTGTAGTCTTCTGTGTAAAAACAGAAACCCGAATGTTCCCCTCGCCCCTTCTCACACTGCAGAAATATAAATAATAATGGTACTCCTCTTTAGAAGCCACCTCAGATATAAAACTCTGTGCCAAATTTTCCCTTCCTACCTGCTCCCACAGGTTTAGGACATGAAGACTGCCCTTTGAAAGTTTGAGGCTAGATCTAATGTAGCCCTAAGACTCGAGGGCATAGGTAACTCTATATTACTATGTGCACACATGTATCTACAAATGTATATTAATAGATATGTACACCGTTTTATGAATGACAAAGGTATGCAACATCGGGAATGACACCTGAGCAGTGTACGGGATTAACACTTCTCAGGTGACTTTGGCTTTATTAATGTTTCAACCTTTGAATGTCTTATTTCACAGCTTTGACTTTTTCTGTCCAAACCTCAGCTGCCTATTTAGGAAAGAATATGCCTAACTTCATTTTAGATGTAAGTTTTTGACTTTTCTTTCCAAGTGGATGGGGGAGAGAATTTGAAGGCAGTTAGCATTGTTTAACGTCTCTAATGGAAATGCATGTATGTGTTAGATTAATTTTTGCAACTTACGTTAAGTCATATATTTTAAGGCTGAATCACATCTTTTTTGCTTTCTTCCTACATTTTTGAACACCCTGAATTTCTTTTGAACATTTGACTTTTTGATCAAGTTCTGTGTAATTTATTAATATTACCTAAACCTTTCAAAAGTTAGGTTTCTGTCCAAATCCACACTTTTATCTACAACTAATTCAATTTGCAGGATAAGATTACAGTCATTTGAGATCTACAGATCTGAAGTGCCATAGATGGTTTTATTGCCGTATGCATGGTAGGCTTTATGTGAAACACTTGAAGTTTTTTGCTGCTTCTCTGATCTGCATTTCTCACTGCTAATATATCACTAGGCCTTTTCAGTTAAAAAATGGTAATGAATTGTTCATATGGACATGTGGATTTGAATAATACTACTGGATTTATTTTATTAACTACAGTATGGACTAAATAACTTGAAGAGCACCAACTCATTTAGTCATTTGGGGCATATGTACAAGGAGATTTAGGCATCTCTGAAATAATTTGTGTGGATCTGGGCCTTTGTGGACAAAAACAGTGTCATGTTTCAAGAAATACATTCAAGTAATTAGAATAGCCCCTACATTAAAAGTGTGTTTTGTCTCAAATAACAAGACAGGAGTGTTTAATATTCTCCCAGTAATCTGGGAGAATTCGTGACTGTGGGCAGAGCCTGCTTTGAGTGAGACTGCTGAGGATTCAGGATCATTTCTCACATGCTCCATCCTTTTTCATTCTGAACGAGTTGTGTGAATAATTAATATAGAGGTCATAAATGGTTTGCAACAAATAATTCATGTGACAAACTTAGAATCTCTTCTGCTTCATGAATCTCTGCGAAGGGATGGCCATTTACTCCTGTAGAAATTCACTGAATCTTTTGCACTTTTTTTTGGTTGTTGTTAGTGGCACAGTACGTTTTGTAGGGCATGCCGGGCAAATTATCATTCTAATGCTAATAATCCATAAGTTTCTTTACTGAATTTGACACAGAATTGTTAACTGCAGTCAACTGTTAATTTCAGTATTTTACTGAAAGTAGTTTTTGTCGTTTGCTTTTCATCCATGACATTTGAATAATATACAGAATCACTTGGCATGCTTAATAATAATATTGCAATACATTTTTGTAATGGCTGTTGCTAAAATACGTGTATTGGCAACTTTCACTGGTAGCTACTCTATTCTCATCTCCCTGAAATAAAGTGTTTTATTTATTTGCAACACCTGGAGAGCTATGAGAAGGATATTGTAAAAGCCCATCTGGGCAAGTGAGCAGTAGAAATATAAATTATAGTGCTGAAAGGCCATATGCATGAAGTAAAACTGGAGGAGCTTTTGGGTATTTGGCCATATATTTTATAAAGACATCCTTTTGCCTGCCTTGAAACAATAATATTCCTAGGTTGGTTATAAATGATATGTGGTTCGGAAATGTAGCTCCTGAACTTTTTCATTTGTTGTTTCATTCAAATGTTTTGTCTGCAGATGGTTTGAGCCTGCTGTTAACAACAGAGAAGCACTGATTCTTAAATTTTTATCGATGACTTTGAATATCATTGGTAGAAATCTACCTATCTCATAAAAAGTAATTTAATATCTCTTCAGTCTCTTGGTCCTCATGTTGTAAGGTCAGATCCACACCAGTGTGATGAATGGCAGCTGCCTTCCAGAGGTTTTGGTGCCAGCAGTGTATCCTTCTGCTTCTCTTCCTGGCTCCTCATTTCTCATGGTCTCCTCCTGATCCCCCGCTTCTCTGCCAGCAGAACGGACTACGGTTTTTGGTCCCCAACTCAATGACAACACTTTTTTTGAGAATTCTGGTCTGAATCCAAATTGGCTAGTTGGGTTTTATCCCCCAAACCCACATGGTTCCATAGAACCGTTCTTTATTACATTTTTGCCTGGATTTTAATTTTTTACTGAGGTTCCTTGGGATTTGAGGATACTCTCTGGGTAATTCTGGCAAAGCTTTCTTTGTGGTTCTTTCCAATCCATTTCCACTCCTGTCTTTTCCTGTTTTCCAGCTGGCAAACTTTCTAAATCCTGGGTGAATACTGAAGGCAGGCACAATGATCATGTTTACGTGATTTTTAAAACATGGAATAATCTCAGAAATCACATTTTCAGGCTCTCTGCTTCTGTGTGGAAAAAGTTACACTTAACAAAGGTCTGCGAAAATGTATTGATAGAAGAAATGGAGTCTACTTCAAAACAGACAAAGCTTTATCAATACTTTAGTCCAAATAGCCACAGTAATAATTATCCGTATACCCAGCACAGCACTTGAAAGTATGGTTACTCAGGGAATTATAAACTCTAGAAGAAAAAAATTGGCAAAAAAATCTACTGTCAGAAGAAAAGAAGGAAAGAGAAAATTCTTTAAATGCCAAAAAAATCCGGTTCAAACCCTGAGATATTCTTAACTTCTTGCTTTTAACTACAGCTGTATCTTCCTGCTATAAAGAAGAGAGGGTAATTTTTTTATTTGCAACAAAAATATTTTAAAAATATCTCCCACATGGGCTTTTTAATTTTGTAATCTGCCTAAGAATATCTTGCTTCCTCCTGTAATTTTTCAGCTGATTAGAAGCTAGCCCATGTGTTCTTACCAGCGTACAGGATTTGTATTAATAGAAACAGCAGAAGATCCTGTTGTACTGAAGCAACACAGACGTGCAGAAATCTTTTTGGTGTTATTTAATTGCTTTGAGAGTTGGGGGGGTACTTTTTTATACATATATATTTCTATATGTGTGTGTATGTATATATACTTACAGCCAAGGCCAACCACCATGAAGCTAGCACAGCCAATAAAATGTCGCATCAACACATTTGAGTTTCTTTAGCTAAATAATGTCCCAAATTTCAGTGCCAAAACAAACATTGTCTCTTGTCCCCCAGATTGTCTCATCTCAGTGCTCCATTCTTGTCATTGCTCGAACAGATGCTGAATGTAGATCTGCTGCTTTGGGTGTGTTTAAATAAGAATATGCCTACACTACTACTTTCAGAATATTTCAGACTTCCTGAAGACACAGTGAGTTCATTTTTCCTTCACATACTTTTCCTCTGTTCCTTTTGTAGTTGCCCATTCTTTGGTGTATATTGTGTCAAGGTTGTTGTGTTTCTTTCAGTTTTCCCAGCACCTGCATCGTAAAAAGTAATGGTGCTAAGAATCAGAAGTGGGTTGGTTTCTTATACTAGAGTCATTTTGGAGGCCCTTTGAGCCAAATGACTGCTGAAAGCTGAGAGCAGTGGTTTTAGGAGCTGTACTGCTGATGTCTCTGTCCTAAACGAAGGACTTTATGTATTACCAGGGCAGTAATTCTTTCCTTTGTTCTAATTTGTGTATCACTCAGGGTCCCATCTGTATGGCTTTAACTCAAGAGTATAACCAACATCTCAGGCAATTCTTGAACATTCAAACAGGTTATCACTAAACAAAGCAGCAAAAGGATTTGTGAAATATAATGTGTCACTTGTGAGAGCCTACTTTAAGACCTACTGAATTTAACAAAGGATTTAGACAGTAACTTCTGTTAGTTTTGGGCCTTATACTTTTACATCACCAACTGCTTCATTAGATTTCTAAGAGCTTTAACAGAAAACAAAAGTGTTTTTTTACTACCTCTGTATTTGGTGCCATTAAAAAGGTAAGGTTCTGTGATTTCCTTGCTATGCTGGCTGCATACATCTACACTCAGCAAATTGGCACAGTTTACTTTTTTTTTTTCTTCCCTCCCCCCCGATTGAATGACCTCTGCAGTCACTACGTTTCTAGGTATTTCAAGACCAATGGTATGTGAACACTATATTGCTAAGAGCTTTTAGTGTGTAATCACATTGAGTTGGCTTGGACACTTTTAGCCATAGCAGTGCTGATTTCAGTGCAAGCCAGCAATCTAAATATTTGCTCTGCTTTTCAGAGGGTTTTGCAGTCCAGACTGAGGGGTTTATTTCTTGCAGCTATACTGCTCTCAGCTACTTAGCTGAAGGCTGAGACAGGTACATCTAGCCAAGCTTCAGTCTCAGCAGAGACTGCAGTGTAAGCAAAACAGACACTTGACTTTCAAAATTATGTTCATGAATTTGTGGTTAAGTCATTTGATCACCTTCAGGATTAAGTGCAAAACCAGTTACTTCTTTAGTTCACTGAAGTCCAAATGCAGCAACCTCTAAACACCACGTATTACTTTGAAGAAGATATTGTTGAAAAATTCTTAGTGTTATTTGGGAGGCCTTTCCACTCGTTTAGTAATGCTTCTTTTGAAAGGTCTTTTTGGTAGACCTTCAACAACAATAACAAACAAGCTGACATTTACCATCTAAACTTTTCCTTGAGTACATGCCTGTTTGTTTTTTGACTGCAATTCCTTTGAACTCCTGCATTGCTCTGTTGCTTTCTCCATAGCCAGGGAAAGTGTCTGTGCGAGTGTTCAGCCTCAGACCGCTCAGTGACGTGGTGTTTGCCATCAAGAAAACACGGAACTGAGCAGAGATAGTCAAATTTGCCAAGTAGATTCACCAGCCAAATAGAGAAGGTTTGAGGAGAGGAGGGAATCATAAAAACCCCCAGATCTTCACCCTTTTTGTTAGCTTCTGAGTATGTCTGAAGTAATCAAAAGGAAATTAAATTTCAAGTTGACAGTTTCCCTTTAAAATCCCTTTAAATGCCCTGTGCATCAGTGCTGAATGTGAATAGCATTTGCTTGCCTTTTTTTTTTTTTTTTTTTAAAGAGAAATATCTATTAATAGATCTCTGTAACAACAATTGCTTACCGGTTTATGCTTATGGCTTATCGCAAAACCATTCAGGAAGACTTGTGGTAAAAACTGTGAAGTTTATATAATTGCAACTAGAGGCAAAGCTTTGCTTCAGGGTCTGCTACACTATCAAACTCTGCAAGAGCAAAAAATAATGATGTAATTCCAATTACTTGTTCTAAGGGGCCAGGTGATCTTGTTTAACCCAACAAGACACTCACTTTGGCAAGCAGAATAACTTTGAATCAGAGCTCTTTGTGATTAATACAGTGCTCTCACTCATCTATACTGCAATGACCTTTTGATCTTAGTCATGTATTTTCAGTGGGATGTGATAATTACATTAGAATTAAATATTTTAACTCTTTTTTTTGCATGTTATCTGATGTTATATTTGTGCAAGTGTTCCAATGTAATATCATGGAAAATTACCATGGTGACAAAACAGCAAACTTCCTGTATTATTACCTTGTGCCATGGGATTTCAAGTAAACTAGAACTCTACAGTTTAGGAGAGCTGCCAGTCCCCCTGAAATTACCATTTTAATTGGATTGATCATAAACACTTTGCTCTAGCTGTAATACTAGATTGGGGAGAGTAAATCTATTTAGCCATAGTTTGGAGAAAGGGTGACCTTTCAGCCAGTGTTGTTATAACTGAAAGGTTACTCATTTTTCTGACTGGAGCTTGATGCATGGAAATGTGATGTGAAATTGTAATATTAGAAATGGTACTTTTGTTTAAATATGTAAATGTAGTTGTAAATACACATTTATCTCGGCACTGGTGAGGCTGCACCCTGCAGACTGTGTTCAGTTTTGGGCCCCTCACTACAAGACAGACATTGAAGTGCTGGAGTGTGTCTGAAGAAGGGCAGCAAAGCTGGTGAGAGCACAAGTCTTACGAGGAGCAGCTGAGGGAACTGAGGTTGTTTAGCCCAGAGGAAAGGAGGCTGAGGGGAGAGCTTCTCGCTCTCTACAACTACCTGAAAGGGGGTTGCAGAGAGGTGGGTGTTGGTCTCTTCTCCCAGGTGACAAGTGACAGGACAAGAGGAAATGGCCTCAAGTCGCCCCAGGGGAGGTTTAGATTGGATATGAGGAAAAGCTTCTTCACTGAAAGGGTTGTCAAGCATTGGAACGGGCTGCCCAGGGAGGTGGTTGAGTCACCAACCCTGGAGGTGTTCAAAAGATGCGTGGATGAGGCGCTTAGGGACTTGGCAATATTAGGTTAATGGTTGGACTCAATGATCTTAAAAGTCCTTTCCAGCCTAAATGATTCTATGATCTATTATTCTCACTATTATCATTAAATCACATTGATCTGACATTATTATAATTTATTTAAAATGTATCAATTTGGATTTTTTTTTTATTAATAATATTGGGGAAAATATAAGTGGTCAATACACACACACGAGATCAACTTACTTTTAAAGGAATAAAGTGCCATGTCTTAAAATAGCAAATATCTTCTGGTCTCAAAATTTCCAGAGCCAGTTTTCTTTTCTCTGAACTATTCTGTCTTAAAATTGCCAGCAGCCTAAACTTTATATAAGACCTTTTTGTCCTGCTGGCTAGCCCATCTCCTTTTATGGTGCTCTTTGCTGCCTGTGGTCTTCATCAGCTCAAGCACAATGGAGAGCCCAAGCTGTTTCCTTCAGTCTAATTAACCCCAGTTCATTACAGGCATGTTTGGTGTCATACTTACAACCTTTTCTTCTTTCGTTATTTAAATGAATAACTTGATTTCAGCATTTCCTCGGTGTGGGGTCTCTCAGATAACATGGTGCTAGCTATTATAATGAGTTGTTTTCAAATCTTTTCCCTTTTGTAGTTGACCTACGGTGGGAAGAATTTTGTACTTTTTACCTTCCATTTTAATAAGTTTAATCTAATAGGTTTTTGCTTGGATGGGAAGACAGTCATAGCTAAAATGCTGAATGCAATTCTGACATCTCTTCTCAGCACCCTTCTAAGTACAAACCTAGTAGAAGCTTAAGCAATGGAAAATGGAAAAAATTAGTGCTTTGCTACCTTACTCAACAGCTTTCTTAGGTCTGTTGATTTAGCAGGTATGCCTGCAAACAGAAGATGCAGTGATTTGACAGTTTCAGACTAGTTTTCTCTTTGCTCCCATAAATGGCAATTCTGTACTTTGTGCCATTTTTTTTTTTTTTCACTTAAAAAGATTTATGATGGAAAATACAGCTCTTCAAAGATTTCTAGTATTGACAGAGGTGTTTAAGAGGAATAAAGCATGCACAAAAATATCTAGGCTCTTCAGATTCAAGTATTGTACTCCCCTTGGTTTTAAATTTTTTTTTTTCTTCTTCTAAAATACAATGCAAGTCAGCAATACTTCATTGCCATTGAAGCTTAGACCACAATTTGGACTGTATGGGCATCATAATTGTGATTGATCATGTGCCGCAGCAAGCACTCTTGGACTGGAGTTCAGGTATACAAAGAGTAAACACAACCCTCTTTACTCATCAAAACATAGTGTAGAGATCCGGGAAAGAATGGAGAGTATGAGGCATGCTGATCCCATTACTCCCCAAATATTTCTTCTGCTATTGCAATTGCCAGCAAGAGGTTTCAGAACTGTGTGGTGACTTTATGGATGAGCATGAGGGAAACTCTCTTTCTGGGTACAAAGCTGTCAAAATGAATTGCCATCAAGGCTTCAAGAAGTAATTAAATATTATGTCTCAAATGAGCAGATTGTAGCAGAGAGGGTTAACTGTGTCTTCCAAAAAGTTAGACAATATACAGAAAAATTCATCGGATGAGTTCCCTCTGATTGCTAATTGCATACACTATTAAGCCATAATTTTCTTTCCTTTCTCATTTGCTCTATGCTTCAAGGTAAAAGATGGAACATGGGATTATGACAAATTCTCTTCTGGGATCTGTGTAGTGGGGCTTGACTTTGATGTTCCTTTTCTCCTGCCCTTGGAGACCAAAGGCATTTTTGCATAAGGCAGATGAACAGAATTGTGGGGCTCAGAACTGCTGTGCTGATCAGAGAGAAGTTCCCTGAAAGCTGTGCGTTCTGCATTACTGAAACATTAAAAAGCGTATTGCAGGCTGTTTGGGGCTTGTAGTGGATGTGGCTTCGTGTCCTGGCCTAGAGTCTGGCATGGGATGCAAGGTCAGATGGCCTCTGGTTCAAATGTGACCTGTGCTGTTGAGTCATATGAGACAGCTAATTTTTTTCACCCTTTTATGTGTCCATTACCCACACATGAACTGGTGGCTAATATGGGAGTTCCCAGCAATTTTTGAAAGCTGTACTTCCCTGATAACTGTTCACAATGTCTGCTAGGGAATTAAGGCTATAGTGGGCACAGATTTCAAATAGATTTCTGTTAGAGAAGCCAGTCTTATCAATCAGAAGTTGATAGCTAAGGCTGCACATTGAGGACCCCAGCTCACAGTTGCAGAGTCTCCCTAAAGCAAAGTCTGTATCAGTCTTTGCTGCGTCAACAGTACAAAAAAGCAGTGCTGAGCTATGCACATTAGAGATAAGATGAAATTAGGGCTCTTCTGCAGTACAGTTAGCTTACTGAAACTACAGTATACTAGGTTTCTTGGAGCTGTTAGATTTATCATAATCTCTGCAAGGTGTGTTAACCCTCTTTGAGAGCTGTGCAACCATGGAAGAGCCCAGCAGGACGGTGCTGAGTGAAATACAGAAATAGCAGGGGGTTGTGTGGGAGGTAACCAGGGGTGGACATCTTCTATGCATGGTCGTGAACAATGTAGGGTTTGTTCCACTACAGAGTGACCTGAAGATCTACTAATTGTTTATCTTGAAGGCTGCTTCTGTAATTGAGTGAATAAGGGTATATTTGGGAAAGAGAGGACTTTGCTTTCAGCTGCAAACTTGCCCTGCAGGGTTTTCTTCACTTCCCTGAGTCAGTGTTCTTCCATAACTATTTTTTTTTCCTTTTGACTAGGGTAGAAGAAGGAAAAGGAGACCTGAGGATGTTGTTTATTATATGTATTACATCTAAGCAATGAGACCTTGTATTCACTGAAACTTGTGGGTGCTATCATGATGAAAATAAAACATATAGTTTCATTTGTAATAGCCAACAAATAGATAGTACCTTAAGTTTTTCAGTTTGCTTCTGAAGAAGGCCCAATGACTGAATAGGCTTTGTTGTACAGAAAGAAACTACCCATACCTCTTTTGATCGATTTCTTTTTCATTTCCCATCTTTTTGTCTCCACAGCTTTCTTATTTTTCTCTCTTCTGTTACCTTCATTTTGGTGCTGCTTGGAGTGGTAGTGTGTTTTTCCAAGAGGAATGGCTCTTATAATCATGAATATCACCTTTTGATAGAGTTCAGATAGGCCATCAAATGTAAAAACTTTTTCTTAGGTGGCAGTGGAAAAAGCAAGTTGTTAAAAATAGCCTGTATTTTGTCTAAAAAAGGACATGAACACATGAGTTATCCTGCCTTCCCAAAATAAAACCAATTACTATTAATATATTAAGAAAATTCTTAGACCAAACAGCTTCATGGGGATACATTTGCTTTTCAATTCATGTGTCACTCCCTGATCCAATTATTACTGAAAGTTTCAGAGGTAAAATTAATTAGCAGTCTGCCACAGTGCTCCTGACTCCTGGAGTTCCAGTAATGACTTGATTTTTGTAGAACTGAGCTTACTACATGCAATAGACAAGTCTGGACAAAACAACTTACTTGGTGCAGCCCCTGAAAACTTATTACTATTATCAGCATCTTCTCTGCAACTGCAAAGATGCCAGATTTTAGGGCTGTAAGCAGAGGATGCAGAATTCAGGTTATACCTGATTGTTTGGAAAAAAGTCTTACATTTTTCACTCATCTCCAGCAATTATCATCTTACCAAAAATAATGATGGATATTTTTCAGGTTAAAGAAAATTAGTAATGAGGGGAAGTCCACAGTTGAACCACAGGTAGTGTTAGAATTTAATTTTCAAATGTGGCAGCTTAGCTCTGCAGAGAAGTGTTGAGCTTTTCATATGTTAAGGGAAATACCAACAGGATTTTTTCTTTTTAGTTACACAATAGCCTCGTGTATGGGTTTAGTAGTGCTCTCTCTAGCTAAATAACAGACATTTTCCTCCTTTTCGGTATGTATCAGTATCTGATATTTTTCCTGAGGTCAAAAAAAGTATAATTTCTCAGACCTGTCCAGCACTTCTATTTTCCAGGGCCACATAATGCAGTTGCCCCTGCAGCAAAGCTAAGAGGTCTCCATCTGCGGGCTCCAGCCCTCTTCCAACTCTTTTCTCACCTCTTCAAAATATCATGAGTTTCCCACGACATGAGGGCCTTTGGAAGGCTCGTGGTGTGTAAGCCATCAATAGGTACTTGCCTTAACCTGCATATTGCAGCACCCTGGAAGTATTGGAAACAGACTCCTCTTTATCTGAGATGCAGCAGGCAGCGAACGTCTGAGCAGAAGTGGTAAGGGTAGCATGAAATCAAGAGCAGAAGACCAACAAGTCTCAAGCAAGAAGCACCTCCCCTCATTGAGGATTCCCTGTTCAAATTCCTCTAACCATACAGATAGCTTTCTAGGGAACTGTCTAATTAATATCATCAAACACCTTTGGGAATTGGATACCTTTGATGTTCTGATGGGAATGGAAACCTTTGCAGAAATGATACATAGAGAATAATTTATAGAAGAAGTTTTACCTTTCTGGTTTTGTGATTTTGACCTTGTTTTTCCAGGTATTCAGTCATAATTAAGAGTTTTGTTCTTTTTCCAAACTGTAAATAATTATTTGAAAAATACTGAAGTTGGGTAAAATGTGGCTAAATATTTTCAAAAGAAAAGAAAAGGTGAAAGTGTTATAGCACGAGGAAGTTTTTGCCACAAAGGTAAGAACTATTTCTCACACATCTATTTGCAACTTCTAGAAGCAAGTATAATTTGAAAAGCAAGGAATTCCTTAGAAAACCTTGGGGGAAATTACTCTGATTATTCATCTTAATATCAAATACAGGCTGTTTTGCACATCTTACACCAGATCTGCAGGTCCCATAGTACTGACTCTTGCAAAATTGATCCACGTTTGCTGAGGTTGTAACTCAATTTTCTGAATAGGGTATGATGCTTAAAAAGGCCTCTTTCCAAATAATATTAACTTGGACTTCTCTGAGGAGTCTGTGTTCTGCTTTTGGCCGTGCTGAGCCCTGACACTGATCCGAAGCAGGAATTCGACATTTATTTCAAAGAAGTGCTCTTTCGTCTTTGGTAGAATAAGGTATGTGATGCATAAAACTATTGCAAAATGTTTGTAGCCCCACGAAACATCCAGACACATTTAGTACATACAAATAAATGAAAAAAGCACAAGAAAAGAAAAATAATAAGCACTTTAACTTAAGCTAAATCTTTAGAGTCAAGATACAGCATGTTGTTAAGTGCTTATGTGGAATGAAGTCTTATTTTTTAAGGCTCTATGCAATAACCCAGGACTACAATCTGTTATTTTTTCAGTTACTTGTTGAGAAATAACAATGCACCATAGAAGTACGATGAAAGCTATATATTATTCCTTCTTTATTGTACTAATTGAATTCATCAAAAGCAGTTATCAGTGTGTCCATCACCTGATATGATTAGCATCATGAATTTAGAAAAGTGAATAGACCTAAGAAGAAAATATTTCTGAGCTGTGATTTACAAATTGAATCAATATAGGTATCTCCTAAGAAAACCCTATCTGTTATGTCTCAGTTCATGCAAACCGTTGTGTATTTTGTGTTCATCATAAACATGGAGTTCACTTAGCTGGAACATAGTATTTAATTTTCACATCACCTTGGTGGTGTTTAGGCATACTTCAGTTAAAGCAGGACAACATATGGTTGTATTGTGTAGGTGTGGCATTAAAATTTTCTCTGTGATAATCCTTTGAACTTTTACTGCCCTAGTACTTTCCTCAGTGCTAAATATAGTGATATTCACATGTGATTTAGTCACTTAAAAATAGGCATCTAGTGCCTTTGTGCTGCACTGTATGCCATAGGATCTTCTGGTGATGATCCAGAAGGGCAGAGGTCTGCTTGCAGACCTTGCATCACAACTGTTGGCTATGTGCAGATGTATCAGTTATTCCACAGCACCTAAAATCACACCAGATCCCTATCTTCAGACAACTGGAATCCCGTCCTACAAGCATACACACACACACATGTGCATATAGACACTCACTCTCACACCCTGAAGGATGAGACCGTACAATTAATTTTGAACAATGCAGATCCAAATATTTTATTATGATTTACTCATTAATGCCTGGACTGTTACTAGAAATCACCTTTATTGCATGCAAGCTGTAGCAGTGGTTTTTAGTTTCTTAACACCAGTGTGCTGCTCTTGTGCATTTGAGTTTTTCCAGGCCTGCTGCAAAGGACACATTTGGGAAGCCGGCTGTTTTGCTTGTTGACATGATGGTGGACTACAGAGTCTTTCTTCCCCTTGGACAAAAGCAGCTCCTGGGGAAGGATAAAAGAAACCTTATTATCTCTTTCTGCTCTTACCTTAACGAGCTTGTCAGAAACTCTTTGCACAATAGAATCTACTTGTACATACCCTGACACCTTTTAGGGATTCTTCTTTTCAGCACCTTGTCCTGGACATGTGAACGTAATTTTCCAGTTCAACTATCTTAAGCTAAATTTTTTTGAAGATAATGATAAAATATAGAGAAGGGATATCCTCAAGCTCCCAGTTAGGACATTAGCTATCTTTTATGTTTCGTTTCTGTGACACTGCTATAATTCTCTAGGAGTCTTTGGGTCCTGTCCTGTTAGAGCATTGCTACTTTAATAGGTTGCTTGAACTAAAAGGCTTTCCAGCACCCAAGCATGGGGCCCAAATACTACTTTGCACTTCTACAGTAGTGGCCAGTCTTCAATTTTCACATCCTCCAATGACATTTTTCATTCATTTTCTCACTGGATTTGTTACTCCAGTGGTGGCAATATTCCTAATAATTATGATTTTTTTAAAAAAAATAGATAGACCTATTTATCTTTGCCCTCTGGTTTCTAATTCTTGCAGAATAGTTTATATTTTCTGGCTTTCTTCTCTACTGAGGAGTGTGGAGGTGAATTATGGACTGTGTAAGAAGGTACTCTGATATTTGCTGTCATATTACAGGGCTGTGCTCTCTCAGTGTAATGTGTGTTGGACAGAGTTTTTGCAAATTGGTTATTTAATCTTACAGCAGATATCAATGCATATTTTGTATGCACTTAGTGTTTGTAAGGCATCCCTATGGACAAATATGTTAATGCCAAATCTGCAGTGGGAAAGGACTCTGTTGCACTGTCTCTGTCCTAGAGACAGTGACTGATACAAACATCAACTTCCTTTGACATGTTTCCAGTGATGCTAGACCTTATTGTCTTGCTTTTCCATACCTCGTGCTTTTACCTGTCTTGTCTTTTATGCTTGACAGGAATTCACATTAACTATACATTCATTCCTCGTTTATTCTCACCTTTCACTGGAAAGTTTGTTCTTTTTTTCAGGGAGAACTTGGCTACTGAACTTTTCAGTTTTGAGATAAAACATAGATTACTAGGATGATCAGACATATATAATATAAAACTTTGTTTAGAGAATTCAGGAAGTTTGACATGACAAAAAATAATTATAAACTTTCTTGATGATAATTTGAAACCATTAGGGAGTGGATACCTAATCATTTCTTGGAGTGATGTTGGAGTCAAAGCAGATTATCATAGCTGTGGAAGGCATATAGCAGTGACACTTGTTTACATTTTGGAAGCAGGCATTCCACACATCTAGTTATAGCCAACCCCCTCCAGCACGCATCAAAAGTAATATTCATCATTTTTCCATAAAAGGACCAAAATTACTTAATCAGCTGAAGTTTCTCTCTGTTTTAACTGCTTGCTCCTGTCTGAGACAAGGAGACGCTGTCTGTAGCTGCGCAGCGGCATTGTATGTCTTTGTTAAATAGATACTGAACTTTCCTGTTCACCGCGTCTCCCTTTACATCCTATCATCTTCTTGCTCCCTCCTGACTCTCAATAAATAAAACAAGCTCAGACCAGACAAAGCTGATAAGTTGCAGCCAGGCAGGGAGGGATGGAAGCTGTCTTTGGAGTCATCAACTGGGCCTTCCACTGATGTGACAGCACTGAAGACAGTCAGACATAAGACGACATCAAATACTGAGCTTTTGAGGCCTCTTGCTTCACAAATACACAAAGCAAAAGTGCTGGTATGTTACCTGGAGTAAAAGCCAAGTCAACAATAAAAAGGTAAAGTAAATAATAAGGAGAGGAGAGATTGATGGACACAGCAGTAGCTCATCTTACATGTATATTTAATACTGGTTGAAAGTGTGCATGGGAACTAATGAATTGCAGGCATATGTATGTTGTGTGCCCAGTAAAACAGAACGGTTTAAATTATGCAGGACATGTCATCCTGTTGCCAAATATTTAAAACCATTGCTACAGAAGAGAGGCAGCTCAGGGGATCCTTATTTAAACATTAGCAATCAAATCCTTTTCTCATCATGGAAAACTCTTTTGCATAATTCGTGCCTGCCACATCTAGAACTCGCACACAAACTAATTTGCAAAGAGGCGGCCTGGTGTTGGTTGACAAAACTTAGTGCTTCAGTAACGATTTGTGCTATACCATAACGGTGTAAGTGAGTAAAAACAGGTCTGTCTGGATCACCATTTGCTGATTATAATTGTTGTCTGGGACTGTGTATTTTACAGTGACTTATGATTATTTCTTGTCCTGGGATTGAGAAAGAGTATCTTTGGTACAGAAAATTGCCCATTCTGACTCAAAAAGAAAAATGTTGGAAATGCAAATATTTTCCACAAGAGGAAAGTCACCCAGAGCTCCCCATAGCTCTTCTGAAAGTAATGCTTGCGGCACAAGCTGGCTGATCTGTCTAATGGGTATAAATTGTTCCTGCCTGAAATGAATTTTATTTCAAATTCAGTATCTTTCAAAATTTATGGTTACTAGTCTGTAGGTTTTTTTTTTGCTTCTGTAAAATGCACAAAGATAGCTAACCCAGTGCAATGTGCCCTCATAAGAGTTACTTGTTATTTTAGTCTTATTCTGGCCCCATTTTGATGACCAAAGAGGTGGTACACTGTGCTGACCTCTCTGTGTTTTGCCCAGCTGAGTGCATTTGGGTATTGATAACTTAATAAGCATGGGGAAGGAAAGAAAGGATGAAGAACAGCAGTGAAAACCTTAGGCAGCCAGCAGCTTTTGATAGTAGCAGATGAAGTTTCAATGGGAATTACAAATGAGGAGATAGAGCAGAATTTGTAATAAAGATCCACGAGGCAGTGCAAGTAACTGAACTTCCACCTACATATTTCAAACTTATTTCCACAGTGCTTGAAATTCCATAATGTTAATGCTGACCTTTAGTATGGGGGAACATTAGGGGAAGGAAGATGTGTCTTGCTATATTGTGAGAGCACAAAATTTGAAAGAATTTGAGAGCATGATGGGAAGCTTTAGGAAATAATGGGAAGGGACTAATTAATCTCCTCTATAAAGTCTACTATGTTCTTGATTATAAGATTGGATTCCAAAATTAAACCACTAAAACATTTTAATATGTTGTTATGCCATTTTGTTAAAATTTGGAATAGAAATAACTGAGATTACAATGGGAATGTATAGGTAAAAAGTATTATAGTAGTTTTATGTATCTTGCATATTTTTATACCTATAAGTTCTGGAGAGGAGATATGCAGCATACACAAAAAACCAGCTCAAGTTCTGAAAACATTATTGGAGGCAAATCTGCCTCTGAAGTAGTAAAATCTCGACTCTTATATCTGACTGTTTTAGTAGAGAGCTTCTAGTTACTAGAAAAGCACAAGCTATCAGTGGACTTCATGTTGATTGCTGATACAGAGCATTATAGAGAATATAATGCTGTGTATTGTACTGAGCATTATATAACGTTTAGAGAATATACCATTAAGATAAATAAAGAGCAATCTTTTCCCAGGTTATAGCCTTCTGGCTTCTGACCATTCTGCTTCAGGGATTACCTGAGCTAACGCAGCAACAGCAACTTGATGACGACTGTGTCTGTCCTCCATTAATTCATGTAAATTCTTTTTTGTTCTTTTCATGAGTTTCACCTTCTAATCTTTAGTAACTTATTGGCACTTTAAAATTTAAAAGTTACTCCCATTTTCTTTTCCATTTTAATTTCAGGCCTCATGTTACATTGCTTTCCTTCCCCAGCATTTCTGTCCTTTGCTTAATACCTCACTTATTTTGTTTTCTGAAGAGCAGACATATATAAATGAAATGTTCTTTTTCAGCTTTGAAGAAATTGGCTTTGGGTCAGTGACTAGGCCTCCTCTCCCCTCTTCCGTCATTTCTCCCATCTTGCCCTTCCCACACTATGCCTTGACATATTACCCCTTCTTGTCTGCTTTCCGTACTTCATTCTTCACAGCTGTTTTTCCATGCTCTCATTATTTCCCATTCTTTGCTTTGGTCTTTCATTTTTTTACTTTTCATCCTATTCATTTTGACAACTTTACTCTTGCCTTGCCATAATTCCACACTTAGTTAGTTCACTTCATGTTTGATAAAGAAGAATCAAGCCTGTTAAATTTCATTTGCCAATACATTGGCTCTAATTTGCTACAGAAGCAGTGACTGCTGTAGTTTCTCCCAGAACTTTCCTCTTTTATCCATCTCCTTGGCCCTGCTTCCAGTCCTTCATGTTAAGGCTGACGTTTGCACAAAAAGCTAGTGAATGAGGTGGCAGCTTGGCACCCAGCTCCTTTTCATACTTTAGCGATGCAGACCTAGATAAGGAATTTACTGAGTTACCAGCTGTGTACAAATCTGAAAAATTGTGGTTTGAGAAGTAGCATTTCCTACCATTAGAGATTCCGGTTTTACTTGAGATTTATTCAAATTCTATCTGTCAGGTGCCATCTGTGATAAAGCTGCATGGAAAAAAAGCCAGACAGACAAGGGGAGCTGCCTGAGATCCAGCAGAAGGGCTTAGAAACCAAGAAACAAGCAACTTTTCAAAGGACTTTTTCTTGCCCCGCATTCAGTTGAAAATTTAATCCAGTCAAATGGAAGCATTTTGGATCTGCAGATTGCAATGACAATATGACACCAATGTCTGTCCTCCAGTGGCAAAAGCAGAGATAAAGTTTCTGATGGTTTGCACATATTTCTTAATCGAACCTGAAGTACATCCAGAGATCTCTGGAATACTTTATCATTCTTTTTTCAGGGACAGAAAGTATTACAGGATGAAGCCTGAGCTCCCGCTGTGCGATAGAATAGCTTTGACTTACTGGTAATGAGAGTAGAATTAAGCCCATTCTACCTAGTGGGTGTGAAATTAGCTCATTTGGTGTAACAGTATTGCATTTTCTAGAGAGCGTAAGAAAAAAATCTAGTTGAGAGGGACTTGGAAGATAGAAATGGTCAATAGAAGGTTTCTTGAAACAAATAAACTTGATTTCTATTTGAAAAATACCCAGCATGTGACAATACCAACTAAAGAAGCACATAGATTGGTCCTTGGTTTGAAACTAAACTGTTAATTGGTTATAATGTGGTGTTCGTAGAGGTTAGAAGACTCAAGAGGGATGGAGAAATTTCATTTTAATCACCAGACACTTTCTTTCTGCTCTTGCCTTTAACAGAGTGAAGCTTTAGCTTCTTTAGCTTCTTAGAAATAGAGGTATTATTGGGCTTATGATAAATATTTCAGCTGTTAGCAGCACTTCTTACCCCCACAAAATCAACCTCTCTTTTAGATTCAGGCAAGGATCAATTCACATGTGAGTGTGCAAGGTAACTTTGGTTTTCTCTTCACATACACTGTGGAGTAATGAAAGTCCTTGTGATCAAAAAAAAAAAAAAGAGGTGACAAGTTTTCTGGAAAGACTGCTTTCCTGCCCCCCTTTCTTCTGTCACCAAATACTGCCATGATCAGTTATAAGAGTCACATCAGGACTGAAATGCATTGTTAACATAAGGAGAGATTCGTGGGTGGCCCTCCTCTGTTCTTACTTGTGGTCTTGGGTGAGGAAGACACATGCTATGGATTTCCAACTGCCTGTGTTTTGGGTGCTGGTGGATGTACAGCTACTCACGGATGCTCATCTGCTGTAGGAGACCACCAACAGCTCCCATTAAAATGTAATGTGTTGGGACTCAAAGGATTTGCAGAATAGGAGGGAACAGGAAAATCCCTCTCTTTACTGAACAATTCCATGTTTTTTCATGTCTGACACATGCTCTGCTGTCCTCCCAAATGCTGTGATATTTTAAAACAAGACATTGTAACTGGTTCAATGGAGCAATCTTGTATGTAATTACAGGCAAATGATCTGCACTTGAAGAGAAGCTGTAAGTCATTAGAGTAAGTAAGACTGGTCACCACCTGGCCCCAAAAACTCTGAAGAAAAAAAAGAAAGGAAAGTGTGCAAGTGGATTGGTATCCTTTTTTGTTTTGTTGTGTTCTGACATTCAGTCATGACTCAAATAATTTTCTGAACAGGTATTTCTACCTTTTGGGCAAATAAGCATCTATTCCTCAACCTGTCAGACTTTATTTTGAAATTATATATTATTGTTGCCTTGCCTGGGAGTATGAGCAGCAGAAGATATTAAATTCTATTTAATTATGTGCATACGTATATATTGCACATTTCACCCCAAATCCGGCCATGTATCAGCCATCAGAAAAGGCAGGAATATCCGTTTATCACAGCCAGCACTGAGGAAAATGTGCCTGTTAAATTCAATGAATCACTTTCCACTGATTGAAAAGAGTCTGTTGTGGCCCTGCATTTCTTTGAACTCAGGTATTTTTTTATAGTCGTTGTATTTCCTCATTACACAGGTGGTCTTAATTGCTTTTGCTTTCTGAACACTGCTTATTGCAGTGAGATTTCTGGGACCTGTGACCATAATCACCTCTTCACTAGAAAGACGTCAGAAACCTGAAATGTTGTACTGAAATTCTTTTGACCAGATATTGCACATTCAGCTAATAAACCAATTATTTTGCATTTAGAAAACAACCCCCAAAAATCGAACCCATAAAGTACTGTTAAGTAGAAAGGGCACAGGTGTCTGATTGCCTGTGCACTTCCATGTTAGCAAGATGCTCTACCAAGGACATGCGGAGTGAAGGACTCGGGGAAGTTTTGGGGAGTGTTGCTAAGGAAACCTGTGCTTGATGAAATCTGCTGGGAACACAGCTTTGGAGAGTTTGTCTCTTCACTGCCAGCACCGCCAAAAGGGGAGCAGAAGCCCTAAGTAGATGATTTAAAATTTTTACATAACCACTTATTTCTTTCTAATGTAAACAAAGGTAAAAAATTGAAAGCTTCCTTTAGAAGAACTGAGAGGAGAATGAGGGGAAGTAATTCAGTTTTGAGAGGCCTATGTGTGTGTCAGGGACCTCTGGTGCCTGAAGGACCAGCCACGCACGCTTGCGGTGGGTTGTGCTCTTTTGGTGGCCAAGCCCATAGCTCATGTCCTCGCTGCATCTGTGCAAAATCTGCTCTGAGGTAACAAAGAATAAAAAGAAATGTTGAATTTTGAGATAAAAATGCTTGTACGGTTTAATCTGACCTTCTGCTTAACTGAAGATTAAGTGTTTGCTTCAGTCTTAATTTGTTGATAATATTTCCCTCAGCTCTTGTTTTTTCATGTTAGGAGTGCTGCTCGCAATGTGTAAGTGCATAAATGTTAAGAACGACGCTGAAGCTCAATGAATTCCAACACAGTTTTCCAGGTAGAATATGTGTAGATTAGAAATATAAATAATCTAATAAAAATTCAGTAGGGTTTCCAAAGACCACAAACAGAAGATGTGCAAAATGGATATTCTAAGGCAAAGTACCTTCAATCACACAGCGTCTTGTAGCTCTTATCATCATATTATGGCTTATGCTTGACAGGTCTTGGCCGGCATAGTTGGACTTGAAATGGTTCCTCTAGAGTTACGTAGGTAAGGTGCAAAATGAGTCATGGCGAAGGTGTGTGCAGCAGTTGGATTCTTCCTCCGAAGTGAAAAGTGTAGGGTTTTTTGAGGCAGCGTAACTTCAAAACACAGCAAAGACATTTTATTACTGTACATCTGTGAACAGGATGTTTAATGTTTGACATGTTTATTAAAAAAACTGAACACAGCACATTATCCATCTGCTGTGATTACTGTATAGGTAGGCAGTTGGGACTTTGAATGTAACAATCTATGGGTTTCTATGTGACTCATTGCTGCAGCCTCCAAAAACTCTCAATGATATATCTGCACAGTGAGGCTTCTACTGTACTTCAAGGTGTCGTTGGCTTTTCCCTCCTTCCTAATTAAAAGGAGCCATTTGACATCTTGGCCTGAACTTGTTTGATAAAGTCTCTCATGTCTATCAAATTTGCTGTGTGCTTCAGAATACAAATTATCATAAAGATCTGTAGCTTGTGAGCTCATTTATGCAGGAAAACTGTAGCTGGCTTTCAGGATTAGGAGTGGATTTGAGCTGGTGACAATTTTTGGCTGCTGGTTCACCCAAGTCTTTTCCTGTTGGTGATCTTCAAGATTGAGCTGTCTTAACTTTTAGAAGTATTAAATTTCAGAATAAAAGTGCTCATCAGAAGTATTAATTACCTTAGCCTGCCCGGTATCGGTTCCACAGACTGCGGAAAAGAGCTGAACTCCATCACTTGCACTGACCTGCTTCCTACTTTATTCTCATACCAGATGTGTTCCCTGGATTCTCTGTCTACAGAATTTTATTATAAAGCACAGAACAGAAGTGGAAATGTTCCATCTCAAGGGTATTTTCTATTGTTTAGGTTTTGTTTGAATTAAATACTGTATTTTTATCCTCTTACTGTGCACTAAAACTGCTTGTTGAAATAGTAGACCTAACATTGCTCAGTCCCTTTGTAATTGTCTTAACTCCCATTGCATCCAACTGTTATGCAATATCAAAGATTCAAGTAAAAAACATGCAAAATTCTCAGGTTTTATGTAGCTAAAGCAGAAGTAAAAGGTAAAAGCTGCAAGAAGATTAATGAGATTACTTATTTAGTAGTCCAGAACGCAAAGTGTATTCTTCAGACTATCATCCATCATTTCTGTTGCCTCAGGCAAAGAGGATGCTTCAAGCTTGCTTCTAATTTTACTGAGTATATTCAGTTTCCTGTGTAGCTTAAGATCATTACTTGTTTCATTAATTCATTGTGACTAAAGAGTAAAAATCATAAAAAATTCAAACTTTGATTTCAGCTGCGGGGTTGCATCTCATAGCAGTTGAACTGTCATTCAAATAATTTTGCTGGGGTTTTTTGGTCTTGTTCAGATGCAGCTGTGAAGAAAGAAGTCAGTACTTTTTCCGAATTTGTATCTGCAGCTTTTTGATTATCTTCAAATACTGTTACCTTTTCTTTGATCTTTCCTAGAGAAAAATATTTTCTGGTTTTTTTTATCAATATTTATCTTCATTCTTTCTCTTTCCTGTATTTAAATTCTGTAGCAGGTTAAAATGTTGAAAGTAAGGTTAGATTAAATTATAGTATCCCCATGCTTGTGTTCTGTAGCAGTCATAACTTCATATTTCTCTTGGTTACACAGCAGTAAATTAAATAGATGCTCTTTGTCACAACAAATTTTGCAGGTGAGATCCCAAGATAGTCACGGCAGTAGTGAGTACTTGCAGTGAGCATCGTGGGAAAATGCATGAGAATCAAATGGAGAGTGGTGGGTGAGTTGGACTTACAAGTTTTTCATTTCAAACTTAAGCCACAGCCCTGTTATAACAACGTAATAAAATCAAAGAGTGAAGCATTTGCTCTGGAGGGTTTTTTTAATTGTTGCGTTTTTTTACTCTTACACAAAAAGGAGTTCTGCATATAGACAGTCAGGGATTAATGGTTTTCTCCCCTAGTTGCTACAATGCTAGGCTTTATAATACTGCATCAAACTCAAGAGACCTTTATTAAAGCAAAATCTTCATTTTTCAGATATCCTTAACAAGTGTGTGTCTTCTCTCTGAAAATATGGAAGGAAGTTGGTGACATTGCTGTAATACAAGAACAAATATTATTTGCCCAAATGGGAAAAACAATGTATCTTTATAAGCAAACGAACATAAAGCATTTGTAGATTCTACAAATCAAGTTTGAACTGAAAATTATATTGGTAAGGAGTCATGTTTGGAAATGTGAAGAAATGAAACTTTAGTCCCATCTACTGAGCTGCCTAAATATTTACTTACTGTACTTCAGAGAAGCTTTTTGCTAGAAACTGTGATGGAATGTTTTTCAGTGCAATCTCCCAAGGGTCTCAACAGTAAAAGTAGAGTCGTCATCTATTTGATGAATTACAGAAAGTGGCCCATTTTGTCTGTGGAACTCTAATGCCTATTTCTGTAAAGTGGATGAAAATAGGGATCTGGTGAAAATAAGCTGGATGACACTATTAAAGAGGGAAAAGCTGGCTTGGAAAACCTACTTTTAGATATTCAACCAAACTTTTCAGTTGCTGGTTCTAACATGATTGTACATAATTTATCTCTCCTTGCATGATTTTCAAGAAGTCCATGTAATGCTCTTGATATCTTATGATAACAATAGTAATACAATGAATTCTTAGTAGAATTAAAATAACAGTTTGATAGATACTTATCTTCCTACAAACCTTCCTTTCTGCTCCTTCAGCATGTGGAATGAAACATTTTAACAGTAGCTAATGTCATCGGCTCCAAGAGAGGACTTAGACTGTATTTAAAATTCATTTGAACCTCATACAATTAAAAAGCTGCCTCGAATATTTGTGAAATAGTTCTCCTGTCATACATAAAATGATTTCATGGATTAGCATGTCAAAAAACTGGCTAGCTTCAGAAAGCACCCACTTCTAATTGGTGCATTCACAAATAATCGACAGTTGGATGAATATGAGCCAGCAGTGTGCCCAGGTGGCCAAGAAGGCCAACGGCATCCTGGCCTGTGTCAGAAATGGTGTGGGCAGCAGGAGCAGGGAGGTGATTGTGCCCCTGTACTTGGCACTGGTGAGGCCGCACCTCGAATCCTGTGTTCAGTTTTGGGCCCCTCACTACAAGAAGGACATTGAGGTGCTGGAGTGTGTCCAGAGAAGGGCGACGAAGCTGGTGAGGGGTCTGGAGCACAAGTCTGATGAGGAGCGGCTGAGGGAGTTGGGGTTGTTCAGTCTGGAGAAGAGGAGGCTGAGGGGAGACCTCATCGCTCTGTGCAATTACCTGAAAGGGGGTTGTAGAGAGGTGAGTGCTGGTCTCTTCTCCCCAGTAAAAGTGATAGGGCAAGAGGAAATGGCCTCAAGTTGCACCAGGGGAGGTTTATTTGCATATTAAGAAAAACTTCTTCACTGAAAGGGTTGTCAGGCATTGGAATAGGCTGCCCAGGGAGGTGGTTGAGTCACCATCCCTGGAGGTATTCAAGGAGCGTTTGGATGAGGCACTTAGGGACATGGTTTAGTGGTGGACTTAGCAGTGTTAGGTTAATGGTTGGACTTGATGATCTTACAGGTCTTTTCCAACCTGAACAATTCTATGATGCTATGATTCTAATTCACATCTCTTGGACCTACCCTTGGAAAACTAATGCTATGGTGTATAAATTAGCATATGTGTTTATATATGCTTATACAGTTATATGGAAGGCCGTTGCATTTTGAAAGGCTGTTGCAGTTTGTAGTTTATCCTCTCACTGTCTTATGGGGACATTCTGTGGAACTGATAGACTCTTTCAAAATGGTCTCTGAATTTAATTCTACATGACAATAGCATTTGTTCATTATATTGTCTCTCCTTATATCCAAGTCTCTACAACTGATTTGCAAATGAAGTAGTATCATCTCATTTTCCAGACAGTGAAGGCAAGGTACTGTAAAAGGGGGTGGTGGCAGATCACAAAGCGGGTGGGTGGCACAGTTGGTATATGTCATGCTCTTGATATACATTATGCTGTTGATATACTCTTTTTAAAAACTCACCATGCTGACAGAAAAGAAGCAAAGTTACTGATGCAGTAGCATTATATCACAAAAAGCTAATGCCTGAGGTGGAGGAGGATGCTTTTATAACTAAAATAACATAGACACTGCATATGTGATATGTTGTTAATAGTCTTAGGTACAATTTAACTTCTCCTTTAGCAATGATAAATTTTTCAGTTTTTCCACTGGTTCTGTATAATCATAATAAATTTTAAACACTACCTTCATTAGTCCAGCATTATTTACATTATCTCATACATGTATTTACCTTAAGCCTGATTCTCCTGACAGTTTTACTGAAGACAGTGAAATCATTTCCAAAGTAGAACTGTATGAAGGATATGTAAGCTTTTTAGCTCTATTTCTTTAAAGTACAGCCCATTAATACCTCTATAACCTATGCAATTACATGAATTGAAGCAATGAATGAGAACATCTCACTGTGGGAACTACGAAGGTTGCCTTTGATTATTATTGAACTTCTGTGGCTGATGAGATGTAAGTCATAGTGTAAGAAATATATCGTCTGGAAATCAAGCCACTGAACATTTTCTTTACTAGCAATGCACCGTAAAAGGACTAAATCTTTAATCAAGAATGCTAAGCAATATGGTTTTGGTTGTAATGCATTAGATAGTGAGGCTCAGAAGGTGCTGCAATAAACAAGCTTGCTACCTTGCAGTAGGTAGTAACCAGTTACTGAAATATACAGTCTTCAAGTATTTTTATAATGAGTGATTTCCCCTCAGCCATACAACCCACCCCTTTTTATTAAAGCATGAAGAATTTGTTGTACAAAGAATGTTGGCTTATCCCTCTACAGGCAGCAAAAGACATTGTTTTTTACATCTTAGAAGACGTTAGCTTTTTATGACATCTTCTTGAATCCCATCCTCACGTTATGTGAATACCAGGCTCTTTGTTCCTCTCCCTTTTCTGCATAGCAGTGGCAAGACATGCTGGAATGGGAGAGCTGCAATCCAGTTTAGAGCTGTGGGTAAAATCATTGTTAATGCTTACCACGGATTTTGCCAATGTACTGTAGAAATAATACATTTGCAAAACAGAAACAGAATATGCTTTTTAAATCCTATTTTATGTAATGCCTGAGTGTTACAAATCAGAACAACGCTGACTGGGTCTGATCTCCTGATTGTTCTGTACGTGCCGTGTGATGGTACTCAAAGTGATCTGCTCCATAACCTTCCCCAGCACCAAGGTCAGGCTGACAGGCCTGTAGTTCCCCGGATCCGCCTTCCAACCCTTCTCGTAGATGGGCATCACATTTGCTAACCTCCAGTCCACTGGGACCTCCCCGGTTAGCCAGCACTGCTGGTAGATGATGGAAAGTGGCCTGGTGAGCACTTCCGCCAGCTCCCTCAGTACCCTTAGGGGGATCCCATCCAGTCCCATAGACTTGTGGGTGTCTAAGTGGGGCAGCAGGTCGCTAACCATTTCCCGTTGGATTGCGGGGGCTTCATTCTGCTCCCCGTCCCTGTCTTCCAGCTCAGGGGGCTGGGTACCCAGAGAACAACTAGTCTTAAAGACTGAGGCAAAGAAGGCATTAAGTATCTCAGCCTTTTCCTCATCCTTTGTTGCTATGTTTCCCCCTGCATCCAATAAAGGATGGAGATTCTCCTTAGCCCTCCTTTTGTTGCTTATGTATTTATAGAAACATTTTTTATTGTCTTTTATGGCAGTAGCTAGATTAAGTTCTTGTTGGTCTTTGGCCCAGAGTCTGACCTTAAGTTGTCTGATGTTATATACTCTGTCTTCACACTGCTCTAGGTGGTCTTTTCCTGTTCTGATCTTCTCTTCAGGATTATCTGTCCTATCTACTACTCCTTGTCCTTCCAACTTAATTGTTGCAGCTTCCTCATGTTTCTGCAAAGTTGATGGATAGACAATTAGTGGTTAGTGGAAACAGTTTAAACCAGCCTTCAACTATTTTTGTAAGCATCTCTCATATTCTGTTCAGATGAAATCCCCAAATAAAAAGCCGTGTATGGGAAACATTAAAGTTGGTTTCCTATATCGCATTTACCAAATACGTGAGAAAGACATATGAAAAGCTTTCAATTTTTGCTGTGCTGACAGTTGCTTGCAGTGGAGGTCAGAGCCTTTCAGTGATCTGCCACTCTCCAATAACTGTTCAAAGTGCCGCAAAGGCTGCCAGTTGAGCATCCATTTAGTATCAAATGTTAGTCTTACTCTTGCTCCACTGAACTCAGTAAAAAAACATACTTTAATGGAATAGGAGCAGGCTATGACCTCAATACCCAAATCAAAAATTGATCTTTCAGTGCATTTATTTTCAGTCTGTTGCTTTAGATCATATCTATATATATCCCTTAATAAATTCACTATCCTAGTGCATAATCCAGACCTGACTGAAGAGCTGAATAAGAACTCAGTTTGCTTTAAGATTCTGGTGGTTTGAAATATGCTTTTCTCCGATGTGCAGGCTTCCACAGCATGTTTCTGTAGTAAGAAAATCCAGGTGCATTATTCCTTTTATGTATTTGACTCTCTGCTCTGCATTATGTCATGCAGTAAGGCATAGTACGAAACAGCCCAATGCAGTGTAGAAACATAAAGCAATCACATTCTGCAATTCAGGCCAAGAATTCCTGTGGGTATTTATAGCAGATGTTAACCCCCTGACCTCCTGGCCTCTCTTCACCGTGGAGTTGCACAAAACCTGATTTACTCTCTGGAGCATTTCGTGCCAGCTGAGGGAGCTGACTCTTCAGACAAAGGGATGGGACAAAAGGAATGGTATTCAGGCAGGCTGTACTGTGTGTAGTGCAGATCCTCACTGTGTATGTCATTGACTTAAATTTCCTAACTGCATTCAGATGTGGAAAGGCATAAAGAGATACCAGGCATTTGAGTGACAGCAATACAAAGGATTAGCTATCAGACACCTTTGGGGCTGTCTTTGACTCCTTTGGCTTGGCTTTTGTGATTTGGCTATTAAATCTTAATTGTGCAGAGGGGATAAGTCTAGACAAATCTAGGTGATAATCATAGTTTTAAAAAACCTGCTTTGTCATCACTTGCATGATGGCCTAATCCAAAATGCAGCAGTATTTCTCTGCAATCTAATGGTAAATGTTGACTTTATCCAAGCTTATAATTATAAATCCTCATTTAGACTTAACAGAAGATTACTACAAAGGAAAAGCTAGTGACCTTAAAGTTTTATACTCTAAGTGTATGTAAGTAGCTGTCTCTATTTCTGTGCAATTTCTGTATATGAAAATAACTACACTCAGTGTCTCTTTCGTTGCATTTAGTAAATTATGACTGATAACCCTTACAGATATTATATGGCATTTCTCTCTATCATTACTTAAATTGCCTCAACATTTTTTGTGCTATCACTGATTTCTGACTGCTTCCTTATTAAGCACTGCTGAGAGCAATCCGTCAAGGACTTGCATGATAGCGATGGGACTTTACAGTGGTGAACTAACATAATTCTTCTAAAATTGTACCAGCTAAATATCTGTCTAGTCATTTTTAGTGCAGCAAGATCATTTCAGAGAACCATTTTTCAGCTGAGTGTGGAACTTATACTATTTAAGGAGGAATAAACTCAAAGCGCAATCAAGTTCAGTAATTACCTGTTCCTTGCACTATTGCCTGTCCTTGAGGTTTCCCTAGAGAACGGTAAAATCAAGCTATTTGGATTCTTAGAGGGTGGGGGCAGTTAGCAGTCGGTGTTCTGAAAGACTACACATAGAGAAAAAAGCGGCCTTTGATTAAATTAGAACATGGATATTCAGACCTAAATTTAAGGCACATTGCCGGTTAAAAAAAAAAAAAAGACTATCATTTCTTCAGACGAGAGTCAAATCCTGCTCTGTAAGGTTTGGGGAGGAATTACATGGAAATGTAGTCATTTTAGGCTATCCTGTTCTCTTTGAATACACGTACATCACATTGTTCATGTGATTTGTTCTGTTCTTATAGTGACTGGGCTTTTTGGATGTCTGTAAAATATAAGCCAGAATTCTGCCGGTTTCGGTGCAGAAAACATTAAAAGACTTCAGCTTTCTTTAGAAACAAAAATGCTTCTCTGAAGGAATTGCTGACATCTTGAAATATTTTTTCTTTGAAAGCAAATGAAAAGTTTTTGAATATTAAAAAGATGTAGAAAGAAAAATCCTTGAGAATATCAGAACAAAATTTCAATGGAAGCGAACCTGTTATTTAAAGCTAACGTATCGACTTTGAATTAGCATTTCGAAACAATGGCTTTCGTTTCAAACCTTCTTATCGAAAATTTTTTAGCATCATTTACATTGTGTCTTACAGATTTATTTTTGTGCAGAACATTTTCACACAAAGCATTTCAAGATACCTTACTGGAGCCTGAAAAGCAACAGGATACAAGCCCCGGTTCCATTTAAGCACGGAGCCTATAGTGTCTGAATGAGCATAATTTTAGGCATATAAATAGACAAGTGCGGGTAGACATTGAAGTAGAGCTTTCCTTCATCTCCTAGTGTGAAGGACATACGGCTTTGGAACTTTATTCCACAAATATCCATCCACTTAAAAGAAACTCATTTTAACCCTTTCTTTTAGATTAAATTCTAATGAACAAGACTGAGGCATGTGCAATTTGTCTTTCACACACAAGCCAGACTGTACCTAGGAAAAAGAGAGAATTATTGAAATAGATTATTATAGTAAGGTAATCTCTTAAAGTATGAATAGAGTGTTTTGTAAAGGGAAGCATATGAAATTTTATAGTTCTCTGACAACTTTTTTCTGTGGCAAAGTATTTTATGAAGCCATACAATGACACAATTATATCATATTCTTATGACAATATTTATATTGGGGTTATACGTTTTCTTTGACTTCTAACCCAAAGAGTTTCTGCTTAATTCCAATTAAAGTTTATGAGAATTATCTTTTGTAACACAAGTACAGGAGTACCCATAGATCTTTGATTTGATTTCAAAATTATTAACAGCCTTCTTGTTCTTTGCTCTTCTTCTGGACAATGCAAAAAATTAAGAATAAAAAGATTATTTGTAATTAGTTTTTTGTAACTGAAGGCAATCTAGGCAACAAATTCCCATTTAAAAGTGGTTATCATCACAAAATAGAGAAGTAATAATTATTTTTCAGGACTTCTTGACCTGTTTAATCAAGTCCCTACTGTTTTGACCTGTTTAATCAAGTCCCTACCGTTAGGGAAAAGATCTCATTTTTGACTTGCATATTTCTTTATTTATCTCTTATGTCTTTATCAGGTGATTAATGTTAAATATGCAGCTTATTCCTCTTTAGAGAAAAGCAATATTGATTTTATTCACAGGATAATTTAATTTCCATCAGCATTTTAACTTCAATAGATTCAGAATTTTTCCTGAGGAATAGAAAGAAATACTACTTAAAGGAAATGAAGTTTTGCTATTGATGAATCAAGAAGTACCATGCATTTCACTTTCATAGCAGAATTAACTGAAATATCACAATGACTATAGATCAGACTTTAAGTTCATGCCAGAATTTATAAGAAGCTATCATAATTAATGTATTACAATTAGATATCTTTTAAACATCGTATTCATTGTAGATGAGTGGGAAAATGCTTCAGCTAATCTTAAAATGTAAGAAACAGTATACAGGTTGTAGAGAAATAGTGTGTTAAGCTCTTCAGTTACTTTGTGCTATGAAGAACTTTGAACTGTTCAATTTCTTAAGTATATGCTACTGAAAACTGCAACAGTAATTATTTCTTTCAGAAGATTACTTTTGCATGGATTATTGTAGATACTTAATCAGGAGGATGTTACAAAGACAGGTGAGCATAACACAGGCAGGATAATTGACAGTGTTAATGTATGCGTTGCTGATGCAGCCTTAACAAGCGTGTGTCTCTCACATGAGACATTGCATGACAGCCAATGCAGCCCAATAATTTTTTACCATCTAGGGGTGTTAGAAATGGAATTCCCCTCCACAGAAGAGGAGGCACATGGTGTGAAAGACTTGCAGAGCTGGAGCACAGCTCTGAAAAAGATTCCCTCTTAATTATAATTCTTCCTAAGTAAGTAATTTTACAGGTGAACTTCACATAGGTTTGCTACATTCCTGAGATCTTTTACCGTATAGGTTTTTTCTTCCCTTTCGTAGTACAAAAAAGATTCCTTCCACCCCGGCGGACTTATCCCGGAAAGAATAAACCCTACCGATCAAATCTCCCTAAATTTAAATCAGCCAGGTTGGAATTTGTATTTGTTTTTGATGAGAGCCACCTAGTCTGAATAGAACATTGTAAACAGTACTAAACAGAACTGGCATCATGCTGCCAGGTGAATCATCATGCTGTCTTGTTCTGTGGAGCTGCGCAATTTTGACAGAGGTAAAACTCAGGGGAAATCTGAATTTGAAAAGCTACGTAATCTTGAAAGAAGGAAAAAAAACGCTCATGTTTTGTAAAAACTGTACAAAATCTCTGGTCTTGTATTCTGGAAAATAAGTGGCTTTCTACAAGAATGAGGGAAGGAAACCAATTTTTACTCTTATACTCCAAAGATTCTGTGCCTGTAGATTAAAATGTGATTGATTTCTTAATATTTCATTTGCCAGGATGTTTGACAGACATGCCCAGATTCACATCATGTCTCCTTGAATGCTTTATTCCATGAGCACTTATCAGCAATTGCTGTCTGTAAAATGTATTAGGCATGCCTGTTAATACTCTGACAGTTAATAAGTCCTCAGCTGGTTCAGGAACTAGAAGTATTTGTTCATGTTTGAAGATTGATAACAGGTTAAGTTTGTAATTCAAAAGAAAAAGGAATCTTCCTCTCCCCAGTTTATTCCAACCTCCAAACATAATTCACTCCTTGGTGTGTGATAGTTTTAAAATTTTACTTTAAAGAATGATTTTAAAGAGTGTTTAGACTAGCAACTCCAGATTTTGGAAACTGCTGCAAAGCTTTAATAACCGAATTAACCTAAACTTAGCAACGGATTGTGATTCAGATAGTAGCTGCACACCCTGCTGCAGTACAGAATTTGAGAGGTGGCATACCTGTAAGTGCCCCCAGAAAGTGGTACAAAGCTTTATGCTGGGTGAATTGGTCTCTGCGAACACCCTTGCTGCAGCGGCTGAAAACCTGCTGGTACCCGAGCAAGGCTGCAGGTAGCTTCATGGCTCACTGATGCTGCTTGGCTGCAGCAAGGGGTTTTGCTGCACTCCTCTGGCCTTAGGCACGGGTCATAAAAGCGGTGGTGTTGACTGCTGTTGGCTACCACATGCCTTCTGTGTGACCAAGTCGCAGGTCGTGGAGGCTCTTGTCAGTCAGTTGTGGTCTGAGGCTGAGGAGCAGGGGAACATGGACACCATTCTGTCCTTTGTGTAATTCCTGAGATGGTTTATACGCTTGCTTCCCTTGTGGCACAGAGCTGGAGATCTGTGACGTTATAACTCATCAATGCTTGTTAAAGGAGACTCATGCCCAAGAACCTCAATATTAAAGGCTGCTTGTAAAATTAGGTACTGCCTTGAGCAAGAGCAGCTTACCTCTCCTCCAGGAGCTGTTATACGAGGAAAAGCTATCACTAAACTTTTGTTTATATCTCACAAAAAATACAGGATTTTATACAACTCAGTGTGTTTTCAGCAAAAGTTGTGAAGAAGAAAGTTGGGGAAGAGTGACCTTCCAAAGCAGAGACAGATTCTAGCCTATTAGCAGTAGATCTATAGAGGTTTAGGTCTTCCTCTGGCTGACAGTTTTTGTACCAAATAAATTGTTTGTCTACCCTTTTTCTACAGAACAAGGTGAAACCTCAGGAAACAGACTGAATTTGGTGAGGCAGGGCAAGAAGTTTGGACATAAAGAAAGTAGAGAGGGGATCTTTGACAACAGCAATGAAAGGGTTAATTGATCTCTCTGTGCAAGTGGTCATTGATAAAATTGTGGCTTATCAACCTGATTTAAAATGATGTGTTTCATTTTAAAATGGCAGTGTTAAACCAGGTGATCAGACATGAGTCTCATTCTGAAGTCTGTTTGTTGGGTTATGCATCTGGTTTGTATTTCATTTTAGCTAACAATTGGCATAAAATAATTTTAATAAAAATCTGTGGACATTAGAGATTTGAGAACAAGTTGTGCCCAGTATAATGTAAGTTAATTGTCAAGTGAAGTGTTCCCCAGAACCAGACCTTATAATACTTCTGATAATAAACAAGTGTCTATCTGTAACTCATGACTCAAAACCAGCTCCAGGTACTTCCAGAAGTGGGGACTGTGAGCAGTCTCCCTTGGGATATTTCTGAGCAGGTGAGATGGAGCAGCTCTGGAAATGAGGTGAAAGCTTTCTGTTTGCTATATGCAGTCCATACTCAAATGGAGGATCAGTGAGTTTAATGAAGTGTTCGATGTAAATGAAAAGTAGCTTGATTCTTTCAGTCAGACATCGAATCCTCTTCAAAACTTTGTAACTTAATTTTTAATGTCATCTGCCTTCTCACCCACTCTGTCGTATGATGAGATGGCTCAACAGATTCACATCCTTTCTAAATGTCAGTCTCCTGATTTCTACCCTTTATGTCCTGTTCTCCTTTTTGTTTCATCTCTGCTCTGCCTCTTTTCATATCTCTCTGCTGTCTTAGTCTTCAAAACTGCTGTCATGTCTCTCTTATCAACTGCTGCTCCCATCTTCTGTCAGATTTCTTGAACACAACTAGTGGAAACAGTTTAACTCACCTCTGTCCGTTAACTGAAACTGGCTCTACAGCTGAGTTTACTCCATTGACATGGGTAGATTATTAAGCATAATTATATAGAATTGCAATCCAGGAGACATGAATTTATTCAGAAATCTGAAATCTTCTGATGTTTAATGATATACGTGTGTATTTAATTATATTGTTCATGCCCAAATCAGTTTTTCTTTCTTCAGGTTGTAAGCCACTCATTTCATTTTCATCTGTCCATTTATCTAGGATTCCTCATGTCAGAAATCTACTGTACTTAACAAGACTTACAGTCTTGTAACATTGCCTGTTGCCTTGGTAATACCGTTGCATGGGTACTTCATGATTATCTGTGTTTGAGACTTGCGTTGTTCATACTGTGCCACCTCTGCTATGTTTGATGGCAACCAGGAAATTTTCTGTTGTTCTCAGCTTTGCCATTTTCTTCAGAAGAGTTTTTGAGGTTGGTAACATCTACAAAAAATTGTGAAATACTGTGTTGGGATCTTACTACTTTTCATCCCATTTCTCCCACGCTAAGTGACACAGAAAGAGGAATACTCATTTAATTTTGCAATGTAGTTTTAAAGTTTGAAATTAAAGTAATAGGGTGGGCTTGCACTGCTCATCCTGAGCTGATAGGAGAGGTATTCTTGTAGGAGGGGATCTCATAAGATAGGCAGCACCCCACACTGTGTGCGCTGTAGATGTTGAATAGCTAGCAAAATTCTCTTTCTCCCCCAAAACAGCCTCCATCACCCCCAATATGCTTATGTCAGGGAATAGCAGTACGCAGCTTTCAAAAGTTATACCTGCCTATTTATGTATTTAATTCACCTTTCATCTTCATATAGGCATTCTGCGTATGTGTAGATAAATGGGAAAGAAATAACCACTTGACCCAACACCTGTGCCCATAGCCTCCTTTCCACACCGAGTAACAGCATCGCCTGAGCTAAGGTGGAGGTCCTGTTCCCGATTTAAAGGTGGCTTCCCACTCTACGCTTTGCAGGTCTTTCCAGCATTACACTGAACCTGGTGGGTGCAAATTTATCATTCCAACACTGGTAGCATAAAAAAGAGGATCTGAGAGAAACCTACTTTGAAACCATTACTTTCTGTTTTTTCCTCTCTCTCAGCCTTTGTTAAAGTCGATGCATTCTTCCTTATATGCCTCTGGAGAAACAAAATGTGGGTCTGGCAGTATTCAGAATGATCTCAGTTACTTAATTGTTTTGTCACATTGTGCGTGACACAGCTTACAGCTTTCTGGAATTAAAATTACCATCAGTAGAATTTCAAATAGATTAGGTTCTCCAGATGAGCTTATGTCCTGAATGAATTATATTGGATGTATATTGTGAGTGTAAGCAAAAGTAGTCATTGAACTTAATCTGTGGGAGAAAAAGAAGGATATGAGTAAGGCTCCTAATTTGTACAGTAATACAAATGATAGCAGTAGCCTTTTGTGACTCATAACAAAATGAGTTATGACTTCAGGAATTGACTAAAAGCTGTGGCTCAGTCCCAGAGGCTTCAGTTTTCCCATCTTTGCATATCCTCACATCAAACCATCTTTAATCTTTTAGTATAAGTGATGGAGGACTAAATTGTGCTTTTCTGTCATTTCAGGATGGAATGTACTTAATGATAACTTGACCTGTGATCTCTGGGATGGAAGAAAAATTAGGTTAATTATTAATTTATGTGTTTTTTCTTGAGAAGTGACAAAAAAAAAAAATCTCTTTAAGTTGTTTGAATTATTTCCTTTCGATAATATAGCTAGTGTTAAATGAAAGAAATAATTTGAATAATTGGTTTTCAATTTCTGATCAAAAGTAAATGCTAATGTGGATTGATTTTGACTTATATATGGAAAGTGCAGTATTCAAATACCTACTCAGCTTTTTTGATTTGTTTTGTCATGCAAGATTGAATAAACATTAAAGTTTATTTTTATATTTAAAATACAATTTTACATATAACTATTTTTTTATTTGCAAATTTACAACTATATTTTGCAGCTTTATTTTTCTATTCACAGTCTTGAAAGAAATTCAGACGTAACATAGTTTTCACACAGGCAAAGCAAGCCTATTTACTGCTTTTTATGAAGAAATGCCAAAAGTCTATCAAAACACATACTCTACATCTTTTTACAAATATTTCATTTTACTCAACAAAATACAAGGAATACTTGAGTTGAGAATACCCACAGAGGCTAAAACAAGAAAAAATAGAGGTATTGAACAAGATTGTTAAGATAGTACGTCAGGTTAAAAAGACTTCTTTTGCAACAACAGAACATGCAAATATCAATGACAAAAAAAAAAAAACCCTTAAGGAAAAGTTGTTCTTTAAGGAAGTACTGTTAAGAAAGACACGTTATAGCTTTTAATTATGACAATGAATTACATTATTATTTGACGAACTGTTTTCAGAATAGCACTTTCTAGGATGGTCACAGATGAACAAGGGAGTATAGTAGCATAGTGACACACTAATATTTTTTGGGGGTGTTTGGTTGCTTAATATGTTTTCTGACACCATCCTTGATTGGCAACGAGAGATTAGAATACACTCCACAACATTAACTTTATCTTAGTAGGGAAGTGTGCTCATATGATTTAATGGGCCTCTCGGCTAACCGGTCTGTACTGAGCAGCTCGGGACTCGCTGGTAACCACAGATACTTTGAATGTGAAATAACAGAATGAGGAAACTATCCAGACAGCGGGTTAAATATTTTTCTTTCCCCTCTTGAAAAAGTAAATGTTCTTCTTTTGAATTCTTTCCCTAATCTTTTTCTTCCTAGTGTTGACCATTTAGCGCGTTTATGATGTTAGGGAGGCAATAGCCAACATCAATTAACCAGACAAGTTTGGACTAGTGCCAACTTCTCCAAGGAGTTCCAGATCAGTCTTACTGTCACAAGGTGTGCTTATGGATATCTAGTCAAAGCACATCTCACCTTTTTGTAATGAATTTTTGTAATGCCATTTTTGTAATGAAAAGAAACAATCTTTATGGCAGGTAAATTTATGCACGGCATAGCATAGTCATGAAAGAACATAGAGAACATTCCCTTCCCCTGAGAAGCTCACCACCTTTCCCCTTCTCTGCTTGTTGCAGAAATGTTATTGTTCAGCTTCTGATTCTCCAGATCCTTTCCAACTTTCTGACAGTAAACCCCTTATTTCTGGTGTGTCTTGGTGAAGACATCAGGCTAAGGCTTTTATGACCATAAGAAGCACCTTGTGATTCTCAGGCATAACCTACACAAGAACATGCCAGAAGAGCCAGCGCATCGGCCAACAACACAGCCAGTGGTACATAATAAATGAAATCTTCCCTTTAGAAGCTGCTGTATAGCATGTAACACGCAAAGCCACTAGCAATTGTAGGCTGGCTGTGCAGCTCACCTCATAAGCTCTGCTTTGGAGAGAAATTTTATCATTTCTGTCTTCTGTTCATGCCATGGGTACCTTTTTCTTCCAGCTGTGAGTAATGAAGAATTTTCAACCTGTCTCATGTTCTGCCTTTGACAACTTAAACTTTCTTGACCAGTAAGATGGGGGTGAGGATCTCATCTGAGCTTACTGTGAGTATCTGCAATTTTTTTTCTATCATCTCAGCTGCCATAGTTTTCCTTTTCCACTTTAATTTAAGACAGGGAGGATTTGTTCTTTCCTTCATTTTTGAAGACATACATTGTCATGTCTCACTTCAGGAAAAAGTCTGGGAGAGTGAATACTCCATACATTAGCAATGGCTGTGAGGAAGAAACATTTAGTCCCCTTTTTTCCCTTCCTGTAAGGAAAATATGCAAAACAAAATAAAAAGCAGTCAACAAAATGAAACGTATGTTAATTTGAGTCATAACTGTCAAACAAACAAGTGGTTCTTTCCTCTTGATGATTGAAATAATTAACTTTGCTAAAATGAATATTCACAGATAAGTGGTGGGTTGCTACTGGATGTTCAGTTCAATTATGGCCCTAAAGCAGGACACCTAGAGATAAAGTGAACGGGGTTTAATAGGCCACTGTTTTCATCACTCCCTCACCTCTTCATGAGTGCAAGATATCAGAGAACTGGGGCACTATTTGGTACACTTTTTTAAATTTAAGGTTTGTGTTTGGAAATTTTGAGCAGCTCCTTTCTCCAAGGCCAGGGTCTACGCTTTATAATGAACTGAGAACAAATCTCAAACCTGTGCCTACACCTCTTGCAGATCTATCTAATATGTGGGGTTTTATATGCTTTGTTTTTTTCCTCAGAGCCATGTTTATCTCCTATTTAACGGAAAAAATATGTTGGGGACGGGAAAATGTAGCCCTGTGTTAACAGTCCTTTCCAGAGGTCAACACTTTGTACCAATGGAAAGGCATGTATCCTCCAGAGATGAGGGTTGTTTGGGTTGGTGTTTTGGCACCTAGCAGAATTATCTAAGCTGCACTGATCAAAGGGTAGAAACAGCAAAGAGACTCTGCTATTGAGCAACTGATGGATGGCCTTGCTCGCCTAGGAAAAAGGAGCCCTTCAGAGAGCACGGCAGGGAAGTCATTCCAGTACAGTGTGAAAATCCAACAGCATTACGGAATGAATGGCCCTTTTACAGTTGTGGGATCTAAAATAAAACCTACAGCTGTGCAGCCAGGAACTTCACTGTATAGTAGCAAGAAACACAGGACAATTCAGGGCATCTTTCCATGCCAGACTTAATCCACTCTAACTGTGGACTCTCACGCGTATATCTCTCCTCCAGATAAATTAGTTTTCCATTGGATCAGTGAGTCATATTCCAGCAACACAGTGAATGACTAAATCTAATATGAGGAAAGGGTGAGGAGCACGTCAATGGAGTTAAGAGGGGAAAGGAGACAAAATTAAACCATCACTTTTGGCAGCGACACACAGTTTGATGAAATTAAGTACAACATGAAACTGTGCCTCCAGAGAGCTTGGGTGAATTGGAGATATTTTAGAAAGAAATTATTTGAAGCCTCTTGCTATGAGGAGTAAGCAGTACAGTGTGGTTTTGAGGTGTTTGTGCCAAGGAGAGAAATGTTTTAGGATGTTTTTGTGAAGAATTAAGTCTCTGGAAAAAATAAGAATTTACCTCTATCAGGCTAGAACTTTTATTTTTCCAGCGGGATTTTTACAAGTGCCTGACCTGTTCAAGCAGTTTAGCTCTCATTTCCTATCAGTTTAGGCTGACCGTGGCATACATTTGCAACAGCTGTTTCTGAATTTTCTCAAACTGAGTTTATTAATGGTGAATGTTAACTACTTTCTGTTGTAAATAGGCCGAAGAACCAGCTCATACAATTTTTAATGTCCTGTCTGCAGTCCTTCTCTTCATCTTCCCCATTCATTGTTTTTTCCTGCAATTCTTCCTCTCTGACAGACCATCAGTGTTTAATTCTTGTGCTGTCTTTTTTTTCATGGCAATGTAGGGTAGCAAGGTTTTGTAATTCAGGTTTTTTCCCTGCAGAGGGACAGTGCAATCCATTTGAGGCTCACATCCATCTGGTGCGGCACATGCAGTAGCTGACACTGGGGCAAGTTTCTAAGTAGAGCACTGAGAGCAATTAGCATTTGAATTAAAGCTACCTGTGGATAACAACAGGTGATTACCCTATTTAACAGCTGTTAAGTGGTGTTATTTGCCAGCTATAGACCACAGACTGAGTGAATTGTATGCATACAAATGGGAGTTACTGTGCATACAAATGGACGACGTTAATTAAATAAATTTTTTAAAATTGCAGTTATGATATGTAGATGTTGGTTCAAAACAGCCAACCGGTAGCAAAAGAAAGGTTTTGGGGAATGTTTTAGAATGCAGGACAGCAACACCTTAAAGGTTAAAAAACTGTGTGTTTTGGCAGTCAGTGTTTTGTTCTAGAAGCAGAAAAACAAAGCTTGCTATTTACACTGATTCAGCTTCTGGCAAAAGGAGAAAATAAGAAGACACTAAAGCACATAAGATTATATTCTCCTTCTGTTTTATCTCTGCGTTTCCAACAAGGCTTAATCAACCTCAGTGTTCTTTGGAAAGTACAACATTGTTCCTGCTGTACATGCCTACTTGCCTCCTTGCATATGTGGGAGAAGCTGCTTTGCTAACTCGCTCCCTTCTGTGCTGGGGGCGGATGAATGTCTTTTTTGAACATTTGCTTAGCATATGGCTTTGCAACATCCTCTTAAATCCACGTGGGGTCTGTACCACGGTTCTGCTTCGCGTATTGCTGCAGAGTATCTTACGGAGTCTGGCTGCACCTCTTTCAGCAGACAGACTCGTTTGCTGAGAAGTTTTTCCTGTGAACCTCTTCTCTAAGGGCATGATGGATTTTCGGTGACCTTTTTTAAGACCTCCCAAGGCATATGAAGGGAAACTATCCTCTGAGAAAGGCTGATTAGATTTCTGCTTTAAGTATTTGCTTGCACTCTAAAAACGAAATTATTTTATCAGTGATGATTGGTCTCATTGTTACTCCAGAGCTGCCTGAGTTTTGTGTAAGTGCAACTGTCACAAATTACAAGACAAACTTAACTTTTTCCCTGTGGCATAATTATCCATTCAGTTAAAAAGCTACTGTGATGTGTGCATGTGTGCATTTTCATTAAGTTAGTATGAACAAAGATGTCCAATTCATATACATACAGATGTAGACATTCAGTGCTCACTTCCAGAGCACTGGAATGCAGGGTAAATACTACAGCTTAGAAGGGATGGCTATTGATTTTTATTAATGAGAGCTGTCTGATTAAAGCATTCATTGTACTACATATTTGAACTCAAATTAAATGCCCATTAACCTTCTGATGCTAGCCAATTGTATGCTACATCCAGCCAGAAAATTATTATACCGACAATCTTAGTTAACTAGAATTTGATGTCGGAACTGAATCCATCTGCTGTTAAGAGGCTCGTAATGACTTAAAGGATTTCAGTTAAAGCACCATACCCTTCAGTCATAGTTACATTGCAGAAGGCTTGGGCTGTTCACAAATAAGCCCTATTGCTATTGAAAGAGTTATTTGAATAAAGTTCAATAAGGGTTGGATATATAAACACCTTCAAGTATGTCTTTTCTGTAGGGTTACCCAGGGATTATTATTGTAGCACTCACCCATTCTTCTCTTACGACTTTAGGCCAGAGACAAACTCCGTGTTTGTGGGCAGGTTCTCTTTATATGGTAGAATATACGTGGCTCATCTCTTGTTTATTCTTTTGATGTCAAGCAGGAAATTATATGTTCTTTGTAGATAGTTTCCTGTCACAAGTACCTTGAAAAGTTGCAGATATTTGCTGCCAACCAACCAGTATTTTCTAAAGCCACCAGTCCTAAAATAGTGCCAAATTCTACATTGGTACAGGCCCTGCTCAGAATGTCCTAAGCTTTTGTGCTAGCCAAGCTTAAATAGCCTTCTTTATTTCAAAACTGCAGGATACTTACCACTGTGTGTGCAGTATCCTTGCTATTAGCGGCTGGGCATCTTAACTTCTTTCAAGATTAGCATGATAAGCAACATGTATCATTTTTGCTTTTGCATCCCATGTTGGGTGATGGGTAACCTGCATGAACAGGAGGTCTCCTGGTGTAGGAAGAGCAGTAGTATAGTGAAAAGAGGTGGGTATACGGCACATATAGGCCAGCTGAATGTGCCACGTGGCACATGGCAGTGCCTCCCCACAGCACAGCGAGATCGGTTGAATTCATCTTGCCTTTCTGGTGCCTTCTTCCTGCTAAACTATATCTGACAGGATTATTTCACACAATACAAATCCAAATGTGTCCATTTAAAGATAACCAGCTGAAGTAAAAATATATCTAGAGAGAGCTCTAGATATTTTTTTTAAATTAAAAAAGAAGAGTTTAAAGTGCAGAGGGGATAATGCAGAGAGATTAACCGTGTGTTCTTGACCAGTGACAGGCTTTAGCTTCAATATCTGATGAATCACAGTGTCTGAAGTGAGAATTTGGTGTTTTGGTGTAGATCTAAAACTGTTCTCTATCCAGGACGAAAAGCCATTTGTCTCTAAGTCATGAGACAAAGCAACTTTCAAATTCACTTTGTTATATAGCAAAATTATTTTAAACCTTTTTAGGGGTATATGATTTTAACAGTGTAATAGCTCTTACAGAGATTGTGGTTTATGTAAATCACACATCTACATGACCTGCAAACATGCAAAATTAATTCATAAGCTTAGTTGTTACTTAATTATGACATTAAGCTGCAAAGGAAATTATAGTATGTTGTAAATATTTTGATTTGCTCCCTGTTTTTGTGTTTGGTAATGACATACCGATCTATCATGACCAAAATATAGAAAATGCAAATGCATGTTAACTAACAGGTTACTAATATATGAAAGAAATATGGTAATTGTGGTACTTTATTGGAGCTGCAAATCTTTTTTTATTATTGTGGCTCGAAAACCTAATAAATAAAGGATGAAAGAAACTTCATCTAATTAAACTACTGCATTGTAATGCTAGCGCTATTGATAGAATAGCTATTTAACAACATTGTAATGAATGTTCAATTGTCACAGCTTTGGAAGGTGTTATGCAGTGGTTTACTACATTATTTCTTTTCTCATCGTTGCTTTTAAACACTGCTTAATATCAGTCATGTTTGTGTTCAGTTGTTTCCAATCTTTTACAGCAAAAAAGAATGTCACAATGTAGATTTTCATTATTTAAAATGTACCATCCCAATTGGTTTAACAAGTGAGTAAAGTAAACCTTATTAAGCCACTGGTTTTTTTCATAATGCTTATAATAAATAATTCTTGCAATAAATAAACTAAACTTTATTAGTAAATAATAAAGTAAATGCATCAGACTGAGAAGGATTATGCATTCCTTTCAGAATAGAGACACACTCTTCAACGTTCAGATGCCCAGGGGTAATATTTAATTAACCCACTCAGTTACAAATTCATGCAGACTTTTCTTCATCATAATAAAACCCGTAGTAGAAAATGCCTCAGAAATTATCCTCTCTCAGACACCAGCTAATATTAATTTACCAATTGTTTAATCAGAAAATCATTGCAAATAGAGGTGGTTAAGGGCTCAGGTGGCCCTCAGGATTTTTTTATGTTCATCCGCTGCTGGTCTGCATTATCGGGGACTTGTCAAGCAAGTCATCATCTTGTCCAAACTCACAGATTAGTTCTAGATAGCCACTAGTGCTCGAGTCACATCTCTACTACAAGTCCTTCCTTCCCTTTCTTTGCTCATTCTGCATGTGGTGCCCTACACTTGCTCTGCCCAAATGTCCCCATCAGTGAGATATTTGCTATTGATACTTGTACTAAATATGGCCATCAGGACAGATCTTTGCCAAAAGAGCACAAACTGGGGACATAAAACACCTATGAAACAGCCATGACTTGGCTGTTCAGTATATTTCTGACATGCAGGACTACAGCAAATCATTGCCATCATTTATAATTATCCTTTGAATAGTGTGAGCTAGTCATGTTCACATATGTAACCGTTGACTTTTATTATAGTAGGTTTATATGGGAATGAGGTAGATAGAATGAGAGGATCTCTCAGCTCCTCAGAGTCCATTGTTTAAACAAAATCTAACCCAAACTGGACAAAGTGCACTTGGTGTTCCCTGTTGAAACCTTCCAGAATCCTTAAGCCATCAGCTTTTGTGGTTCACTGACTACCTGAATGAATTATTTTCAACTGATTTGGCACATCTTCAGAGGAACAGATGGTTCCATCTTTACTGAAAAAACAATAACTGCAGCAACAACAAAATAATCTGTGATTCTGCCTGGAAACTCTTTAAATATAAGGGAGAACTCGATGACCATCTTACGTTCCTGACAATTACCTCAAGGAAGAAATGTATTTCTCAAGAAAATCACATTATAATTTACTAAGCAAAGTATCACATCCACGGAGCAGTTTTCTGAGGTTGCGGGGAGACTAAACTGTCATGCATGAGTTTCTAATAGGGCCTCCCCAGCAATACAGCAGCTGGGAAGAGAAAAATTATGAAAATACTATGTTGAGAGACCTCTTTATTGAAGCTAAAAATAAACTATTATATGTTACAAAGAAAAGCATAGAAGAAGAAAATGGGAACTATGCTCAAAGAAGCACAAATGATGTGATTAGGAGTATGCAGCAAAAGCATGAGAGATTTCAAATAGCCAAAAATTGTCCAGATTACTACCCCGTTTGTTTTACAGAATGTTTTTTAATGGTCATGGCCTAGGAGTGCTTGTTATAAACCAGTATCCAGTGCATCTTTGGAACGGCATTCGCCTGAATTTGCCTTTTGGTTTCTAATATTTCAGTATAGGAATAGCAATATAATTGACAAGGTAATTTTCTTCAATTATTAAAAAAGAAGTAATCAGATATACAAAATTAACATTAGGGACAAAGCAATAAATAGTGCTTATTGTATTAAATACATAGTTTTGCAAGTTTTAAGGGTAATATAAAAAAGTGACATTCATTAAAAAGAAAACCTTTCCCTGTACAGACTAGCTGTCAAATATTAATATGAAATCTGACTTTTTTATTTCTATTCTTAAATTCCAAGTTAATACTCCAGGATACCAGGGTGTATTACAGAAGAGATACTCTCCTGCATACAAGACCTATGCCAGTGTCAGTTTTCTGTCTTTTATAGGCAATTCTAATTATTGGGAGTGTGCTACAGAAGAAATATTTGGGGAGCTACTTTAACTGAGGCAGTGCTTAAACATTTAGTTGACATGCCTTTGGCTTTTCAGCTGCTCTCAGCCTATGCCATCCCTTCTGTTCAGCTGGTGAATAGGGTGGGGAGAGGATCCTGCTTAAAATCAGTACTCTGCAGACTTAGTATTCTGGTCATTTTTCAGCTAGATTTGCTTCCTGATCCAATTCATTGCATGGATCTAATGACGAGACTGCCGCATGGGGGTAGGAATAAGTCCTAATGAGCACAGGCTCTGTATTCTAGCGCTGCGACTGAGTAAATGCACATCAAGCTATGGCTGGCATGAACAAATGCATTTCTCTGCTCCTGAGTCAGGGAGAGCCAGACTCCGTGAAGGAGATCTCTGCTTGAGACGAATAGATGTGCATTTGCATTGACGGGAGACCTTTGGTGGAAGTGGTCTAGACGTCGAGGTGGTTCTCTGGGGTAGATTATTCCTACAAGCAGGCTGACAGGTCAGGCAATTCCTGCAGCCTGGCAATTTTCTCAGGAAAGTACTTCTGTGGTAATGTGGTCTATTCCTTCACTAAGGTACAGCTGGTATTTAACTGAGGGGTTCAAGGGCCCTGACCATCTGTCAGAGAGGGTGAACAGGTGGAATCCAGCTGTGGCCACGGTTGCTCTTACAATTCATGGATTATACTAAATCCTATGAGACGCTCCTTAGATTCTCTATGAAAAGCACTTTACTTACAGGTTAACATATTGCCCTCAGTCTGTAGCCTGGGTCCCTGCTTGGTGAGGGTTTCATTTTCTGTTTACACAATAGAAGCAATAACAAGGAAACATGGAAGCATCCTTAGGTTCTAAATAATTATACTTTGCTGTTCAGGAAGGCCATCAGGCTGATCGGGCTTCAAGATGGGCTGTCTTCTGCCCGCAGATAGTCTGGGACTTTGCACTGCATGGCTTGTAGGCGCAGCTGCGGGAGAACTGTCCCTGCTGTGGCAGCCCTTGTCTTCTGCAAACTTGGCTTTAAATAATGGAGATGTGTTTCTCAGGGCTTACGTGTAAATACAGAGCTATAATTGCTAAACAGTGCCCTTTTATTGTCAAGTGAATGCATCATGAATTAGACAACACTTGGTACTGTGCAGCCTCATGATAGGCACGTGAGGTGCTCTCTGGTGCAGATTGGCAGAACAGGAAAGCTGATCGCAGTTTTGTCCCTAGATTAGCTTGTGAACTTTTCTTGCTACCCGTCAGATCGTTTTCCTCTGCTGTTAGAAATATCCTGGTAAGGCAAATCTTAAACCAGAAATTAGGGAAGCTACACATCAAGGTGTCATCTCTCTACAACTACCTGAAAGGGGGTTGTGGTGAGGTGGGTGTTGGTCTCTTCTCCCAAGTGACAAGTGATAGGGCAAGAGGAAATGGCCTCAAGTTGCGCCAGGGGAGGTTCAGGCTGGATATTAGGAAAAATTTCTTTACGGAAAGAGTGGTGAAGCACTGGAACAGGCTGCCCAGGGAGGTGGTGGAGTCACCATCACTGGAGGTATTAAAAAAATGCATAGACGTGTCATTGTGGGACATGGTTTAGTGGGCATGGTGGTGGTGGGTTGATGGTTGAACTTGATGATCTTACAGGTCTTTTCCAACCTTAGTGATTCTGTGATCTGTGATTCTGATTCTGTGAAAGAGCGTGAGTGCACTCTCACCATTGATCTGACTGATTTCAGGCAGCTGCTTTACCTTGATGCATTGTGATCATTGTTAGAGTGCTTACAGGATATTTACAAGGGTATTTCTTTTTCCTATGTGATAAAAATGATGGTAACAATTAGCAATCAGCAAACAGCCTATGGCATAATTACAGACACAGGTATTTTTTTGAAATATTTTGAGTGTTGAACAGAGTAATTTTATTTTGCGTAAGTGCTACTTAAATATTCCTTACATTCAAACGTTCCTAGGGGGAACAAAGCCATTATATAAGAAAAAGGTTCAGGCTGTTCTTAATGAGATTCAATACAGCTCATCTGTTTACATTATTCTAAGTAGGATATGCTGGGTAAAATACTTTAGGGAAAAGGTCTCTTAGTGGATATAGAATGATAGGACTCCTTTTTCATAATTACTTCATATTTAATTACTAGGTAATGAGGCCTACATTTAAGCTTACTTTAAGAATTTGTTTTTCTATGGGTTATTGAAGAAAGACCAAAAGTATTTAATGCACATGACTTGAGCAAAAAGGTTTTTCCAGTACATAATAAATAAGGTGATGCAAAATAAAATGTCTTTTTTCCCCTCCTTTTATAGTCAGTGGTTGACAGTTCTTAGGGTTTTTATTCTGTATCTTCTATTTTCCGTCATTTTTCTCATGTCTCTAAATGAGTTGTAACATTCAACCATTTTGTTGTCCATCAAAATCAGAAAACAGAGAAATCTCACCAACTGAAAACTTTTGATTTTCATTGCTGCCTGTTCTGTCTTTCTTAGTTCAGCCTCAAATTTAGGATCTCTCTGTGGGAGAAGATAGATCTTTCATGAAGACTAACTTTGTCACAGCTTGACAGTACTTTATTATATGCCTTAGTTTTATAAGCTTTGATGTTTCATGTTTATTTAGCTGAAAATTGAAAATAAGTTGAAAATTCAAAACAAGTTACAATCAGAGCTGTAGGACAGCTTTGTTGTGCACTGCTGCACATTTTAAACCCTTTTTGCTAAATGAACCTTTTTTTTTAAAAAGAACTTTGAACATTTGACCTAGCTGATAATTATGCTGGTGGACTTGAGGCTGTAACTGCTTTACTAAGAACACTGGAAAAATACACATGGAGAGTCAGACTGAATGGCAAAATGAGTCTGAAGTCATTCTGTCTACAGGATTTTGCTGAATCTCTGTGGAATGTGAATTTTTGACTGCTCAAAGGTATCTTCACAGTTGTGTTCTTTGCAAAGAGGTTGCATCTCCGAGAAGTTAGGCAACGAAGTGAGCTGTGCCTCGAGCCAGAGGCTAGCAGCAGAAGCTACAGGGAATCAGCTGTGCAGGTGCAAGGGTTTTCCATATTGCTTTGTATATAATCCATTCCCTCTAAAAAACTGCTGGTTCAAGCGGTACGATTCATAGCAAATGAGTATTGGAGGAAAGGATTTTCCTTAGAAAGGCTTTGCATCAGCAGCAGACCGAGGAAAAAGGGAGGTGTGTTGGTTTATGTCCTACGGCTGAAAAAGCTTATCTGTACAGATGTGAAAACTCCTGCTGTGTCTTTGGATGATGCTGATATACACATCACTTTTGCCTTTCGGTGGGATGGCATGGCTCTTCACTTACTCTCGGTCTAGAGGGCTGTTCCCAAAGAGCTAGTAGAACCTTAGGTTAAACTGCATTTTCAGGCTGCTGTAGCCAGTGTCTGTGGGCTAGCTTTTTAATGAAAGTGTCAGTCCCTTAATGAGGGTGAATTCAATCAAATGGAGACAGGTTCAAGAAGAGAAACTGACATGTAGATCTCTGGAATCATATAAAAGTATAAATTTTATTTAAGTGGTCTTATGATGTATTCTTTTTTTTTTTGTTTGAAGGTGACAAGAACTTACTGTTGTTTTGATCAGTGATAGGTCACCATTAAAAGAAAGGTCTAATAATTTTCTTCCTCTTTCTCTTATCTATTCCAGAACTCACAGTTCAAGTTGTACAGGCTTTTCAACATCAAGGGTGCTTTCACGTCTTCAGCATGTTTCTGTTAAAGCATTATAATGTAGGCTTGTGTTTAGCTGGTAATCTTGGGCAACTCAATTTGTTGTTTAGCATTTTACCTAGAGATAAAATGGGACAATGACATGGCAGGTACATGGCAGGTACATTTTGAAGATTTGTTGCTAATTATCTGCAAGAAGCTTTGGGAACCTCATATGACGTTTATGTGCAACATTTACTGTGTTGCAGATTGCTGAAGGAACTAGAAGGGACTAGGCAGAAGTATAAGAAGGTGTGAACTTTCTGTGATGGATCCTGCTGCTTCACCTGCCTCTACCTGCTTTGTGTCTTGCCTAAATAGCTTGTATTTAATCTCTTGGAGCAAAGGCTTCCCTGCTACATGTTTGTCCATGACTAGCACAGTGAGATCCCACTAGAGGACTGTGGGCACTTTGCAGTTCCAACAGTGATAACTGGTTTCGGTGTCACGTGTCTCTTTTGGTTTTTTTAGAGAAAATGAGCAAATTAAAGACCATAACTGAGATGTTTGCACTTGCAACATGGTAAACAAACAGATAAGGTAATTTTGCCCCTTCTGCGAGTTACCAAAGCAACACTATAAAGATCCTTTTAAATTAGTTTAGTGCTGTGAAGATTAAAGCTTAATTAAAATGCTGATATTAAAAAAAAAATAAATTAAAACCCAAAACAGCATAGGAAAAATAGAAAGACATAATTATGGTCCAGTGAATACTTATCACTTGTTATGAAGCTTTGGAGAGGAGGTATTTTTTTCTCTCAATTGAGAATAATTTTATTCTAATAATAAATTTGAATGACCAGAACAACCTCAGATCATAGCTGTTTATAAATTAATAAGGACAGTTGGAAGGAATGTGTTATTCTGCTCATAAAATACAGGATAGTAAGATTTTCTTTGCTGGTCCATTTCCTCAAAAGTTCTCTTGCATACCTGTCAGGGAGAAAGACTTTACAAAGACAAAAAAGAATTACTGTATTTCAGTGTTTCACATGGCTTGCATAGAAATTCATCTATTTAATATTAAAAGACACCTTACTTTCAAATTAATTAATAAACATACCCTATTGTGAATTTGGAAGGGGTCAGGTTTTCAAGTGGTGCTAACTGGCATAGTTTCCTTTTATCAACAGAGCTACACTAATTTGTACCGGCCGAAAAGATATGTGGAGGACTCAGTGTGATATAATTATCAGAAATTCCTCCAGGAATGAGACTTTTATCACTTTTGTTGGCTAGTTAAGCATTTGTTGCTTTGCCAGATTCATCCTAATGAGTTTAAAATCATTGTGGAGGAACCATATGTTTGCCCAGTAGAAGGCAAACCAAGACATGAGACAATATTCTTTCACTGCAAAAATCAAAGTAGTAATCTCTGTCCATGACAAAGCAGAAGCACCAGAGAAAGAGTAGTTTCAGCTTGTTAGCTTTGTTGATAGCTGTCTTGCTAGTTTCTTCAAGAACTTAGCTGTCAAGATGCAATAGCTATTACCCTGGAAAAGTAACTCCAAAGACCACGGGGCTAAAAATGCCTTTTTACTAACTTTCTCTGTTCATCTTGCTCAAGCATTTTAAAACTATCTTTAACCATGTATCGCACATTACTTCTGTGCACAGAATCCTTAGTAAAATTAGATATTTAGCCTTTCATAAAAGCAACATTACATTTGTTACAATATTGTCATGACTACTGTTGATACAACTAAACCTGGTAGCTTAACTGTGACTTCTTGCCCCAGGATGCTGTGGAAACTGAAAGGTTACTGGACTTCAAGGACGAGCTCGTGGAAATAAATCTACTGAGGTTGCTGAAACTGTGTCTGGCCCAGGATGCCTGTGAACTGCAAATGACTGGAGGCTGGGGGAGCACATGGGTGAAGTATTTCATCAAAGTCTGCCCTGTTCGTAGACTCTTCCCTGATACCTTGTTTTGCCCGTTGTTGGAGACAAGATATTACATTACCTGGAGCTTTGATCAGGGCCTGTACAGCACTCTTAGGTTACCAAATAATTCTGGAAAACAAAAATTTCAACTTTAAAAATATTGTCTCTCTTTTTCTAATCAAGATACAAATGAATTTCCTGGCTTCCAGGCTAACATATATATATATATATATGCGATTTCTACAGGCCTACAACTCAGTTAGTTATTCCAGGATACATTTCTGACTTTGTTAGCTAAGCTGTTAAGAAACCTCCTGGTATAAATCTCTCTGGTGATGTTCCTGTAAGACTTAAAAAAAATCTTTTCACCAGGCACTACTGCAGGAAACTCTCCCACACTCACCAGCTTGGATCACTGTCTTTGAGGAACCATAGATTATGGGCGCATGAAGGGCTATATAATTTAATATCATCCAGCAGCAAGTGCAGTTAAAAATTATAATTACCATCTTAAGAAAAGTGAAGTATTTTTGTTCACAGAGAATTATTAGTGTCTAGTATCTGCTTACAGAAAAAAAGCCATATAAATTTATTCTAGAATGCCATTGTAAAATTTACTCTGCCAGGGGCTCAGGCTATTTATGTTTTTGACTGCATCGTCTTCATTAAACTTAAAAAAATATAAATTTCCATGGTAACCACTGCATCACACAACAAAGACATGTATACACCACTTAGATCTTTAAAGAGGCAGAGTCTGGAATGAAATTATAGCCTGCATTTTTTTACAAAATGATATACTTCTTAGTAAATGCTTTTTTGGTTGTTTTTTCAATAAATTCTAATTTTACATTAAAAAGCAGCATATAAAATAATGCATCTAAAATAGGATAGTTCTGTCATAAACCTGTTAACTTTATGAGAGCCATTCATGCAGATGAGATCACTGGGCTGTAAGAGAAGAGAGGGAATGGCTGTGAGATGGTGGTATTCTTTAGTTCTGTCTTTCTGTTATTTCTCCTGCACATAATTTTTCTGTTTTTCAATTTTTATCACAGGACAATGATAAGGTCACAGTAAGGTCACAGTAGTCACACACATACATATATATATATATATGGTTACCATATACATATGGTTACATTTTCAAACTGATTTTTACAGGTACTATCCTGTGGAAAAAAGTGGAGGTCATTCCATTTGTCTCTAACTTTTTAATGAAGCTCCATATATTCATATGAGAGCATATAGCACTTTAATAATGCTTCTCATTTTTCATTTATCCAGTTCACATGCAGCATCCCAGATGCCAGGTCTGCCCTGTGATCCATGCAGGTAGGCTGTGTTGCAGAGAACTGGCATAGGAAAGCTTGGAGGCAGAGCCCTCGTTGGCTTGCCTGGTTGCCGCTTTGGGCTCTGGTTCCTACAAGGGCTGTTAAACAGTGCCAGAATGTCAGAGCTGAATATTCATGACCGCTCATACAGCAGCGTCGAACAGCTGGAGGTCTCTGCTGGGTAGCATCAGTGGGTTATAATATCATTTTTGTGGTTCAAAATAGATCTAAGGCAAAAAAGCAAGTATCATATCTCAAGTCTGGGGAGAAGCCTGGCATTTTGATTTTGTCTCATGGATTCCAGTGAAGTGCCTCTGGACTGAGGATCTATGTACTGTGCCTGTGGCTTTCGCGTGTGTCTATGGGCCTTCTGGCATATTATGCAAAGCTTCTGGCAGAGGCTGCTTGTTGGTATAGCCCCGTTCATGTTGGAATCACTTTCCCACTGGGACAAGCAGAGTCTGAGACTCCCTCCCTGTCTCTGCACTCTGGAAATCCTTCATTTTTTGGCAAGCAGAGCTGCTTGCCAATATTTAGCCCTCAGCAATTTTTTATGATTGAGTTATAAAACCTGGAAATATGAGCTTATAATGAAAATGCCAGCACCACATTAAAAATAACAGGAGCAGCGGGCACTGCTGTAATGATGCTCTTGCTTTGGCTTTAATTCCTTCTCCAAACCAGCTCTGCTTCCTGCAGCACTGGAAGTAAGAGATGCTCTCAGCACCTGATGCTCCGAATGCTCCGTGTGTGGGTGTGCGGCGTGCAGACTCCCAGATGGGCTGCCTCAGCACACAGCCCAATTTTGAGCAGTGCTACACCATTCCAAGAGGGAGAGGAGAGGCAATAAACAAAGGGATGGGATACAGTTATCATGGGGTTAAATGCTTGCTTTCTGTAGTTGATCTTATACCTGGGAAATTCCAATAATTTGACTTGACTTCTTGTTTACACCCTTCCACCCAACCAAGTAAGGGAAGACCAGACTTCTGTTTTCCTGGGAAAGGAAAAGAGCTTTCCCTTTGCTGCTGGTGCCAGCAGCCTTGGGATTATTCTACATTCCTCTGCAGCGCTGTTTGCCTGTTGGGGTCATCTGAGTATGTCCCAGTTTCCATCTATTGAAGGACCTTTTCAAACCTAATGGACATAGCATAATCTCCCACAACTTGAAATACTTCCAACTGACTAAAATTTTTGGACTTAGAATAGTGGCATATGGCTGAAGCTTAACAGTCTGGGACAGGGTGGAGGACAGAGCAGCCGCTAGTAATGGTGCCTTTGAGGGGGGGCACTTTGGAAATGCTGACAGCTTCACTTTATTCACAGTTTATTCTGCTTCTCCCTTTACACCTCCCATTTCTCTCCTCCTTCTGTCAGAAGGAGTGTGCCTTCCTTCTGTCAGGAGCTTATCTAACTGAATGCTGGAGTGGAAGATTAGGAAATTAGTAAATTAATGTTATTTGAATATCTGCTATAATAGAGTGTCACATATCCAAACACAGGGCACAGGGTTGAGATTTCATCCCACTAGCCATTGATTCTGAACGTGCAGCGGATCACTACGTCCATCAAGGCAATCCTCTGCAATTAGTCATTCTTGACTGAAAGCTATTATTATGATAGCTGCTAATGAATTACTTTTTGAAAGTCATTCTGGTGTCACAGTGCTGGGGGCTGCAAAAGTAAAGGCAAACTTTACTGTAATGCAACTGGAAGAAAATAGTGGAGTCAGGGGAAATAAAATATCCATGGATTAAGCTGGATGACAAGTGGTTGTAAAAGTAAAATGAAGGAAGACTACAAATTGAATGGAGTGTTCAGAAGTTGAGACATAACCAAAGACAAGCTGTAGGCTGAGGAAAGAGAGGTAGTTACATTTCCACAGCAAAACTTCCTAAAACTTTTAAAGTGCGGTGGGAATGGAAGAACCTGTTTGCACAATATGCTGCTGCTTAGAGTGTTGGCTATGCAATTTCTCCCAGCATTAGAAACGTATTTTAAATAACAGTTTACATTACTATGGCAACCACGTAGACTGGCCATTTCTTTGCTGTACTCACAAAATAAAAGAGCATAAAACCCTATAACATTCTTCTGCATCTTGCGTAGCCCTATAACCCATCTGTGAATTAGTTCATGATGGTTACAATTAAGAGTTTGTCTCATTGGCCCTTGCCACTTGTCTATTCTCCTTTTGTTTCTTTTAACCTGAAATATGTCCTTCAGAGGCAGGATCTCATTAATCACTGTCTTTCCCAGTAGTATAACTCTACTGATTTTCAGAGATTACCTGTAACATGTAAGCAACACACTGATGAATAAGCCCTTGAAATTCTATGTTTAATCTCTGTGGTAAAATACTATATCTGTTAATATTGCAGTTTCTTCACTTTAGATAATTGCACCTTTCTTTATTGTCAGATACTCAGTGAAATAAGTGGGAAGAGAAGAATGACTGTAACTGAATCATTTGTGAAATTACATCCCCTTTCTCCGCCTCCTCCTCAATTACACCATCTTTATGACACGACATAGAGAAAAGGATGCTCTCCTATCCAGGAGAGACGAGCAAGTTGATTGGCATGAGGCTGACATTCACAGCCTCAGTATCTGAATGCTGAGCACACTGGCTAGAGCAAGACCTATGTGGGATGGTCTTGCAAGTATTTTCAAAATAAATAAGAAAATATTGAATGTATCCTTTGAACATGTATTAACAAGCAGTAGTTTTGGAACCAGCCAGCATGTTTTCTTTTGCCTAGGACCATGTTTCCTCTGACCAGCCCATGCCCACAGTAGTAACTGGTGAAGCTGAAATGATTTTTTTGTTGTTGATTTTATAACTTAAGAACAGTGTTACATGTCCATACTTCTAAAAGATGGACCCCTTTCTATAAATTACATGTTTACACAGCTACTGAATCTTTTATATGCAATTTCTGTGAAAATGATGTCTCCCTGACTGGTAGCCTGTCAGCTCTTATTGTATGCAATTAAAAAAGGAATTTGAGATGGGAGCAGTAAAGCATTGTGGTACAGCAATACATAAGCAGTATTTATTTTTTTTGTTCTTGTCCTGATTAGTTGCTTCAGTGGTAACTGAGGTAACAGTTTAAAGAACTAACTCATTATATAGAATGACTCTGTCTGGTGTGATACTTAAAATCATCTTGCGACACTCTGGAGCTCAATGCATAAAATATTAGCTTGGTAAGTAACTCACCCGCTGGATAGAGCCTTTTTCTTTCAGAAGGTAACCTACGGATATGAGAAATCCGTCCTTGCACATAGTGTCTGATGCAGTGCCAGTGCCTAAGGATGTCCTTGGAAAGATTCCCATCTTTAAACACTGGATCGAGGTCCATGGTGCAGTAGCTAAAGTGCTGAGGCTTGGATTGGCAGCAATAAAATACGGCATTACTGTTTTAAAGTAGGAAAAAGACTATAAAAACATAGGCTGACAGTGAAATACTGACATGAAAAAGCAAGAGCTGTGTGAAGGCAGAAAAAGGGAATTTATAGAGAAAAAACTTGGGAATCATGAAAATTAAAATAATAGATGTTTTTTCCAGTTTGTTCACACCTGTTACAACATACATGCAAGGGAAAAACAAAGCATTTTTCTCCACTCATATGGATAAATATTATACCTGTTTCAAAGATGTGAAGGATAGGACACAGAAGTACATCACACAGTGAACTCGAGAGTGATTATCATGGAATAGCCAAGGTGCAAATGTTGAGATGTCCCACACTAGCTCCCCAGGCTGGCATAATTAGATGGCTGCAAGATCAGATACCTTTTGCCCAGAATTACGGAATATGGTGGGAACTAGCAAGTCTGCACATGATCTTGAAGGCACACTCAGCAGGGAAGGAGACAATCCCTACAGGGAGCTGTAGTAGGTTTTTGAAGCTTTTGTCCTCATATTTACAAGCCTGAAGACAACAGACTCATCTCTAATTTACGCCAATAAAACAGTAAGCAAACTTGGAGCAGAGGTTTAGGTGATAAGCCCAAGGTCATGTGTACTATTTTGTTAACCCATTAGGTAAAAAGGCTTTTTGCTCGTATATTTGCACAATGTTTTGTGCAGTTAGCATTTGATCCATGTATCCTTGTATCTCTGTAATTGTATTGCAACTGAACAACAGCGTATTACTAAAGCTGACTTCAGAATTTATGAGGCCCTGGTGCCCAGTCATGTGCTTTGAAAAATAAAGCATGCATAAGCAAATTAACAAACCCAGTAACCTCTCTGGACATGCAGGAACCATGATATTTTACATTGTGTTGTAGCAATGCTAGAAGCCAACAAAGGGACTGGTTTCTCTCCCAGAGCTATAGCAAATTTAATGGCATTGCACAGGCTTGGACATATATTAAACAGAGCCATGTTTACTTGTGCTGCATAAGAATCACAGGGGGAAGCAAAATCAATGTTTTCCAAATGGAATAGAAAGAAGCCGTGAGGAAAAGAAATGGTTTTTTCAAGCTTCTTTGAAAGGTAACACAAACAATGCACAGAGTAAAAAAATTCTTCGAAGAAAAAGCACTTGCCAATGTCTTCTGCACTCTGTATTTACCTTGCTTTGGAGGGTTCAGGCATGGTAGGTCCTTGGTGTTATTTTAAAAGGGGGGGGCATGTATGAATAAATGGGCTTTGAAACTGATGTTTTGAATTGCAAGCTGCACAATGCATCTGTACATCTTGACAGCAACAGAAGACACTCAGATTTTAGAGGGGCACCGAGATGACACTGAGAGTGCATGATGCAGTGGCGTAATGAAACGGAGATCAATGTTAAAATGAATGTAACACCACTGAGGAGTACACACAGATCAATACTCTTGTAAGCCATAGAGTATAATCCTGCTATATAGGTCTTGTTAGATAGTACAGTCAATTCTATGAAGACACATTTTTCTGCATTTCTCAAATGTACCTCTGAATTATCTGTCCCAAAGACTGTTTTAAAACGTCCTTCTTTTAGAATGTAAAGGCTTGCATCTTTGTCTTTCCACTCATGCATGCTAAGGAAAATACGTAGTGCTTAATAGTGAACTCACAATCCTCAAAAATGTGACATAGGAAGGTAAGATGGACAGTCATCAATGATCTGTGTTTCATTAAGTCTTTGAAATATTGTTTTATCCCTGTCTCCCCTTACTGCCTCCTCCTTTTCTTTAAGGAATATATTTTAAGCACAATTACTAAAAATGCCGTCTCAAGGGAAAGGGGGAGGTCAGTCTTGTAGCCCTCATACATATTGTGCAAAGACGTCGCTTACAGTTATTTTCCACCTCCTGATTTTTAGAGCTTAAAACCATTACAAAAAGATCAGAGAGTTTCAGTCCTTTCCTGATGCATGGATAGTCTTGGAAATAGAACATGGTTACTGGTGTAGACTGAGGTGCTCTATCGCTCTCATATATGTGTGTGCATAGACGTACGTATGTATATTCCCTGAAGATTTCAGGTTATCCACATTTCTTCTCATGCCACTGCAAACTCAATGCCTCTGAGAATCCCCATGTTTTCAGTTTTATAGTTGGATGATTTGTAGGAACCATTGGCAGTCAAGCTGTGGTTAATGACTCCAACATGCCAAGTCAAACTGTTTCCCATAAGAAAATAGCCAATGTAAATGTAAGAAAATAGTCAGTTTATTTCCTCCTTGACAGGAGATTTAGCACTGGAAGAAGTGAAGATGATAGCAACTTGAATCTGCTTAAAGCTGATCCCCTTGTACTGGTTCCAACATGTGCAAATAACAGACAAGCATTATTCATCAACGCAGGCGCTATCAACTAGGCAGGGGTCAGTAAGTTCATGAACCTGCACCAGCAGCAATTAACTGCGACATTTGTTACTGTTGTCCTGCATGCGTTTGATGCTCAGTGTCATTGAACCTTCATTTTTTTGTGCCTTAAGTTTGCCAACCCATGATAGCACTGCCCAGAATGTATATTGCTGGCTGGTTAGATATTGTAAAACAATTTTTCTTAGAAAGGAGCTGATTGAGGAGTGAATGGGTCTATGGACTTTGCAAATAGAGTGGCATTTGGCGCTGTGCCTTGGAAGACCACATGCCTATTGCACTGTAGCTACGCAAACCAGTGCTTGTGACTATTTTTTCCTTAATTCATCTTACATTTCACTGCCTGAAATGGTTTGGTAATTCATCCCAGTTATTATCTGCCCATTGATACTTGTAGTATTGCTACAGGTCAAAGACAGAGGGATGTTCCAGGTCTGCAAATGTTTTGGAGCAACCTTGGTTGCCAAAACACTCATATAGGATTATATTTACACTGCACTCCAACTTTCACCTTTCAATCATGCAAGGGCATGGGAGGCAACAGAAGCACGTTCTGTCATGTGTCTCATGGAAACCTGGTACCTTATCATGGACAGGACAGTGGGAACTGCATTCACCATTTTTATTCTAGCTTGTTTTAAGCCCAGGTTTCCTTGAGGGGCACATACTCTTCTCAACCCCTTAGAATGAGCAGATCCTTGATTTCTTTTCAGCTGCAGACCTGACTGCCACTCTCTGTAGAAAGGTGAATATACCTCAGCTTTTATTTTTCATCTGTCTTCTCTTTTTCCCTAACACAGGCATTTATATTTTTCCTTGTAACTTCCAAAGGAAACTACTAGTTCTACCCTTCTGTTGTTAGAGCGCAGATGTTTTTACCCATTTCCTCACTGAGAAGACTTTGTTTTGAATTTCTTTGCAATAGGAAGTATTCATATTTTTAAAGAGTGGAGAACAGCTAGAGCAAATAAAAATAAATTAATAAATACATAATTACAGTGTTGCTTCAGAGAAAGGCTTCTAGGCAGAATCTAATAACAATGACTGGAGATACCATTAGCATTGTGTGTTGATTCCAGATCCCCTGGGATAGTCTAATAATTAAGCCTGTGTTTTCCAGTCCCTTTTGGCCCTAATAGCTATTATGATCATTAAGTGTAACCTGCCATAGGCTCTGGCTTCTAAATGCCTTTGTGAGTCCAAGACCAAGTCTGTGTCCCCTTGTGAGGGTACTCGGTTGATGAGAAAAGAGTATTCTCATTAGTCCCTCAAGACGCTGTTCTCACTCCCGTTCCAAAGCTCTCTGTTCCTTCCAGGTGTCTACAGCCAGCAACTTTTCGCAGCTCTTTCCGAGCTTCAGTTAATCTTTACTCTCTCTGACACTATGGCAGCTCTGAAATGCCATTGCACTTGCCCTCATTTATCATCCTTTTTTTCAGTGATTGACCCCATCCACTGCAGTCTTGGATATGTGGCTGGAGAGCTGAAAGAAACAAACCGAATTGTCACCACTGCGAAGGCCACTCTTAGGTAGATGCTCTTCATGATGCAGCTCTGGCTTCAGAAAGTTCAGTGTTACCAGAAAACCTTCAGCCCTTGTTTCTTCCACAATATGACAAACATTTCTTCTGCTTCCATGGGAAAAAGCAGAAACTTGTTAAATGGGTTGTTCCCTGTCATATTAATCGGCAATGCCGACAGTAGATACACAGCTGCAAATAAAGGAACTTTCTCTGTTGCAGAGAGAAGCATTGCAAAAGCAATACACAAACAAAGCAAGGCACAAGCTTTCGACTAATCTGTCACTCCTTGCTGAACTTGTCTGAAATTTATTGCCAGTTAGACAGCATTTCTCTCTGTTTACTGATTTGATTGAAAGGATGATTTATCAAGGCTCAACATGACATTGAACGCTGCACTCTGGTCCGAAGGGTAATGAGTTGTAGACACATCTCATTCTCCTTCCCCACGTGACTGTGAGCTTGCACTTCAAGGTGAGTATTTGCAGGCGTTGGCGTGACACATGGGCAGCGCTGCTGGGGAGGGGGTTGTTCTCGCTGGCTTTGGGATCAGCCCACTCCTTCCCCCTCCAAGCAGGAGAGGACATATATTGTTTACGAGGAGGTTTCAGGTAGCTGCACAAAGACAAAAAGGGGGCATAGATGAGAGAGGGAGTAGAATGGGAAATGACAATGGGAAGGACAATGAAAATGGCAAGAAAATAAAAGGATTAAAAATATCAGAAATTGAAATGACAGCTTATTGTTGTCACTGCTGTTATCCCTACTGTAGCTTCGTAGTGTGGCTTGATGCTGTTTGACATTGTCTTGGCTGACTACCATCGCACAGTTTCATCACAATACAGTGGAAACTAATGCCTTCCATCTGAGGGTGTATTTGTTTTGGTTATGGTGAGGTTTTCTTAAGCAGCCCTGGTATTTGTTTCAATCACAACAATACCCATCGTCTCACCTTAATTTACAGAGTCATAACTAGCAGTATTTCTTTTCATCATAAAAAGTGCATTGGAACAAATGCCACTATTTATCAACTGTAATGCAGTTCTTTATAAAGGTCTTATGTGAGCAAAGAATAAAAATGCAATGAAAGTCTCACAATAAATACCCTAAATCCTTTATTGCCTATTTATGGTGTAATCTCTCTACAGTTGTACAATATATGACTGTTTAGAAAAAGCTCCAGAATACAGTTATATGGTTTACTTACCAGGAGATGGCAATGGTGATCTACTGCAGTGTTAACTTATATACAAGGCCCATATAATTCTTCCGCAACACCACAAACTTCAGCATGAATGAAACCAAAGTATTCCAATACTGGTTTTGCCTTCCTTAATTCTAAGTTGTTTCAGTTGCTGCTATTCATTGTAAAGAAAGTCTTTTTTTTTTCTCTCATTTTTGATTGAAATTGCTGTCACTACATTTTTTAAAGATGTCTAAATAAAATCATATTGGTATTCTGGAAAACAGAATATTATTTAAAAACAGAGCAGCCAATACCATTGAATTAGATATGCCATGTGTCAGAAAAATCAAATGATTGATGAAAGAACTTAAAAAATGCATTCAGTTTTACAATATCGAAATTGAACTTGAGTAGTTAATGAAAAATAAGTTATAGGTTATACTATTAAAAATCATGTTATAATTTTCTATTAAGCTGCTTGAAGTATGGTCTTAAAGTATGTAGATACCAACCGTTTTACAGAACCTGAAATTACTTGTGGTCTGCAGTGTTGCCCGAGTTGTCACATTACCTTAACCTATAGTAAGGCATGCATCATCCTTACATGAATTAGTGCAATGTGGGTGTTCACTGCCATAAGCAGTCGAAGTACAAGTCTGGCTTCTTATGGGATTGTCCTATGTACCTTTATATGTTTCTCCACCTGACTGCCCATTTGTTACTTTTCTCCCCAGAAAGCTTCTACAAGTTGACAAGTTGATTTGTGCATGTTTGCTGGATATTTGGTAGTTTTCAAACAGAAGAAGTAACTGGTGAGTCTTACTTGCATTTCAGCAGTAGGGAAAAGTATATGGTCGCTCTCCTCTCCCCAGCTATATCCTTGTCTGCAAGGAGTGAGCTGGGGACAATGCTGTCTAGCTAACCCTGTTCTGAAGGAGATCTGGGGTCCGTGTAGAGCAGTTGCCATCTTTTACCAGGGAACTACTCCCATGGCTGGCTTTTCCTTTGGTATTCTGAGATACACGATCCATGTCTCACAACTGTTAGTACAAGGCTCTCACCTGGGAGGGTTATCCACCCTCAAGTTACATAAATGCTTTAACTGCATCTGCTCTTTGCAACATCAAATGCCAGCATTATTGCCTTTCAGCTGTTATTATTTTAGCCTTTCTTTGCCACAGTGTCTACCTTTCTAGCACTACAATATCTTTCCTTTCCTTCCTCTGTTCTGCATTAAGTGGTACTTGCTCAAACCCCATCTGTAAAAGGAAGAAACAGCAAATTTAGAGCATACGCACAGTACTTCCCTTAATGCTGTTTTCTCCACACCTTTTTATCAGACAGCTTCTGTGTTGGGGTCTGCCTGCTCAGCACTCATGATATACTTTCCAGGGGAACAGCTGGCTCCACCTAACAGGAGATACCTATGTACACAACAGCAATCACATGTTACACATTTGCAATATCTTTCCACTCATATATCCCACGGGGTACAACAGAAAGACAGAGGTAAGACAGACCTTTGTCAGTCTTTTTTTCCAACAAGGAAATCGATCCATGGAGCAAAATGACCCGACCAAGTGAAAGCTGCAGAAGAAATAGGGAGTAGGGTTTAGAGTCTGTTGACTGCTCGTGCCTTGCTGTGTCAGCCAAACAAACTGCCTTTCTCCTTCCCGTTCAGATTTTTTTACCTATTTACATTCCTCTAGAAAACAGCACAAAGTTAATCAATACGTTCAGCACCACCGTCTTCCCTGGGCACCAGGGCAGCCACATGTTTCACCTTATGGCGAGGTTCTCCAGCAGCTTCGACATCTAACAGGGCTGTGAATCACGCTGGTGGCATTCCTGTCTCTTCAAAGGATGATTTTTCAGAAGGGGCAAAATGATGTTCAGACTGACAGTCGCTCACACAAAATGTCTTGTCTTCTCTGCTGGATCTCTTGCTGTGAATACTACGTTCGTGTCAGCTGTGTGGAGGGAGGAATTATGAGTTTCCCTTTTCCCATCACTTATTTAGCACCCACTCCCATCTCCCTTGTCTTACCAACTTAGATTGTGCTTACGCTCCAGTACGGAGTAGAGGTATGAATGTTAGCTTGAAATGAATTAGCTCAACCACCTCTTTACTTCGCTAAAATCTGTCCTGTAAACATACCAGACTGCAGGCTCTTGAGAGTGGGTCTATTTACAGCCTTGTTTGTACACTGTTTAGTACAACAGGGCCCAAAGCAGAGAGGCTCTGGATGCCACTGTAGAGCAGATAATTTTCACAGTGACCCAGAGGGAGAAGCAGGGCCAGACTCCGAGGTTAGCAGTTCCTAATGGGTAAAGAGAAGTTTAAATTTCTGAATTATAAAGTTGTAAAAAAGATTCAAAAGGAAGTAAGGGCATCCTCAGCCCACTCTTTGATAGTACAATACATAAAAAACAGATTTTGTAGGAGAATCATAAAAGATTGTATAGGAGTATAATAAAACCCAGACACAAGTCTGAAAAATTCATTAGTTTCTGCCACGACTAAAATAAGCACTGTCTATGAAAACTACTTTGCAATGGTAATGAAAAGCGAGTGGAAAAGCAAGTGTTAGCACCAGTGCTGTGACGTGAAATAATTTCTGTATACTCAGATCTGTCATTGTGAACAATGTTGTTGATTATAAACCACATCAAATTCCCAGTCCCCCAAAACATGTATTTTATTTTGCAGTTTTTCTAGTAATTATGAAATCAACAGAATACTATCAAGTTTTACCACAATTAAGCTAAATATATACTTAAACGATATAACGTACTCGGTAATTGTAATATCTTTGTAACAGTAACTTCCTTCCTAGGAACAATCGGCAGTGTTTCTCAAGCATTTTTCAGAGTGGCATCTAATGATAATGACAATACTCAGCTCTCTCATAATTTTATAATTTAAAAGGTACTTGGATGCAGTTTAGAATCAAGGTTTGACCTGCAGAGCTTCATTTATTGTAAATTGATAAGAGGAGTCTTCTAGATTTGAATGAATTTTATGGTCCCTTCAGTGTACATGGGTTTGATGGCAGAGATGATGACACAGACTTATGGCAGTGTGAGCAGTTCTCCAAAAACAGGTCTGTATCTAGTCACTTTGGAGAGAGTGTTCACTTGTAAAGCTATTACCACGTCATTGTCCTGAAGACCTTTGGGCTCAAGGAAATCAAAATTCTTGTCTTAGGCCCTCAGTGGGAGAGTGGTTGCATGGTATTTTGCTTCAAGAAATTGCCACTTGCTCAGGGCAGAAGGTCTGGCCAGCTTGTCGTGTCTGTGGTGGCCTTGGGAGGCAGGAGTTGCATTTCAGTTCTTTCCTCAGATGTTGTCGGATGCATACATAGCTTAAGAGACAGCTCAGAATTTTCCACCAAACTGGGAATGCCTCTACTTTGGCAGTTTTGTCACCCTGAAGCCTGAAAGCTGATCGGTCACTGCCGTTCTGGCCATCAGAACTGAGCACATACTCCATATTTATGTGTAGAGATACTACATTCAGTAGCCCTAATTTAGTTTGGAAGAAAAGGCAAGACGAGCCCATTTGTACTTGTACCACTAACTTAACATTTATTTATACATATTTGTTTACAAAAATTAAAAACAAGTAGGAAACAGAAACCTTACTATTTAATATTTGGTAGCCAGTGACTCAAATGTAGACTCAAAAATAGCAAGTGGCCACTAACGTAATGATAAAATTGGTTCACAAATAACTCATTGTCTAGAATGTCTTACATAAAGTGTTTGCATCACTTTACTATCCAATATTAAATTGGATAAACCTTTGCTGTACAATAAATTATTTATAGAGGCATAATTTTGAACAGTGAACACACGAATTAAAAAATTAGATAGAGTGGTTAAACTTTTCTGTAGTGCTCAGAGTTGGCTGTCAATGGTCAGTGGGAGCTTCCCACCAATTTCATTAGGGCATTTGAAAATGTTCTTCACTGATTGTTTGTAGAGACAGCTAATGCTTCTTACCTGTCTTTTAATATCCCGTTTCATTTCCATTGACCTTGCTTACGCCGCGTGATACCATTTGCCTGAGAGGTAGTTTTCTGTCTAATTGAATACTAACTTTTTTATCATTTGGTTCAATAACTGCCTTTTTTTTTCAGGTCAGTGAAAGGCAAAGATCACACAAAGCAAAGACAGGTCAAATACTGTGTGGCTAACTATAGTTAGAAATTATGACTAGCATTGCGTAAAGAAACTGTTATGACGATATTTTAAATGGTGTTTCTTTATTGAAATAGATAGAACTGACAAGTAAATGAGTTTATATAAAAGAAAGTAAGGCTTTTAAAGTTTCTAGTTTTATGAATGTAATGAGCCAGATATTTTTTTAATTTTAAGCAATATGCAAGTTGATATATTTTGGAGCATGTGATAACATGTTCAAATTCCTTCCAGAATGTAACAATGTCACCAGAATTTTAAAAGCAGCTCTTGCAGACCCAAAACCATTGGAAAACAAAAACTTTGGGAAAAGTGCACTAAAAAGAAAACAAGTGTTTCCTCAAAGACTTTTAAGCAACAGTAAAAAAAAGCAAAAGCATTTAATCTTTCACTTTTTTATGCAGCCTGAAAGCACAGCAGCCCGCTATCTATCTCCCAGTTCGTGGATACAGAGAGTATATTTGCCTTTTCCTGCTAAAATCAACCACTGCAGTTAGATGGTGGGTGAAGTCACCTGGGCATGGTATGACGAATATAGCGCTCAGTAACTTTTTGTTTTCTCTTCTCTTTAGAGAAGATTGCCCTCATGAAATTGTCCATGGGAAGACTACGTTAAAGAAACAAGGAGAACTAAAAGGGAGAAAAGGTAATTAGAAGAAAAAGTGAATTGCTAGCCATATGAAGATACACGTTTATTGTAGTGGATGTGTATTTTTCATTAGCTAGATGAGATAAAGTTTTCTCAGTTTAAATGCATGAAAGGGATTGTTTTTATGTCTGTTGAAAGGTTTTTATTTTAATTGGACTTTCTGATTAGCCTGTTACTTTCCCCGGGTGGCTGGTTACTAACACTTTTCTGTATCGAGAGCTCACCTGGCACACCCTGTGCATGTCCAAGCACCTCTCCCTTGATCAAGGGTAGACAGCCTGTTTTTTGCCAATTACTGGCATCCATAGTCAAAGCTGAGGCTCAGGTTTTTGTGTCTCCACCATTACAAAACTTCAAAGTAAACACCACCTAGGTTTTAAACCAGCTAGAACAGCACTGAGTTCAGCACAGGTTAACCTCCTTGTTTTTTCAGCTTTCTGAATGAATTTTGCAGCTCGAACTGTGCTCTGTGCTTCTGAGGACAGACTGCTGCCATTGCCCAATGTGACTGGTTTACATATTGTTTGGCTACATCCCCGTGGCACCACAGATACACCCTGCTGTACAGACACAGTCTAAGAAATGGCATACTGAGCATACAGATACCCATAATCATGATTAACAGCCTTTTTGAAGACTTAATGACCAATTTTAATGACTTCCTTTCAAAGACCTGTCTAAAACTATTTTTGTGCTGTACTTTCAAAAAACCCCCACCCAGATCCACAGTACAATTCTCTTTCCTATCTGCTTATCTCACTTTCCATTGTCATGAAATGAGAGCAGAAATCCAGGCCCTATTTCACATGGCTTAGTAGACTTGATGGATAATATTGTTCAAGAAAAATCTTAACATATTGCATCTTTAGTAGAAACGATTTAGGAAGTCAGAACCTAGGACTTTTAAATCTTTCTCCATTGAACATAATTCAACTTTAACCAATTTTGCTAGTGCAACATAATTTTTATAGGCTGCTATAAAGCCCTGATTTCTTTGCTGGGATGTATGCTAGACAAAAGACTGCACTTTGCTTTGCGTGGAGAACCCAACCAGTGTAAGCTGGGACTGTCCTAGACAAACTACATGAGTTTGTGTTGTGCTGTCCCTCATATGGGAATCCTTCTCTCATGAACCAAATTGTCTTCACTCTTTTATCCGGTTACTTTACCATAGAGATTACTCTGTGTGAGTAGCAAGTAAACAAAGTGAGCCTCTTCCTTCACCGTCCAGCATGATACACAACTACCAATATATCAGCAAACTTTAAAATGATATCACCAGGGTAAACAGAAATTTTTGGTTTTGTACCATTTTATAGGTGCAGAGACAAGTAGCTGACAATTTCTGGTGGCTTTGTTTTTATCTTGCTTGGTAGCTAGAGTGTGTTGAGAAACACTGAGCCACTCACTCAGAGAGGGCGTTTCTGTGTCTTGCATTCTGTATTTAGATACCAACTTGGGCTGCAAGAGTCTCCACACCATTTTCTGCTCTGACTTTCTCAGAGCAGGATTTTTCACTCCAAGGAGTCACCATTTAGGCAAAGCAGAGACGAGGCCTGTCATATCAAACATCAGGGTCTTGATTGCCCCACATGTATAGTTCCCATCTTCCTCGCGAGAGTTTTTTAGAAACAGCAGAATAAGAGAAAAATTTGAGGACACTCTTGGAGGGAACAGTCCAGCTACTTCAATTTTACTGACAGCTTAGACAAGTGTAAATATAAATATGAGGGGTAAAATCAACCCTTATGTGCTCTTAGTCACCTGGAAGAAGTCATGGGTAGGTCCTGAAAAATCAAAAGGACAAGATGGGTCCAATACATTTGCATTTAGCATGACGGCATAACTGTAAGATAAAGGGAGTTCCTAAAGGGAACATGTTTTGTCACATAAACATTGAGCCACTGCAAACAAATCTGGCAAAGCTGAGGATCCAGCACCCCAAACTGAACATCGGAATACCATGAATAATGTCAAGAGGCAGCAACCGGGCTGTCAGATACTGCCACTGTCATTACCCTGTTACTGCAAACATCCATGAGCTTTACTAGTTTACAGAAACTGCCAATGGATATTTTAATCCATAAGTGCAGAAAACATAACTATTTTACCATATAATCACTGAAGCTAATCTCTCTTTGACAAGGTCGTTATTTACACTACTTCCCTTTTAATCCCTCACATGCATATACAGAATAAGACTCTGAAGCTTAATCTTTCCAATGCTGAAAATGAGACTTTTATACAAACTGATAAAAGTTCTTTGTTTGATTTATCTGTAAACCAAAATAGTCTGGTAGTTTGCCTTGAAGTTAAAAGAAAAAACATCCTCTGTCAAATCCTGTGTATTCCTTTTTATGTATTTTGTCATTAACTCTGTCCTAAGGTTGAAAAGAAGAGTGCACTCTAGCTTTCGTTTACATACTGTACTTTAGCTTTGACTTTTTTGGTTGCAGCCCGTTAAATTTATTGACTATAAGCCCCTGAGCTATTGAAGAGTATGTGGCTTACATTGTATATCTTTTGAAAGATGCTACTGGTAGACTATTTTAATGTGTTTACTCTCTCCAGATACAATTTGTCTTACATATTCATTGGGTTTTAGTGCCAAGACCGGTTTCTTCATTGTAACTATTGTTTGGAATTCTTGCACAGATATTAAGGTTTAGTAATTTTTCAGTGCTGCTCAAGGGATCTGAGTGTCAAATGAAATAATGAGTGGGAATTTGGGCACTGGAAACCCCTAAGCAACTGGCTTTGGAGATCTCAATAAAAAAAATAAAGGAAAATAATTGGAGACGGCATGAAAGACACTTTAAGAAGTCTAGGATCTTTTATATGTATAAATAGAGCTGGCCAAAAAGTAATGTTTTCCATTCATTGACAATTACATTTCATTTTAATTTCAAGATTTCATATAGCCTGAAAGTCAGAGAAAATTTAATTTGTGAAGCACTAGCACATGGAGCCAGGAAAACGAAATATGTTCCCCTGCATACTGCAGCTGCTTTTTCTAGTGGTATAGCTGACCAGAATACTGATCTCATTAGGCAAGGGCTTGGGATGGAAAGGATCTCTTTTCAGTTTAGAGTCAGGGCTTTCAGGTGCTCGGTTTCACAGGAGGGAACCCGAAAGCCTTGAGAGCGATGGTTGCTTACGGTTGCAGGCTCTGGGATCTTAAGGTCTCCGGCTCCCAGAGCTCACCCATCAGGCTGGTCCAGAGTGCGTGAACATGGCGTTGTGTATCCCGTCGTTCTGGGTCTCGCTAACAGGAATCCCAGTCCTTCCCCATGCCCTGATATAGAGATGCGTTTCACAGTATCTTCTGTTCTGCAGCACAGGCATTGGCGTGTTGGCTACTGATGCTAACTTTGAAGCTAACCAGGTGGGATACCTATAGCAGCATAGATTTAAAAGCACAGACAAAGTACCGAAAGCTGTGGATTGGGAATCTCACCCAGATACTTTCAGATTTATGCTGCTGTATGTATCCTACCTAATAACTTAAAAGTTAGCTGGAATATATCTACATCAGTAGCCAACATGCCAAGATTTGTTGTGCATCTGTGACAGAACTTGGGCTTCTGTTCAGATCATCTGCATCCCACTCCAGATGCAATCACTCAATGTTTGATCCTGAGAGAGAAATCTGCAGTAGCATATTTTCATCTCTAGAAAATCCATACCAAAAGTCAAACTCCATTCTCTCTGGGAAAGCCATGAGAGCAACCCTGAAACTTCAGGAATTGAACTGTGCCTCAGCGAGGTACAGGTGAGATCTCTGTGTGCTGTACTCCGTGCTCCATGCAGTGCCAGGCTTCCAGTTATTCCACCCAGACGCTTATACCTTCAAAATCTATTTTTGCTAGGAACATCTGTGGCCCCAACAAGTACAGAAAAAGAAAGATAATTTGGTCAGTGTTTCACATGGTGAACACTACTAATTGTATGTTTCCTTTCAGTGAAAAAAACCGTGGGGAGGTCATGGTGTCCCTAGGTCCACTTACTGCCTTAGACCCTCTGTGGCCCCAGCACCAACATGGGGGTGACGTGTCCTTACAGGAAGGCAGGAGAGCCTAAAATATTTCCATGTCATTGCTTCGTAACACCTTAAAGCTTTCACAGGCAAAGAAGTTGCAACTGTTAATGAAATAAAGGTGTTTTAAGTTATATTTGCTCTGTATACTGAGTATGTGTTGTGGAAGAGGGTTATATTTTTGGCTTGTAGTGTACATGTCAAACAAATACAATTATCTGTTTCTGAATCTTTATAGCCCCCATCATCATAATTAGCTTAAGTGAAGCTGTATTTAGCTTGCATATAGCTTCAATTTGCTGCAAAGTAAATCACCAAATAAATCAATAATTTACAACCTAGCAAACAGTGCAGACTTTTTCAAAAGAAACAAACAAACAACCCAGTACGCCTGGGCATTTCTGAATGCAGCACAACTCCTTGCCTAGCTTCTCCGAGCTAGATGTGACATTTTCCAACACCAGACATTTTCATTCAAGCAAGGAGGAAACGTGTAAAACTAAACAAATAATGACATGAAATGAAGCTTTGATTAGGAGTCTGTGAATAATGATCCTTTTCACATATTCAGTGTCTGGGATGTTTAACATGGTTTACATTTTGAATGTATCAAGCGAGTTCCGACGATTGGATTTTGGTATTGAGAGAAACACACTTTATTAGAGAGGGAGCTTGTCAGGGCTTGGTGCCAATCGGCTGCAACTAGTTATGTTGCAAACACATCCAACACCCTCATTCGGAGAAGTGCAAGAGGGAACATGTTTCATGTTTTCCTCTCTCCTGCTCTGTTCTCCTACAAATTCATAAGAGGCAAGTGCAGGTTCTCTCTTGGTTCCTATGGTAATAAAAAAAAAGCCAAAAAACTTTTCCATGGCATGAGTAAATCACAGGTTTACATTGTTGAAAATTGCTACTAGGTTTGGATGCTTTTGTACAAGTTATTACTATGAAGACTGTATTAACTGGCTGCATTTCTCAAGTGGTGGTAGGTAATATTCAGTGAATTCAAAAGGTAGAAAAAAGTAATTTTTGTATATGTTAAATTAGTTTGTTTTTTTTATTGCCAGGAATGTAACAGGGACCAGAAGCATAGCAAAAGTCTAAAACTTGGGAATATTTTGAATAAAGAGAACATCCACAGGTGAATTATTTAGAATTAGTTTGGGGGCCAGGGGCTGTTAATCCCAATTTCAGAAAGGGATAAAACTCCCTCATGTTTCAAGCATGAGCTGAATATTTTCCTGATGAATACTGGAAAGGCATTTTAACTATAGCCATTTCATTCCACATTTTTCGTGTGGATTTTGCATCTTCCTCTAGAAGATCTGGTTCTGGCTAGCAATGGAGATTGATTATTGGAAGAGATGAACCACTGCCCTGGTATGTCCCTTCCTTTGTAGGAAGGATATTATAATGGCTTCTGCACATTACTGGTTGGTATCCTTTGTGTAACTCTCAATGTGTTTGCTGCAAACAACTACTTAGCATACGTCGGATACTATTACATTTATCCTGAAGTCACATGTGGTATTACAGTAATTATTGTGCTTTTAGCATATAACTATTTTACAGTGTGTCAATGTAAAAATATATTGATATGTATGTGTATATAAGCAATGAACAGGTATCCTTTAGAATACGACACATGGTTTAATTAATGGTTTTGTGCACTAAATGTTAACATGCAGTAAAATGGTAGTTGCTTGCAACTTCCCTAAGTCTGAAGTAGAAATAAACCATATATCAAAAGCTGAAAATTCTACTCTTAGATTAAAATTGCAGTTTATTTCTGTAGCTAGAGATGTTCGTATTTCATTAAAGACTTTCTTGTTTCTTAAAACTTCAGAAAAGAAATTACTATTGTGCTTGGTTTTGAATGAATGAATATAATCTCAAATCTTTTGTTTGCATCACTGTGCAATGTGCCATTTTCTCAAATGAAAGCTCGGTGTATTTGCAGAGCAGATGGCAGAAGTATGTATGATTACCTCACCGTTTCTTTGTACCAAGCATAGATGGAGGCAAATTAGAACTCATCAGTAGGAGGGGTTTTTGTTTTCTTCCCAAACAAACCATCAAAGAATCCCAGAGCACGGTTTAAACTATTCAGACTGAAAATAGACTGAATTTTGTCTGCCTGATTCCAGTAAATACTCGTATATTACTTATAGTGAGATTCTTTCAGAAGAGATGCTGGAAACTGTAAACACCCATGTAGAAGATAATGCTCAGTAACCAATCTCCAGCCTTTCATACAGTAGAAAGCTTTACTGAGTAGGACTGTGAGAAAATAGCTGTGTTGACAAAAGCCCAGGTATAGATACAGTTATACAAGCAAAAGAATCTATTTGCCAATGCATTTTCTTTCTGCTTAGAGATCTATAATGAGAGGTATTGGCCTATAGAGCTGCTTTCCATGCCACGTTTGTAGTGTGTGCCCGTGCAGCTCTATCTGCAGACAAAGCATTTTAAATATGAACAAGGTGAAAGATGGCTAATTAATTATACTCATGTCTTGGAGCATTAAAATTTGGTGTTCCTTACCACTCCTGGGATGGAGGTTACTGATACTGAAAGATTTAGTTCCTGATTCTGCAATTTTAATTCATGTTGTGTACGTGACACTAAACCACGTCGTTGATGCCAGTTAGATTACATCGTCTAAAGCTGACCAGAGCAAAGAGAGCTTGAAGAAAGCGGAAGAAAACAGACGGAACCACTTGGTGCTGGCAGCAGGTAGTGTAGAACAAGCTGCTCTGAACTCTCAATGAAACTAGATTTAGGTACATGCAACATTCAGCTTCACGCCTGCTGTGCACCAGCCCCTTGCTAACCGAGGCCTGGGCCCCCCGAGCGGCATTGCCTGCACGGGAGCTGGGCAGGAGACACAGCAGACAGTCATTCCTGGTTTCTTCTGACAGTTATGATCAGCCTGATACTTTCCAGCGTTTTATGCCAGAAATCTCTTCCCTGGAAGAATTTTGGGCAGCTCTAATTAAAAAGTGATAGCTTAACACTTCCCAAGACCCTGTTTTCAACTGCAGAAGTATTACTTTGCCTATGGCATTAGGTGCTATTGTCTGCCACAGTTCACTGAAACACTCCTTTCTAATGGAAACACATTGGTTCAGACAAAATTTTGCCAGAAAGCATTCCTCTCCTTTAGCATACGATGTAAGGGGAGAGAGAGACAGGGATGTGAAAATAAACAAGAACTCAGCGGCTAGGGCTACTCTTCTAGAAAGCCAAGCACTAATTCAAGTCTTTGGTGTGACTTGAACAGAGCAGGGATGTGAGCCTCCAGCTCCTGCCTTTTGGTCATCTTCCTCTCCACTGGACTTCTGGATATTTTAGGATGGGTAATACCTTATTCTCCTTTTTTTTTTTCTTTTTTTTGAGGGGGAAAGTTATTGGCAACTTTGTGATACAGGACAGGAGTATTTTCTATCTTTAAGAACTGTTGCATGCAGGAAATTCTGCTGTCTCATGGTGGCAACTTCATTCATGTGTTTTATTAGAAATCTACCTATTGTCTGTGTCACTTCTGTACTGTAATGGTTATTTCTATGTGACACATAACAAAATTTGTTGCTACTTTTTGCAGCTGTGTCAAGCTGGAAGCTCCTGTTTGACCTAAGTTTCTGTGGAATTAGCTGAATTGTGCAGCAAACAGATTTTATGTTTGCGTTCAGTGTAGCAGGGAAGGTAAAGGTTATCACCACCATAGGATGCAGGGAGGAGTGGTCACTCCTCCGAGCTGCCTCTGTAGCTGTACTGATGGTGTTTGGTGAAGCAAATCTGCTGCAAATTACAGCGTGTGGTTATAGATCAATTTATGCTCCTGCCTGCTGCCAACAACGTGCTGTGCACGAATAGAGTTAACTTGGTAAACACACACTCTAGTAACAGAAAATAACCAAGTGTTGTTGAAAGGAATAATTAATTAATGTTTGTAAAGCACTTAGAAACTGAAAAGCACCTTATTAGTGCTAAGTGTTCAGGGGCCTAGCTTTCTCATCAGAAGTTAAAGTCGTCGTCTTTGTTCGTCTTTAAGTGAACAAAACATTAAGGATATAAAGCCTTTGTATCTAATGTCCTCGGTCAGGTGTTTTTGTGCCTGGCAGTCATTAAGATGCAGTAAGTAAACAAGAAGAAACTATAAATGGCATGATTCGGCTCATTTCCACTGATGCCAGCAGAATCAAGTTGATTTACATTAGCTGAAAATCAACAACGGAGAATCCAATGCACAGCTCCTCTTCTTGCCTATCGGGCTCAGTCAGAGCCGGTGACTGGTTTATTCACTGCAGCTCCCACCTTTTTGAGCCCAGCTGCCAGGAATGAATACAAAACCGTATGAGAGCACAGGCCTCCCTGAGCAGTGAGGCGGACAAATTGGATGGCTCAGATTTGCTATCTGGGGCAGCCAGCATGCTAAATGAACAGCCTCTTGGTGCTAGACAGCAGGAATCCTATTTATCAGGTGTGCTACGTGGGGCTGAAAGGTGACACCTATGTCTGACCCCGGTTTGAGAGCTCGGGAACACGGAGAATAAGCATCTGTGCCTGTACTTTCAAAGAGCCTTGGCTCCCTCAAAAAAACCCCAATTCTTCATGGTGCAGGGGTCACCAGCTGAAGTGTGGATTTACTTGGGAGGCTAAAAGAGCTATGAGCCACCCAGAAGAGAACCATCTGGGGAGACGTGAATGATGCTGGCAATGTAATACAGCCACACTGCCCAGCCAGCCCTCCGCTCACAGCACTGCGGTGTGTGGCATCGCCCCTTCTCTGCAGTCATCTAAAGGCTTATCTGCTCCTCCAAGAAGTTTGCAGTCCGCAGTCAACATTCTTATCTGCCTAAGAGGGTGTTAATCCACATTTCACTCTCTGTAAATCTTAGACGATGTGGGAGCAGGAGAAGGGAGGAGAGGGGAGATAGTCTTGTGGGAAACAGTGTACTGCAGAAAAGAGTTTAAGACTAATTGGCCAGCGAGCACAGGAAAAAGCGTTGCACTGGCCTGTCCATCAGAGCACGCACATTTAGGATTATCATGCGCCTTTACCAGACAAGTTCCCTTTCTTCAGCCAGAAATTTTGTCAGGCTAAATTTGATGATGTTGGGCATCTGTTCCATATTTGTGAATATGGAACATCTCAGCAACTCATGCTGATCTTCCAGATTAATCGAAATCCTGATCATGTGCCCACTTCAACTGCATGGTGCATGAGCAGTATGCCCAAGTATACATCACATGTAGTCACTGGCAGTAGTGCCGAGAGAGAGAATCCAGTCTTTGATCTCTTAGGTGTTTCTTCTCACAGGAGATCAGTGGCTTTTTTTTTGTGCTGGATTAATTGGCACGGTAAGAAAGGTTACCTGCCAAGCAAATCCAATTATTCAGCCCTTGCTGGTCTTGAATAAAGCTCCATGGTTGATAAAGGGTCACAGTTAGAGAGAATTAAAATAAACCATCAGGACAGCAGATATTCTGTTTTTTCAATCTCTGCACCAGCCTAGGGCAGAGTATGTTTGGCTCACTTCAGTTGTAGTGCTGGAACACAGTGTGCCAGAATATGTCTTCATGACATTTTTGGAAGAGCTAAGTGTTACTAAGATTGGTTAATAGTTATCTTTGTAATTAGCCATCTGTTATAGATGCATTTACTGAATCTGAGAGGGGCCAGAAGCCTTGCATGTCCTCCTTGCTCCTAACTTTGCTTGAGTTCACCATAGGGACCTTTGTGAAAAATCCATAAAGAACAAAAAAAGTGCTTCTTTGAAAGAGCAGGTCTTTAAAAAAAAATGTGGTTGCACCACAAATGGCAAAAGTTATAGTAATTTGTCTTTTCTTTACTTCCTCAAGAGCACAGGCTTTGGAGCACTTGAGAATCTTTTTGGAGGTTAGAGTAGGAAACTGAGAGGTCTCTCAGAGGTCCAAGCAGCTGCTGACGTGAGACACAGAATTGGTAGTACTCACTCATAGACCCACTGCACTTGATGATCCAATATTGTCTGATATACCTTGTAAAGATCATGAAACCTTGTACCAGAGACTTTTCAAATCAATCAGAAGTAGACTGAGTTCATGAAATGGGACAGTTAAACTGCAGTTACTTTCTACTCCATAGTTATTTGAATGCATATCAGAAACTACTGAAAGAAGTAGGCAAGTGTTTAAATTGTGCTAGATTCCTAAATGTTGGAATAATAGCCTCCCTTAATCCTATTTGTAGGCAAACACAAACATTTTCATCTTCGTATGCATACCTCTTGTCCTCTCAAATTACATATATTACAGACATTGATATATACACACACACAAACATACATATATGTATTTTATCATATTAGGTTTTCAGTCTTCTCTGTGATCTCATGAAAAAATGTTACAATCTGTATAGATCCTAGTGACCTCCTGTCCTACATATCTGTAACGGTGGGAAGAAAAAGTCCATGTCAAATACTTAGATACCCTGTGTCTATTGTCAGCAAAATTAACCAAGCTAAGAAATTTAAGAGAGCCAAAGGCTTTGTTTCTATAAGTTTCTGAATCCAGAGGCCAGAACTGAAGTGATTTGGGTGAAATACTCAAAGAATCCAGCACAGGTAAATGACCCAACAGAAAGTTCCACAGGTGTCAAGGCAGAAGGTGAATGTATGATAATTAATTCTTTCTCCTGGAATATATGCCGCTAATTGGCTTGGCAGCAGTATCATTACCATGATTCATAGGCTCATAGATTTTAGACCAGAAGCAACCATTATGATAATCTAGTCCTACTGTCTGCAGAGCAAAGAGCACAGAACCTCACCCAGTGGTTGCTGCATCAGCCCTCTAGTTTCTCCTTGAATAATGGTGTTTTTTTCAAAAAGCCATCCAATGCTTATTAAAAGACGATGTGATAGAAAATCTACTGGGTACTTGGGTGAGTACTTATAAAGGTATTTTTTTCTTTGAAATTTGAAGCTTATTTTTGGCATCATATTTACATTGATATTTACTTTTTTTTTTTTTTTTTTGGTCTAGATGTACCCCAGAAACATTAAGAAAATTCTCAGACAAAAGATTCTTTTTTTTTTTTTTTTTCTGGAGTTAAAGGTATGTGTAGAGTTTATGGTGATCTTCCTATTATATTAATAATACCTTTAATGGATCATTGAAGCTTTATGTCCTTTTTTCCTTCTTTTTATCCTCCCTCTCACTTTTCTTTCCTTGAGTCAGCCACCAAAAAAAAAAAAAAAAAAAAAATAAAAGGAGAGAAAATAAAAAAAGGGCAGAGGGGGCAGAGAAAATTCACAAGTAAACTGAGGAATTTTAAAATATGCAGAATGTTCCTGGACACATCTAATGGTAGGCAGATAGATACTGACATTCCTGCAGTCCTGGACAAAATGTGTGGGTTTTTTTGTTTTATGATCCCACCTGTTCCCTCCAACCCATCTCTCTCCTTGTTCCCTAATATTCCTCCCGAGTCTAATTTATTTGATTTGTAGAACGTGTGAGGATTGCTTAGGTAGATCACATCAATGACAACACAGTGACACAAACAACTAGACAGGGCGTCACACTGCTTCTTTGGAAGGGTTGAATTTGCCTTTTTTACAGGCAATATTTCAACAAGTCAGCAGCACTACAGGAGCTGTACCCTCTCCCCACTCCATAGCCAACAGCAGATATTCTGAGAGAAACGCTTACCATTCTTTGGTTTTCTGAGTACCCTTTTATCCCACAGAATAATTTCATTGATTTAAACAGAAACTAAAGTATCAAAAAATTAGCCAAAATCTGATACACCTTTTGGCATTGACCAAATCCTTATCCTGTGAAGGCAGTGTCAAAACATCCATTGATTGGACCTGAACAAACATCTTGTTGAAGTAAGTCATGCTGTCTGTGAAATTGCTATGAATTACTTAAGATATATTTATAGTACTTATAATAAAAGTTGATCAAAACATGAGACTTTTCATATCAATGAGAGGTAGACTCAGTGCATGAAATGGAACAGCTTAGCTCGCAAGTATAGTTATGATACAGGTATCCAAACAAGCCAGTAGTAATAAAGACATTATTTCCTCATTATCTCATGATCACATCGTGTATCTATCTAATCTGTGAATAAAGTATTAACTGTCATGCTCTTTCAGAAGCTGAGAGAAAACATGGTGAGTTCCCAAAGGTGCAAGTGGACTTGTTTGTATTTAGAAGTAAGTCAACAACAAGCTGATGTGATTAAACAGTTACTCCATCAGTGACTTGGCCCTGTTCTTTTCTCCATCTGGTAGGTAGGCAGGCAGATTAAATTTATGCCATGTGTTTATTTTTCTTGTAACAAAATTAGTTGCGTTTATATTTCTAGTCACTATGAGGTGGTAACAACCTTACAATATACATTGATTCACGTTAAAAAATGACGTGTTACCCAATGCACAGTATTTTATTTAAAGGAAATGCCATTACACCACATTTTTTATTTAAAAAAGCTCAATTACAGACCTTAAAGGAAATTAAATTTATAGTTGAGCCTCAGAGTTTTGAAGCTACCAGTTGTTTCCTGGAAGTGACTTTGAAACGAGTTTTGGGAAATCATTTTAGTATTGACTTGGGCCATAATGGTTGGCTGTTGCTTTTTTGTATAAGATTGATTAAATTACTCTGAACAAGCTCCAAGTCCATGTCCTTCTCTGAGGCAAATTGTGAATATGACCATAATACACTCTCTAAAAAATAGTTCAGAAAGTAAATAATCTCTAAACCTGGAAGCATGTCATTGCGCTCTTACAAGAATAAGCAAATGAATTTGGTTCCTTGTCTCAGCATACATCACTTCTTTCTTTTATACGACGCACTTTCTCTGGTTTTAAAAGGCTGGGGTTATTTGCTAGGTTTCTTCTATACAACACAATACAAGATAATTGTGACTATGTCTTAAAGAAAGAACTAGCTAAGAAATAAGTGTATTGGCAGTAATAAGAATTGGCAGTTGTACTACTGATTTCAGCCTTTATCTGCCTTTCTGAAATGTAGGACCCCTCTAGTTATTTATTCATACTTGAGTAAACTCAAGTGAAATCAGGGCCACATTATATCCAGCTCTATACAAGCACATGGGAATGAATGCTCTTAATCTAAAAAAGCTTTGAAAATAAATGCCAAAAATGCAAAGAGCCCATAAACAGAGAGGTGAAAAGACTTATCCACAGCTGCTGAATGTGCCTGGGCTGGAGACAGAAGCAGAGCCCAGGTCTTCAGAGACCCATGCCCGTGTCCTATCCAGTGAGCTCTGCTGCTTCTTGGTTACCTGAGTTTAGATAGCTCCCAAAACACTGCCTGGTCAGAGTTTTTATAAAAAGTATGGTACGTACTTCAAAAGGCAAAATTAAAAGCCAGTAAGACATATCCCCAGGAAGCCACCAAGAGGTGACTGGTGCATGTCTCCCACAAAGCCAGAAGCAAGGCAGACAGCAAGAAATGGTGAAAGAATAGGAGCAAGAGGAAGAAAACAGTAGAAGTTTTAGGAGGAATTTAGCATGAGCAGCTGCACAGAAATTGTCTTCAACAGTGACACGCACTCTGCAATCATGATATGGAGAAAAAACAACAGCTTGGGCTACACCCTTCTAAAGGACAGCCTGCTGCAGTTCCCAAATATCCTGAGTTCTCATCTGAGATGGAGTAGGTGAGTTGGGGAGCAAAACTCCCCTGACAAAATCTGGCTCAATGAGGGTAAAGATTGCTAGAGAGCAAGACCCTATGATACTGTTAGGAAGGATTTCTATTTCATTGGCATTAGTTTCCATGCTAGGAGGTCCTGCACTGATTCTTTAGGCTGTAAGATCTGGGCAAGTCTTGGTTGACAGGCAGATGAGGTTGGCTTGCAAAGGTTGTGATTTTCTGGTTTTACTGTTCTTTACTGTCTTTAAGTCCTGCTGACAAGAGTAATCTAGCTCCTCAGAGGTCTTAAGTAAACAGGAGTCCTTCAGGGTACAGGTTAAACTAGCACTGAAAGAGTGGGTAGCTGCAATGTTTTGTAATTATTTCCATGAACTCTTTCTATCCAGTCCTTTGTTGTTCAAGGCAAAAATGTTTGGGTACCAACCCATGGAGGGAAGTGCCAAAATGTGTCCTACATTCCCTACTCTGCAGGTGATTTTCTTTAGATCTTTAGGTTAGAAAGAAAACTAGTTTGCTCCTAAAATTGATTGAAGCACAAGGGATGATTTCGTTAAGTGAATGTGGAAAGAAGTGGCAGCCTGTGTCAGATTTCTGTTGTTATTATTTATTTATTTATTTGTGTAGATTTTCTACCTTGGGTATAGAGAAAAATCTTATAATTTACTGCCTCCCCCCCCCCCCCCCCCCCCCCCCCCCCCCTTGCTTTCTGGTTTCTTTGAGCTTCAGAAAAGACAAGAAATTTTCTCCGGGTAAATGTGCTGGTTCATTTTGTATTAATTTGAATACCTTACTGGTAAACTGAATTTATTACTGCCCCACAAACAAGGTAGATATGAATGATCCCACCTGCACTTGCTTTCTTGATGAAATTTTAAATGTAGTTTTTTATAAATGGTATCTCAGTTAAAGTAATAATTATTATTTCAGTCTATTTAAGATAACACTTTAATTATCTGTAGTAATTCTAAGAATTGAAGAATATCCCTTCAGGTATTGCAGTGTTATTTTAGATGTTCTGCTTAAATACGTAAATTCACATTATTCACTAATATTCCCTCCTCAGTGGGGTGGTATTCAAGTTCTGGTGGTGTTAACATATTTTTTAAACTGTAAAAATGGAGAAGATATACAAAATAAAGGAAAAAGAAGCAGTCAATTGCACTCTTAATTTATCAGCCAATATCTCACTTCACATCGTTTGAATGGTCTTACAGCAAAGCATGTACCTAAAAAAGGACAGCACTTTATCTGAAAAGCTGATGTCCCAAACGGTTAGGGTAGAAGCAGGTGAACATATAAGGAGAATCCTGGACATGAGGCACTGAAGCTCCAGTTGACCAAGGGAAAGAAAATAAACACCATGCAAACACTGGGCCAAATACTGACATATTATAGGTTAAGTCAAGTCCACATGTGCTGTCGGACAGAGCTGAGAAGAGAATTAATTTTAGCCAGTATGTCTTTCCCTCATCCTTTCACGGGACAGAGGTGGAAGTGGCAAGAACTTACCAGGTTCAAGTAGGTGACTTTGAAAACAATTCATAGTGAGCGAACATGCATTAAAGCAAAAAACAGTTCTGTTTGCTTCAGGTAAGGTTTGGGCAGTCTCACTGCCAGTGCTGAGGTTGATTTGTATTCAGAAAATAGCCTCATTTTCTCTGCCTTGTGTCTTGTGCAGAGGTTGTCGCTGTATATGCACTGTGAAGTTTATGGCTATGGGGGTTTTCTAACTGTAAGCATCTCCGACATCCCAGTTGCACTGTGGCTTTCTGTAGTTCAACAGCACATCTTTTTTTGGTAGGTGCTGTGAAAAGAATTGTTTACAACTCTTCTTGGCCTCACTGCCTTTCTGCAGATTCTGACTTAATTAGACTCATTAGCAAGACCAAGTGACATATTTTCTGTAGGAAAAGCTTTGAGATGAGACAAGACTGTTATATCTTGTTCAAAACCTCCTGCCAGGGAAAACTTGACCGACACAGGGAGGCTTCCAAGAAGTACTTTGCTCCCCAAACTGGTTTTGGAGAGAAGGGTTTTCCTTTTTGCAAAAAATATGATTGTGTTTTTGTTAAAAAATATCTGCTTTGCTTTCTAAAATGTACTTTGCCCACAAATATTGCTGTGAAGAAACCCCTGTATTGTGGTCAGGTCTACTCTACAGTGATCCAGATAGGAAAGACAGATGCTTCAATGACATTCTTTAGATGTATTTTTTGGTTACTGGGGAGCCATATGAATAGAGGCAGTGCAATACGCAGCATCCTTTGCTCGGAGCCTGTGCCCGCCGTGGGAGATCACCCAGCTCCATGATTGTGGAGAGACAACAGAAAAGCAAAAGGAATAGAAATAAGAGGAGGAAAGAGAATAAATGTAGGCAAGAAAGGCTCAGGAGAGGCATTTATGGTTCTTTAAGGGCTTTCTGGTTCCTTAAGGGCTTTCTATTTCTTTAAGGGATTTCCAGCACACAGTCTGTAGAAAATTTTTATCCACATCCAAACTGGGCAGAAACTCCTTTCAGGAACTGTCATCACTAACTCATAAGCAGCTGGCATCAGCAGCACTCTCCAGGCTGCACCAGAGACCGGGATCAGATACTTAAATAACACACAAACCCTTAATTTGAGGAAGGACCCACAGAAGGCTCCCAGGTAATATACTGAACACCTTGTGTTTTAGTGCATCTGGTAATGAACTGTATATATAGCACACATAGCATAAAATATCAGCATGTACAGCATAAATACTGCTTGGACATCTCTCTTGATGCAAGAAGCATATAAATGAAAGCAGTTTAATTTCTGGTTAAAATATAAACTTTTCCTGGGCAGAAAAAGCAAGCAAGTGTATTTCAGATGGCAACTGTGAATGTATCCCATGCTTTTATTCTCTTTTGCCATGTAGTCATTCATTGTTTGACCTTTCCCCATAACATCCTATTATTTTATTTCCCTAGGCAAAAATTTGTGATCCTAGCTAGAGTCGCTCCCTGGCATTCTCTTTTCTCTTCAGAATTTTCCTTTTTCTGGACAAGTGCGTCCCAATCTCACTTTTTGTTTTATAACCAACAGCATGCCACTCGCTTGGAGTTGGAGCTGGGCAAAACCAAGGTTGCAAAGAATACTCTTTTCACATTTAGCTGATGTGTTCGAGAAGATCAGTTAACAAGGACCATGAAGTTGCTCAGCCCAAACAGCCACTGTATAAAACACTGAGACACCCAGGAGAGGTTTTTCAAAAATTCTACCAAAAGCTAGGGATATTTCCAAATGAATGGCAACCCCACAGTTTTTCATTAAGACTGAAATACCTAAATGCTATCTGTATCCTTTGAATGCCTTTTGCCTTAGCACTCACTGGTTATGACAGCTACTAAAACAGATCTGTGCTTAATGTTTTGCTCCAGAATCCACCTTAAGTATCCAATTATGAGACCCCACAGGAATTATGCTCTTTAATTTGCTTAGATCTAAAGGCGGATACCATTTTCATTTCCACCACTGAGGGTACAGGCTTTCTGGACTTTAGTCAATGCCACTATTAAATATAATAATCAGACATTTTTGAAAAATGACACACACGCACCCCCCAACACCCCCCCACACACACCCCCAGTAACGTTAGCTCAAGCATTTTTTTAAATCTAGTACTGACTGCTTGGCTTTATTAACTGTGACTGCAAATGCCTTAAAATATGTCAGCAGAGTTACTTTGTTATTGTGGTTAACAGCATTACATGGGATTCAGCATCTAAATCTCTCAGCCTACATTGTGTGTCAGAAGTGTGGGAAAGAATGGCTGGAGAGAATTGTGTGGAGCTTATCATTGTAGGAGGGTGGATGCCATCATAATTCTTGTGTCTTGTCCTTAGCAGGAATGAGAGAGGTTTTCTAGGCTGAGTCGTGAAAAAGAAAGAAGAATAGGCTTTGTTTGACTATTATGGCAAGTGTCAAACCTGGTGAATAATGTAGATAATTTTTTTGACATTTGAAGTGGAGAATAATGTATGATTAATGTCAGTTCCACTGTTCAGCTTCCTTGTTCCTCTGTACAAGTGCCATGGTGTTTTTCAGAAGTGAAAAATGTTCCAGAACAATGCCTTGAGCAAGGACTGGGTTACAGTTTTTATTTTGCATTTGTTGCTGTTTGTTTTTAAAACTCATTTTAAATACCTTCTAAGCAAAATAAACACATTGCAATCTTCAGTCTTTTGGGATAGGTCTGTCCTCAGTTGCATCTTTAGATACTTAATGTAGTATAGATTAAAAACATACGTGGTTATATACTCTCAATATCACAAGTGTCATTGTCCCTTAGAAACGTCTGTTGGCTTTACCTCAGGATGATTACATTCACTGTTTTCACTTTAGGTTATAGGTTGTAAAGAGTGCTTAATCTGTGTACGTAATCACAGAATAATTGGGAAGGCCTCAAGAACAGAGTTAGTCCAATCATCTTGTATTGAGAAAGGACTCATAATACTTTGATTAACCTCAACTGATGTTTGTTTAACCTTGTGTTTACCTCAAATTAAAGAAAGCGCACCCAGCATGTGTTTTCTTGGTAAGCAGTGAGGAAATGGGTTCTCGAGGCATCCGTACCTCCATTGGGTACTCTCATCTGCTGCAGTGGCAGCACAAACATCTTCCATCTTCCCAGCACAGTCTCACCTGGGAAGTGCTGGAGGTACCAGTGTTAGGGTAAGTAGGAGCTGGAAGGGCCAAAGCCTCTTCTCTTGGCTCCACTTGTTCTTCTCTGTGTATATGCAGAAATTATTTATAGTTTCTTCCAAGATAAATCTGTATGAACTCATCAAATTATTCTATTAAAAAATCAAGATTAATAATAAGTTTTTGTGCAGGACTTCCCTTGGCTTTTCCCTTGTTCTTGTCTGCTATGGACACCAGGGAGCCACCCCATCACTGCCACATGACTTTCCTGGAGAGAGGAGCCCTGTAACCCATCAGTCATGCTTCATATTTTGTCTGTCCATTGATTCAATAACCATGAAAATGTTTGCTAATTTCCAACTGTAAACTTTTCAAAACCCACAGCAATATTGCCTTTTCTTTCCTCCAGTGCAGGTGGTGGAACACAGGAGACCGTGACTGATTTTAACAACTTCCATGCACCCGCAGGCAATGCTCATGCCTGCCCCCAACACCAGCCCTCGTCTGTCTGCCTGGCTCTGTCTCCTTCTCTCTTCCCTCTCTCTCTTTCTCTGTATCTTTGTCTCTGTGTTTCTGTCTGTCTGCCTCTCTTTTTTGAGATTAAAAAGCTCCAATTTATTCTATCTTTACTCAGAGATGTTTGTTAAAACTGTTGTTCTTGATGCCCCTCAACTCCTGCCAATTTACCTACACTTTTTTTTTTTTTGTCAAAATATGATAGTCCTGAATGAAGTTTTCTGGATCAGACTTCATCAGTGCCAAGTACCAAAGAATAATTACCTCCCATGTTTCATATATGACATTGCTGTTAACAGATAGCCAGATGAGATTTGCACTTCTGCCACAACACTACGCTACTGACAGGCACTTTAGCTCAGGTCTTCTCTTGTGATACTATATAGTATACTGCCACTTGCCCACTTTGAATGTCATCTCATTGAATCTTGACCATCTTTCCAATTTTTCAGGATCATTTTGACTCTTAATTCTGGCTTCAGGAATGCTGTTACCCTTGATAGTTTAATGTACACTGCAAATTTTACATGAGTACAGTCTTCTATCATTTAAGTTAATGAAGGCACTGACAGACCTCTGTCTGAAATACCTTCCTAGCTTTAGAGCAAAGTATTAAATCTTCTAGGAAAGTGTATTTTCAGCCACTTCGGTAGTACTGTTGATTAGTGCTAGTACGTGATTTCTCACCTTGCTTATATGGATAGTATATAGCTTCACCAGGGCAAATACAGATGCCCCCTTCTGCATGTCTTATCCATTAAGCAATTATTCTGTCAAAGAACTTATTGAGGCTTTTGTGGATTTTTTTACTGCAGGAGCTCAGGAGTAAAATATTTTAACAATATCACAGCATAGTTTTGTTCCAAAGTTTCTTCTCTAATTTCTGTGCCATGGTCGCTGCAAATAAGATGGAGGGCTTGAGAATTTTATTATTCTGCCACTGTAGGTGATTGTAGATATGAACAAGAAAACTTTTCAAAGTGTCTGTATAACCATCCACGGAATAGGTTTAATGCATTCATTCAGGCTGGTTTTCTAATCATTAATTTACATTTTGTATATTTGAGAGTCTCACATGAAAAGGTATTTTTATCATAATTTTTAATACACTAATTTGATGAGATCATAAGGATTTACTCTGGAAGGAATTATAATTAATTTTTGTATATACAGAAGGTATCATTCCACAAGCGTAAAATTTATATCTATTTGTTCTTCATAATGTTTCATGAAGGAGAGAGAAAAATACATAGCAATCATGAAATCACATAGCAATAGGATCTTTTGGTCTCTTCTCACCCTGCACTGTGACTGCTAATAAAAAATTTTCAGTGGAAAATCTATGAAGAAGGGAAAAGAGCCCAGGTCTATCTAAGAAGCAAGAATTTCATTATGAAAAAATTCTGGATTCCATACACTGCGTTAAACTTCCTTTTGTCCTTTCCATGTTAATTTATATTCTACCCTGTCCTGCATACGAGATCTTTTCCTCAAACTGTCTTCAATAATACAGAACATTGTTCAAGGGAAGATTTTTCTTCTTTGTTTCTGTTGAATGTATGGTGAAAAAGTTGAATAACCCTCAAGCAAATGCATTTTAAGGAAAATCTTATGGGGGTGGGAGGAACAAGCACTGGAACGACTGCTGAGTCACTTCCTCCTACCATGCAAGGCATCTTCAGGAATCCAGAAAGCTTGTCAAAGTCAAAACCATGCTCCACTGGTATAGCACATCTATCTGGGATATCATCAGAAGGCTTCCTGACAAATCTTTGGGGGGAAGACAAGATAATTAAGGAACTGACTTCAGAATGTGAGCTGTTAACTTGCGCACTGAGCTCAGTGGAGCAGGCGACTTGTAAATGTCACCGTCAAATCAGATATTTATTAGTTTGAACTGACACACTCTAACTTCCCAGTGAGTAGTGAGAAAATATTCCCTATCACTTGAGACATTTAAAACTGTAGCAGATTGAACACAGCCTGAAGAAATGTTGTCTTGAGCTGAATGCTCTTACAGCAGCAAGGGGCATGATGAGACTAACAGTTTCGGTCTTTCCTTTCTGTTTTTGTCCCCCTACTTTTCTGCCACCACCTCTAAGATGCTGTTGGTTGTTTCTACAATCAAAATTGTTTCCAGAGTGTTATAGGGTAAGTAGGCAACTCGATTTATACAGTAATGAGTACATGGAGAATTGGATGACCTAGTGGCCAGAGTACAAAATAATAGCAACACTTCTAAAAACTTTTTTTCCCTCCTTGCTCACCAGCTGCAGACTGCACTGTGAGAGAAACCAATCACAGACTCATTCCCAAACTGTCCAGATGAAAAAGACCTGTAGGCTACTTTGCTTATTGCCATAACTCTCTGGAATTGCTTCCTGCCGTATATTTGAGTACTATATTCAGGCTAATTTGCCATAACTTTCCACTATAAACCTATTCCACACCCTGATAAATCTAATCTCTAGCTCTTCCCCCAACTCCCGTCCTGAAAAACTCAGTCCATATTTTCCTTTGTCCATTTTCATTCTGAATCAGAGATGCTGCCTGAAATACTTAAAGGATAAGGACCTCAGCAGGCACTGGAGAATGCTGTCCAGGCTTCCCCTGTCATTTTCTTTGCTCTGTGGAGGATCTGGCATTGTAGACAGGCAGGCAAAAATGATCTATATGACAGGACTATCTCCTACCCTTATCTCCTGGAGGTAAGGACCTTTTTACCTACAACTTGGGGAAGTATTATTTAACAAGCATGAAAGAAGTGCCTTATAACACTATTGGTTCTACCATACTGAATTAAAGAAATACCTTTACAGAATATAGAGAAGAAATAGGATTTAAAAATAACCTTCTCACAGTTACGATCCATTCAAGCACATAGACCTACTTTTGCGCCAAGAGGATATTGAAATGGTTCAGGCTCTGTTCTGCGATACAGAAGCCAGCACAGACTCATTTACCCCACTTCTTGTGGGGTTGTGCTTATGTAGTGTCATTGCACAGTGCACTGTCTTGGTCCAGGGTAGTTTGTATAAGGCTGATGTGGGCGTAGATATACAATATGCTGTGATCACCTCAGAGGAGACAGTCCCAGCTGTAAAGTAGGACATGGCTGGATGAACACCGTTGTCCAGGTGCTCAGCATTCCCATAGGGTACTATGTATTACCATATCATCCATTTGTGAACTGTGAATGCTCATACCTGATTCTGTAAATGCTCACTCACCTATTTGACCTTGCCCATGACACCTCACTTACCTCCCGTTTAAACCAAAGGAAAATTTTCTGTCATTTACAGGGGAACGGAATCAGACTCAGCTGGAAGATAAAATGAAATTCAGATTCAAAGCTATTCAGGATAGAGCGTAACAGTCCTAGGTTAGAAGTTAGTTTGGAATTTCCTCTTCCATTTCAGTGTTGATTCTAGATTAAAATCACAATCTTTTGCCACTCTCATCCAAATCTTCGAGATAGTGTTAGTGTAGCTCGTCAGCTAATTTTCAAATTGTAGCCTCAATACAGGCACTGAATCCTTCCTTTACATCTTTTAGAGGGAATCCTTGTAAGTGTCACTAAAATATAAAGAAAGCACTATTTCCCTGAGTAAGTGGTGATGACGGTGTGCTGTGTTGGAAAAATGGCACTGTGTGTGTGTATTACCACTTTTCAGCTCTCTCTTGGTTATCTCTCTTTATTCCACAGAATGGTATTAATAGCCTGGAGCAATCTCTGTGTGCCCTTTCAATCAGAAAAATGTCTTGATTTGTATACTTATATAACACAGGCCAAGCTGAAGTGAGAATTTATTTCCTGAAGAAAACAGATTTAATGTGAAAGGTGATCCTCAAAAGTTTCACAGTTTCTGTTGCCTTGGATAAGCACCAGGAAATATAGCTGCTTATTCCAGTGGGTCTACCACGCATCTGAGAGCTGCAAAGTCATGGATGACAGGGAGGGAATGTTCGGTACAAAGGTCCCTTTCTTCAAGGCCAGCATACATATTAGAAGTATTAAAGTAGGATTAATATGATAACCATCAAAACCACACTTTCAGTACCTCACTCTGCATTGCTTCATGGTCCGGAAGCCTGCCCAGCTCAGACCCTTCAGCTCCTGCCCCTCAATAGTTATGTGCTCCCTCCACCTACCTTAGACTTTGCAGTCCTCCAATTCTGATACCCCCAGATCCTTCCGAACTTCATTGTGTGCATAGAAAAAAAAAGAAAAGAAAGAAAAAAAACAATGTTAACAAAATATTCACCAGCCTTTTAGAGCTCTAAAAAAAATTATGGTAACAAAAATGTTTATTGGAAAGTTAAGTCATCTTCCGTTTTCCTGGTTATACATTTGTTCTTACTCTTAATTAATATAATTCCTTAACCTTGAAATGAGTGCAAAAATAGATGGAGGACATGGTAAGTAAGTAGCATGGTCATCTGCTTACTGTTTAGAGTGCTGAGAGCTGCCTAAAAGGATGCTGTCCTGAGAATACTCTGCAATATGAAAAAGAGACCGACAGGAAAACAGCTATTATCTCAAGTAAGCTTCAGCAAAGAGGATGTGTCTATGAAATAACTTTTGGAGACCTTTGGTAATTTGGTACCTCAACCTCTGGTCACCAAGCTACTAGATCAGAAAAGAAATGTTCGTAAGCCCTTTTGAAATACCATTCTTCCATAACAGCAGTGCACTAAAATGCATGGTATATGGCAAATGAAGTATGGATTAGTATATGAACTAACGATTATATGAACAAAAGAGGGGAAAAACATTGCACCACTTTTCTGTACGTTCCATTTATCCATGAAATAACAATTGCATTCATATTTGCATTTCCATTTTACAGAATAGCCTACCTTCTGACTTACCAGCGCAATGGTATTGTTTTATTTACTTAAGCTGGATGGTTTGCTTTTTACGGTATGACCAGCTGGTAGAAAAATAGGATTCAATAATGCGAACATTTCACAGTAAATAAATTGCATTAATACAACAATATAAAAGCTGTGCTCAGCAGTTTCTCTAGGACAAAGTCTGTTCTAGAACTATGCACGCAGCTTTCTGAACACTCACTTGGAGAACTATGAAGGTTACATCTCATTATATGAAATAATACAATAAGATGTTGAATTTCCACTGAGGATTTTGTTTACTCACTTCTCCCCATTAAAAAGAGTTACATGTTTAATTGGCTGCTTTCAAGCAGAATGTTTCTGTGGCTCTATTTCTTGTTCATATTCACTATTGCAGGCTTCTGTGTTAACTATTGCAGTGACTAAGGACTACACAAGGAATAGAAAAGCATAGCCATTAACTCAATTTCAAAGTCACTCACCCTTCCCCCAAAAAAAGGATTCAGAAAGGTTCTTTTGGTGTTAGATATGTTGGCTTGATTGCCTGGCAGATTTAGCATCCTCTGTGCAGAACTCCATCTCCTCTGTGGGTTAGTATAGAGGATAAATGTCCTTTGCTCCATTGCTTTGAGCTGCCAGAGACAATGGGCCTCCCCTCCTTCTTCTTTGGTCTTCTCTGGTTATAGGATATCCACAGTCTTGAAACCCTTTTGGTAGCTTGCTGTGGAAACAATCAGCAAAACATCTGCTTCTACATCCTAAGCAGATCCTATTCAAAGAATGTACACTAAATCTCTATCCAATAGTCTGTCAACTTTCCTACTGATAAACCATTTACAAAGGAGCTACAAACATCTGAATATAAATGAGGAGACACTCAACTGGTGTCATGACTGTTGTTCCTTATGTCAAGTGATATGAATTGACAACAACTGCTACCATATGGCTCTGAATTTGTTATAATAGAGTCAATGGCAGGTCCTTGTGGCAAGTGAGCACTTCCATAATGTGTTCCTTTGACTTCGTATCTTCTCCGTCTCTCATGCAGTGCTTGTAGTCCATGGCCCAGTTTGACACCAGCCAGTCATTTCTTGTCTTTTGCTGGCAATAAATACCATCTGTGCAAAACCCATGCTATTCAGCAATGATGATGTCCATCAGAGAGAGCCAGTGCATTATTTTGCTGGCACTCAAACTTGTTTGGCCTTCACAAGACAATGAATTTTTTATATATTGCTTAAAGAATTATTTTAGTATTTTGTTTGAGTTTCATAAAAACCCTGGATTCTTTCACTATGAATGGAAAATCATTATTGAAGGAAAAAACATAGTGAGGTCATGTCTTAGTTTGAAGGGTAACAAAAACAAAATGAAAATAAAAACACTTTCCTGCTTTTAATGCTCCCAGTTGTCCTCTTTCTCCTTGATTCCTTTGTAACAGCTGCAATCTTTTTATTTCTGATCCAGTATTGAGGAAAAAGAAAAGCCTCTTGAAAATATAGTGCTTGAAGATGGATAAGCATGTATTTTTCTTCAGAAATCACTTAACTATTTGCATGTTCATAAAAGTACCTCAAACATTTAAGTTAGTTAGAAAAAATATTATTGTGTTTTTAACTCTTTGTAGTATTCATTTTTGCAATGGGATAGTTCAGGTTAGGAAACAAAATGGCCCGAGTGCTCCAGGTCTGTTGGCATATTCCTGGTTTGACGTTTCTGGCGTCTGTAGCTGGGCGGTGTGTGAGCAGTAATAGTGGGCATCAGACCTGGCCACCTACCCTGGGACTCGGAAAAAGTTCCTCCATTGCGAGACTGGTCACCCTCTGCTCACACAGCCCTGAGGACTTCACATGCCTGTCCATGACTACATTTCACCTGCAGTATTGCAACCTGTGGGTCCGTCAGGAAAAAAATCACAGAAGGCAGCAAGATGAATTTCCAGACTTTTATGGCCTTTGATAGGGTCAGAAGTATCATGCAAATATATTTACAGTTACGTTTTTGTCCTGTTTGTCACTATTCTACTTTCTGTGATATAGCTATAATCAATATGCACTGTCCCAAAAGAAAAGGTGTTCTAGAAACAACTTGATAGATTTATTCTGTCTCGTATGTTTCCCAGTTTCTTGTCTAAACTTGTTATCTACTTATATACAGAAAATGTTACCTGTACTTATGTATAGGTGTAACAGTATTTGAAGCATTCATGCTGATCTCTTTTTTTATAGATAAGGCTTACCATGATTGAATCTGTAAAACAATTACAGAATCACAGAATCATTAAGGTTGGAAAAGACCTGTAAGATCATCAAGTCCAACCATCAACCAACACCACCATGCCCATTAAACCATGTCCCGCAATGCCACATCTACACATTTTTTGAACACCTCCAGTGATGGTGACTCCACCACCCCCCTGGGCAGCCTGTTCCAGTGCTTCACCACGCTCTTAGTAAAGAAACTTCTCCTAATATCCAGTCTAAATTAATGTTTAAGTCAAGCCACTTCTGTCTTTTTTGAGAATATATTTCTGCATGCTTACATAAGCATCTGGAGCATGGAGCTATAACAAAAATCTGTAGCAGAAAGTGATGGAAAGCGTTTTTGTATTTTATCTCTCAATAAAAATTACATACACACCCATTTCTACAGTGCATGGACACTGACAAGCTCCCATTGTTCCTTCTTTAGAGATACACTTGGCGTGGAGGCATGGAGTACATCCAGGGTGAAATATATAAATAAATAGAATGAAAAATACTGTTGCTATATTTGTATTTATCATTAGCAAGACAACTACAGCCTGCATTCTCTGCTGATTACAATTAATATGAAAGGGTAGAAATTATAACAAACAGAAAATTTCTCACACATTATGCATGAGCATTGAGCTGATTTTATTCTAATGTTCCATGACATCCACACAATAGTCAGAAAGCTTGAAACAATTAAGCATAATAAAGATCTAAATATGTAATTTTTCTTTTTAAGCCACTGTTAAATTATAACCTTAAAAAAGGTGGAATTTCATCAGTGTCACTGTTTGTTGTTCATAAAGAAACTGAGGAATTTACGTATCTAGTTTTAATTATACATGATCTTCAAGTCTATTTTTATGCATATTCGTCACCTCTTCTGCAAGGGTGACATGCAGCGTTTCCTCATGGTATTGTCTTTAAATACCATTTAAGTTACAGCAGAATGGGTGTTTGATTGGGCCCTTCAGCTGTATAAGGGATTTCATCTAAGACCAGCACTCCCCAGGCTGGCCTGGCTCTCTTTCCATTAAAGCTACTGGAATTGTGGTAAGTATCCCCAGGTGAGGTTCTGGCTCCAGTTTTTGAGCAAGGAGTAGCTACAACACAGCAGAAGTTTTAAAGCATTCACTTGGAAAATCTGAGACCTTCTGCAACAAACACTTTTTTCCTTCCCTATCACAGTATCCTCCTGCCTGACGACTCTTCTGCTGACAGTAAACTAAATACTGAACACTCCTGCAAGGGACTTGCCTTTTTACTTCTGAGCTTTTCGAAGAAACTGATAAAATGTCTAATTATTTGAATAATCAAGGCAATGAATATTTGATCACTAACATCAAAGACGCAGACATAATTCAAGAGTTGAGGTATGTGCTTAATATTGCATTGCTCGTAACACAAAGAAAATTATAATTTCCTTGAAAATGTGTTTGTTAAAGGTATTTTTCTTCTGCCTTTTGGAACAGTGGAATGGAGAAATATTGGGAATTAATTTGGATATATTTATGTAATTATCCAAAACTTGTCATTGTGTCATTTGACAAGATGAAACAAATCGGTGGTTGATTAAGGCAAATAACCTCAAATTTGGACACACATCTTCACAGTGCCAGTAATAGTCTGAAGTCCAACTAGACATGGTGATTAATATTAGCTGCTGCACAAACATGGAGGCTGGATTCAAAGAAGTAATTTTGTTTCTGGTTTTGGGTGAGATATACTGACAAGCGAATATGGGACATTGTCATTGCCACTCCCTGGGAGTTTCTGCTTGCCTTTCTCTTCCCAACATCTAGAAGATATGCCAACTCAGTCCTAATCCCCCTCTCCCATTTCATCCCTCAAGGCTCAGCATCACAGCTAGCACTGATCATTAACAAATACACTTCGACTTTGACATGACCTAATGCTCAAGCTGGAGCTAGCCAGAAAACAAAACAACCATTTCTTTTTTAATATTTCAAAAACACTTTAAGCAGTTCAGGGACCTTCCATCAAGAGCAGTTGCTACCTAGAAAGACACTGTCAACTTTATAAAGCTCTGTACATTTACCTGCCCTGACATGTTGTTCATATCAAGATGCCATGTTGTTTTGGTTGCAGATAATTAAAATTATTAACCACTATCTCCCAAGACATAGGGAATTGCAAAGGTAGAAAGCCTAACTAAGCCTGAACTGATCTAGGAATGCAGGTTTAGACTCTTCATTCTCCTTCCCTCTGCAGTCCCTGGAACAAATCTTCGTTACAAAAGACCAAACACAGGCTCTCTCACTCAGTTGCCTCTAAACACAATGCTTCAGGACTGGGTTTGCCATCCAGATCCCTTTACTGAGGCAGAATAATACGTAGTAAGTGCAACACTGCACAGAGATAGCCAAGCAACATACAATGAGGTCAAAATCCAGTTCACAATCCCCCTTTATATCCATTTAATCAGTTTGTCGTTCATTTTACTGTGTGTATTCCTACTGATTAAATCTCTAGCCATGCATCTCCCACTCACGTTTAATCTCCTTTGTTAATTAGTTTACGAATACACTGTGCATGACCTCAAGCTTCATTTATCAGAAAAAATGTTATGTATTTTTAGCGTTATATTTGAACTTTTTCTCATCTGAATATCCTCACCGTGCAGTATCTCAGGTGCTCTTTAGTGGACTGCAGACATCCTGCTCATTAATCTAAGTAACTGCTTACCAGTCATATTCTCAAGTACCCTATCACTTCTGGTGCACAGCAATAATATTTGGGCTTTCTACTTCCTTAAAGCAATACAGCAATATTTCAAACCATATACTAATCCAGATCCCCAGGCAGAAAATACATCTAAGTCAGCTGCATTTACGTAAAGGTATTTATAGGTTATGTTATCCCACTATTCCATTATTTAGTAGAGTTTGTTGCAAAATAAGAAAAATATAACAATTGTATAATGTTTTAAGCTCTGACTCTAGAACATCTTTTTTAATGGTTACATATTATCTACACCTCCCATCTGGATCTCCTGTTTGCTGGCAAACTTGATTTCTTTGTATTTTTTTTAATGAGAGAGTGAAGAGTTATTAGACTAAGAAAAAAACAACCAACAACTTTTTTATTTAAAAGTGACTTGTGTTCATTTTTTTTGAATGAATTTTAACTGAAAAGGAAATTCATACTCCCACCCCCCCAAAAAGGTAAATCTTCCCAAGGCTTCTAGAAATGTATAGCTAGACAAAGAAAGTGAGCTAATAGTCTCATTGCTCTTAGGGAAGCCAGTAGGATCGCACATGGCAGAGTCGTTTGGTCACCACACACACTCACTAGCCCTACCCAAAACTGAAATAGAAAGAAGAAAAGAGGCCACCTGTGTTATGTTGACCTCATTGCCAATTAAGAGAGTGAAATATTGCAGGGTTTTCATTTCTATTATTGTATCTGTAGTGAATAAATTATCCAAGTGGAAGGATAAAAGAGATTAAAGGAGGACTATTTGCCAAAAAAACTCTACAATTTCTTGATGGTACAATTTTTCATTGGGGAAAAAAAAAACCCCAACATCTGAGGAACAATAGCTCAAATTGCAGATATTCACTAGCAGGGACAAAACATGCTTTAAAAAAGGCAACACAACTGCTATTGTAATTTCTACTGTTAAGAAATAATTGCAAATTGTGCTTATGCCTGGGCCTCTACTTGGAGATCAAACACTAACTGTAATAAGAAATCATCTCTTAAAAAGAAGCAGCCCCATTCTAAGAAATGCCTAAAATAGAAATGGGCAGTCCAGACAAAAAGTGCGCAGACGTTCAACTATTGTAGGAGAGCAGGAGCAACGCTGTAGCTTCTTACAGTGCGATGCTGCGGCTGCTCTCTTTCATCTTACCAGACCTTAAAAGTAGATTTTTTCCTGCCTGTGCTAGCACTGCCACAACAGGCGCTCAGTGGGAGTCCCTGTGGTGTGACCCAGCAGCTGCCTTTGGGCACTACAGTGATGGCAGGAGGGAGGGCAGTGGTGGTGGGAGGGGTAACAAACTACAGCATTAACAAAAACCCTAACCATAGCATTTGAAGCACTAACATGAGCAAAAGAGAAATTCACGATCATTTAGATATAGCTTGGCTAAAACACGAGGCAGGGAAAGCAGCCAGCAGATATTTTAAGGATGTGTTTGCATGGGAAATACTTAGAACTGAAATACACAGAAAAAAACTGTGAAGCATTGTATAAATAAGAGAGATGAAATCAAGTGAAAATTTTAAAAAAAAAGATTTGACAGCAAGTGCTGCATGGTTGCTGTGTTATGGTTTCCCAAGGGAAACGTTAAACCTGTTTCATTGGAAACAGTAAAACACAAAACAAGCTGGACAAAAGCACAATAAAATATATTGCAGAGGAAGTGAAGTAGTCAAGATGGCGTATGAGAGCATTTCCATCCTGGAATTACCTGTTTTCTGGCTGGTGTTTCACTGTGATCCTTTTTTTCCTCTCTAGAACCACTAACCTCCCACCACCCAAGCAATCCCAAGCGATGGTGCACACTTCCAAAGACCTGGTTGGAAGACTGATGCTACCTTAACCTGCCAGTCTCTGTCATTCAGCACTGACATTTGTGTTCAGAGTCCTGCTTCTGGAAAGAGCCAGCAACTGGGGTCACATCCTGCTATTGCAAAAGAAATAGCCAGAAATTAACTGCTCTATGAAAAGACATAAAAACATCATGCAATCTTGAAAGCGTGTGATAATTTCCCTGGTCTATTTTTACAACTGAATGGAAAAATCTTCTTTAACCATTCACATAGATTATTAGACACTTAATTTAGGCTGCTAAGTACTGCCTTAAAATACCTTTCCTGGAGTCTTCAAAATGACAAACACCTGTCTTATCTCTCACACCAACAATAGATTTCCACCACAGACCATAATAACAAAACAATAATTTGTGAGGTTATGAAAAAAGATGGCACTACTAAAAATCATCACGTAATTGACTTTTTAATATCCCAAGATCACTGTTGCTTAATAAGACTGAGACTTGGAGAATGAAATTAAAGCATAAATCCCTGGAAGAGACTTTCATGAGCCTGATGTGCAATTATTAGGTGAAAAAAAAAAAAATCAGCTTTCAGGTTCTAAATGTCTCTCTGTCAATAGAAATGCAAAGAGAGAAAGTAAGCACACGCTATTAGAAACAAGAGCGGCTCAGCACTGGAGACGTCTAGGAAATTGAATTCTCTGATAATGTTCAAGGTCCAAAATGGTTCCATCCAGGATTGCAGTTTTACAAAAAGACCTTAAATTAGAAAATTGCTGGTACAACCAAATTTTGCTCTGTGACAGTATGGAAGGAGCAAAACATGTTTTTAAGTAGCTCTCCAAAACTCTGGGCAGCTCCGACAGACTTTGAAAGAACTTTCCAGCGATTTCACAGCTCTGCAGTCCCGAGAGACCACAGCTGGCCCCAGAAGAATGGCCAAAGTTTGTCATGTTCCTGCTTTCAGGTTCTCAGCACAAGGGAAACACCACTATGCAAAAATATTGGTGATGTAAAAATCCTAAAACCTAAAAAAAACCCCCTCCCGCTCACAGCCACACACAGAGGGTCAGGTTTGAGAGGGTGGGGGCTCTGCCAGCCCCCCTTTGCAGCGGTGACCTGCAGGCAGGGCTGCCCGCAGGCTTTAGGAAACTCCTCGCTGAGGCGCCTCAAGGAAGAAGCTGCCTCAGAGCCAGAAGTGTTTCAAAGCCTTTCCCAGGGCTAACAGATTCTCCCCTTTGTAGAAGGCAGTCTAGATGCTTAATGAATCATGGCTCAGAGCTGTGTTTCCAGATGCAGGGATGTTTTTCATGAGATATTTCAATTTCTGGGAAATCGCAGCAGGTTTTTTTCCAGCAGAAGACTATTTTGCCTGATGAGGTCTGACCAGCCTGTTTGCTGTCTCATTTCTACAGGAGTGAGCTTACCACCTGTGATTTTTTGGGGTTTTTTGTAGTTAACTTTAAAAAAAAAACTAATCAAGCTTCTACTTAAAAAATATAACAAATTGTATCGCTAAGAACAACATGATCAGTTGTGTAAAAATGTGAGAAAGTTTTTGACAACAAGTGCTGTAGAAGTCTACTTACCACGGCGCGGAAAGAGGCTCTCACTGCCGCCGCTGTGGCTCCAGCATGGTGAGACAGAGCTCCTGCAGCTTCACCAGTTTACGTGCACAGCAAAACCCGGGCAGGAGACACACAACTGTTTGATGCCTCACTGTTGTGTTTGGCCCGGACTGCCAGTCTAATTCAGAGTAACCTGGATGTTATTGTACTGAGTGGTAGGTCCAGGGGTGCGAATTGCAGCAAAAGCTACTCAGTCTGGAGAGGTCAAAAGTTATTCCTAGCACAAACCTCTCTTCCTGTGATGGGCCATGAACACCTGCTCAGCAAGTGAACTCCTGCAGAGTTCACTGATGTCTCCGGGCTTTGGATCGCATTTATGCAGCTGATAAGCAGATACTTGATCTCTAGATACTTGTATGTTCAAACTACACAGATACTGCAAGGTGAGATGCCATAGTTTCAATTACTTTTCTTAAATTGCATGTGTGCAAGAGAGGGAGCAAATAAAATAGATAGAACTGCTGTTATCCAGAAGACACCCCGAGAACCAGGAACCTACAGAAAGACTAAGTGTGACAGGGACTCCCTGGAGGGCTTTGCAGGAGTTAGGGAGAAGGGGACTTTTTTCCCCCAGCACATCTGAAAATGAGAATCTGAGGCAACAAAGGAATAGTGTTTGTTTAATAAAAGGTAATTTTATTCTTAATTCATCTGAGAAAGGAACTGGAGAACTATTTAAAGCACAGTGGAATATTATACAAATAATAATTCCTTGGACAACAAAGGGAAAGTAAGGCATGTCTAATGTGAGAGAGGAAATTGCTAGAGAAGCTCAGATAATACTGTAGCCTTTTGTTGACTTTTTTAATAGTGACTACAATTGTAGAATGGGTCTATGTGCTGTGAATAGTTGCTGTGAATAAAATTCAGGTACCCTGCTAGTCAATTTTTCTTACCAATAAATACACACCCCAGAAAACATTCATCTGTGTGGCAGGTAATATTTAATCCATGTACTTTGTACAGCTGATGGAATTACAGTAGGGATTCATTACAGGTACACTCATACGTGCAATGCAGCATTTTGTATCCCTGACTGTCGTTAGGCACTTAACATCAGCAGCCTAACAGTGGGGCGGCCAGAGAAAGGAGGAAGCCAAAGCCCAGCTGGAGAAGAGGTGTCTTGGCACAGAGGTCACAGGAATCTGTGATCTGAACCCCACAGCTGGACAGCCACCTATGCCACAGATTTCTCTCTGAGCTTGGACAAGTGGACGTGGAGCAGAATCTCACAGGTTTTGGTCTGTCTAAAATGAAACAGGGGAAGCAGATCCTGTTTAACATCAGGAACCATACTTAGAGGCTTTTAGTGACATATTTACCTAATATTTACATGTTAATGCCACATAAGACTGGCTTCAGATGGCCTCAGCAACCTTTGGTTCAGTTGATAGTCTGGTTAATGTTTCTGCCTAGTTGTTATTGTGCTTGAAGACCTTCATTCTTGCAAGAAACAACTGGGCAGTTTCATGCTGCACCATTCACAAACAGGAGGGGAAACACACCAATCTTTCTTCACATGACTTGACTTTGAATTCATTTCATTGTGTTGGATTCAACCTAAGTAACTATTTTTATGTGCTATCCAGCTGAGTTGCTGCTTAATCTGAGCTGAAATCTAAGAAACCAGAGGTGTGAGATGAGGATTTAAAAAACATTATTTCTGAGAAGGAGCCTGACTGAAACTAACCCCCTGCCTTGGTGTAGCAGACTCGCGTCTGGAGAACTGCCTTTCTTATCTAAGCTTTACCAGGAGGCAAGACAGAGCAGTTGCTGAATATTGCTCCTTGGAAAACCACACGAGTATTTCAAATAGAATTTCTAATAGTTGATACCTTAAGGTAATGAAAAGACTTTTGAAGAGCTTTTTTTTTCTTCTCTTTTTACGTTTTTTCTTTTCCTAAGGTCCTTCCTTTTCTACGATAGTTTGTTAAAAATATACAGAGATGTCCTCAGAATAAATCTGCATAGTTTAGCTAACTTCAGTGGGTTACCGACCACTGAAGTGGGTTGAATTTCTAGCTTTGTAATTTAGAGCATGAGAAGAGCCATGTCAGCTCTGGTCTAGGCCATTAGCCACTCTCCAGTAGTGACCAGTAGTGTATACCTAGGAAAAATGTAAGAATTCTTTTGTAAGGATTCTTTTTCTTCCATCAGTTTGGCTGCTGGCCTTTTTCCTGCAAATATACTTCTGGCTTATAGTCATGAATTCGACTAGATGTTTAACTAACTAGTTTAACTAAACTAACGGTTTAACTAGATATTGGAAAATTATCTCCTGCTTGTTTTGAACCTGTTACCTAATCAGTCCATTTGTTGTCTCCTAGTTCTATTTTGAGAAAAAACAAACAATTTTCTCTATTAACTTCTTCAGTTATGATTGCACAGGCCTGTGTCGTATCAACTTCAGTTATTTCTTTTCCAGCTCTAGGCTTGCTTGGGTTTTTTTCTTGACAAAGAAGCTATTCAATATATTTGCTCATCCTTCTCCCTGACTTCAGTTCTTTTATTTCCTGTTTCAAGATGAGAACAGATCTAAATAAATACTACTCAGAGACCCCTTACTTTCTTTGAAGACTGCAGTGGTTTTTTCTAATAGTGCTGTGTAAAAATGACATATGTGAAATACAAAGAAATTTGTTGGAGACTTCCAACACTGAAGATTAAGTAAATATGTTTTTATTCTGTATACTAAATCTGCTGATGAAGAAGCTAAGTTCTCATCAGCGGCAGTTACAGTAACTGGCTTGCCTGCTTTTCTCATGCTGGGGATAATTCTGCCTTGGAGATACTACTCGTTGATATCTTTTTTCCATGACAGATGTTTAAGCTGATACTTCCTTACATGACAAGAGTGGAAATAGACCTAACATCAGTTACATTTGATGGAAACCCCCTAACATCAATAGAGCTGGTACAGACCCCAAGTCCTTTATCTTAACTCTCAGACAGTAGTTTGGCAGCCCTATATATGGTAATGTAAGGATAATTGCTTATTACATTTCTGCTGTAACATACAAGCATTGTGTAATTCAGCATTAATGTCTGACAACTCAGCTGTCATCTTTCCAACTACTATAGCTGCTACTGCTTCTACTTCAAACCAAAGGAAGAGATTCTGCTCCAGGGCATTTTGACAGGGTGTTATCTTTTGAAAAGACAGATGTTTGTGCTGGAACTGTCTGATGGTTTTAAGGCTTACACACATGTTTCAATAAATAAGTGCTAAATTACTTGCCAGGTTCTGAGTTAAAGTTCAGGCTAGGACGTCTTCTAGAGAAGTATGTCAGTGACAAATGAAACTAAGAGCAGCACGTTCACAAAAAAAGTTTCAAATCACCTTTTAAACAAAGTGGAAAGCCAAGAAGCTCTGGCTTTAATGCTTATGTCCATGAAAGGACACTGAGAATGTATGAAATAGATGGAGCTGCCATTCTCTGCCCTTCTCCATTTCATTTCCCAAGAGAAATACTTCAGAGGCAGGGCAAATAATTCCTCACCTTATAAGGGATTTTATTATTTGAAGTAGTATGATAGTCCTTATTGACCCAACTTTGATTTGTAAGCTGATGATGAAATTAATTTGGCCTTTGGTATAACCACAATTAACTTCTCTGGAAGGGAGGTGATACGATGTCTTGCAGTAAAACACGTCTCTTTGCAAAGAGCAGCACAGGGCCTTACGTGTTGTTTGAGGCTTCAAAAGACTTACGTCAGACTGAAGTGGTTCATCTGCTTCCGGCTGGTCCTCTGCAAAGGGTGGCATTTCACCTTGGAGGATAAATTATGGAAATTCTTTCTCATCAGAATTACTGACTATTATCTGATGTGGGAGTTTAATTCCTCATTCAGATTCCAGATAATGGACCAAACAAAGAACTGGAGGAAGACACTGATTGAACAGTGTTTAATATTCTTTGTTTAGAAAGTCTGGTTAACCTGTCACTGCTAAATGAATATAAGTGTTTTGTCTGTGTGTACTTTAGACTCTGTCTTGTATTAATAAATGGAAGTAGGATAAACTACTTGAGCTTTAAAACTACTTACAAGGGAATACATGAAGCATTCCCCTCCCTCTTTTAATCTGGTAATTACTTATTGAATGAAAGGGTAGGAAGGAAGAAAGAGAAAAGAAAAGAAAAATAGGGATCTCATTTTTTTTAATATTCTGAAAGTCAGTCTTCTGCCATTAAATTACCAGAACACCAATCTGAGGACTCTAATTTTAGGAAACTTGCTCAGTAGGATCACTTAAAGTCATTCTGGGATTACAGATAAGCAAACATAGGACAAATCATTCAGAAAATTAATATGAGATGTGGGGAGGCAGTTGAATAAAAGAAAAGTACAATGCCATTCATATAACTAAATAAATATATGTATGTATATATATGTATGCATATACATACAAAAACCTTATGAAACTTCAAATTTGAAAGCTGTTCTGTACAAAGATTTTCTAATAGTTCTTGAGACAAAAAAAGACCCCTTTAAGTGGAACAGCTTTGCAAGTTAGAACCTAACAGTATTTCTTCTTATGTCAACTGGTCTGTCGTGTTCAGTTAAACACATCCTTAATTTTAAGTTTGGACAATATGAAAATAAAATGAATGAAAAATCTCAGTTGTCTGATGCTGGAGTTCTGATACAGTCTGATCCTGTCTGCCCTGTTAGGAGCTGGAGAGGGTCATGGGCATTGGCAGTTGCTCATTGATTCCAGATACTGGAATAAAATTTTGTTGGGCAATTTTGATTTTCTTTGTCAAAATAAGAATTCTCCATATGAAAATTACATTTTTCCTTCTCCTTATCTTCTTTAAATTACACTCCTCCCACCATACCTCTTGCCCCAGCTGGAAAACCTGAAGCAAAGTCTCCTTGGCTGCTGGCTTGGAGGCTCCTGCAAATGCCACCTTCTATGCACGTGCCAAGGGCTACACACTTCTTACATGCTGCTTTAGTTTTTTTCATAATTGTTTGTGGCACATATCTGCAAGTGAGCAAGGCATCAGCAGCAGATAGTTAGCAGGGCAATAGAGTAGCTATAAGTAGATCAAGTTTTTACTTCCTCGTTTTTCTCTGTCCAGCTACTCACAGCAGTATGAAAAGCTGCAAGTATTCCCTGGGGAGAAAAAAAAAAAAAAAAAAAAAAGAGGAAAAAATCGAAGCATTTCAACATTAAAACACTTTGACTTCTTTGTTTGTTAAAAAAAAAATCATTTAAAAATGCCCTGTATATTTTTTTCAGAGCTCATAGTGGTTTAAAGTAAAGGAAAAAAATGAAATAAAATATATTTATTTCATTGGATTAGATGGGCACCTTTGAAGCAATTCTTACTAGTTTCCCCATTTACTGTGGCATGGGCTTGCTTGCTAAATTCTCCCTAAGTGTGTGAAGCAGATTCCTTTTGTATGAGCCTGAACTGGAGGATGCATACTGAGATCACACAACACACGCCACTCACTAAGGGGTCCACGTGATCAGACCGGAGCTAATGCAGAATAAAGCCCAAACATGCAGGATACAGACCTCAGCACCAACTGTTTTGCTCTGTAGATTCACTCCCATGTAATCCCTGGCGTTGGAGAGGAGCCAGGTGTCCCCTGTGCTGTCCCATGGGCAGGGATTACCTCCAGCTGCAGGTTTGCAGAGGCCGAGCACCTCAGTGGAAGCCATGGAGAGCTGCTGTACCAACACAAACATTAAAGAGCCGATGCATTTGTTTGCCTTTGAAATTCGAACAATAGTGACATTTTGAGAGAACAATAGCTTTTGAATGTCTTTAGGGCAATCTAGTACAGTAGTTTTATGTCAAAGGATTTGCTAACAGCTGGAGATATATGAAAATGCACCCTCTTACTTTTGTTAAGAAAGAATTGGCCTGGAGCCCCTGCAGTATTGCAGAGATTTGAGATAATCTTAGAGAAGATATGTGCTTGCTTTGCACATATGTTCTAATTTCAGAATAAACTGCAGCAGGTGATGTGTTCTCCAGCTCCACTCCTCCCTTTTTTTCTGAGGATTTGGCTTTCTTAGTGGGTACCTGATGGTGCACTGAAGAAGGATGTGTATCCTAGGAATGACAAGTACCAGGTGGCTTGTCCGAAGCAGTAGCTATATGCAGGTTATACATATGCAGGGTCGCTGTAAAAATGACAAGCTCAAGAAGAATGAAGCACACTGCATATGCAATTCAGACTCCTTCACTTGCCCTCCATTGCAGCACAGAGGATACATAGACTTTCACTGCTCATGAGGGAATTTCAGCTGAGCCAGGCACTCTCAGAGGCAGCCTCCATCCGTAACTCCTCTGCGGGCGGCTTGCTGTGCGGGCTGTGCGTGTGTGCCGCTCTCCATCGCCTGCTCCAGGGAGCCTCACAGCATCTTCAGGGAGGATGAGTGACAGTGCCCCAACAGTAATTCTTAATTATTTTCCAACTTCGACAATTAATAACGAATAAGTCCTATCTAATCAAATGGGATTTCAAGTCCATGGTCTAAACTCAATTTACTGTACTTTCATAACAGTAATTTTTTCCTTTTCCTTTCCCTGAAGGCACTCTCTTCCTTGAATTCAGGGAGGTGAAGATTAAGCTGACAGATGGTATCAGCAGAAGAATGATTATGAGTTTTAAAAACCTTGATATTTTGGCTTAGTACATCATTTTTCATGCAAATACTGACACGGATATTAGAATCCAATTAAGAAAGTATAAACCTATGCCATTCTGTTACAGTTTACATTACAATCATTTAATGTTTCATTAAAAATACTATGAAAGACTGCTCTGAAAGGGATAAAAATCAATGATGTATACATCACTTCTGCTGCTTTGCTGTTCTGGTACTATGTGGTAGTGAAAATGGGCTATATAGCTCTTTAAATTTTTCTGCTAAGCTGGCTGAGTTGCTGCTCCCATTTTTGGGTCCTATCCTTACCAAAAGCATCAATTTAAATCATGACACGCTACCTGATGTTAAGGTAGTGTTAGTAAGGTAGTTAGCGAAGTGTTTACTCTTCTTGAATTTCCCTCTATGTGTCTTCGTAGAGTACTTCCACAGTGGTTAAGGTTGAAAGGCTTGTGATGAACCTGGCCTGATTTATTTCTGTAGGTTAGGTTATGTCTAAATGTATGCCATTTGTTAGTTGGACAAGGACTGTCAGTGACATGTGCTAGCCAGTGATTTAAACACCAAAACCAACTGATGATCTACATGAAAATGTTTTTAGATGTTCTCTCTTAATTCCAGTGCATCACAGTAAGCAAATAAGGAAATAAAGTCCGCTCAGAGAATTCTGAGGAACAGCCATGGGTAGGTAGAAAAAAAATCAAAGCCTGTCAGACATTTACTTGTGGTCGTGGTGGTGGCTGTTGATGACGTTTCTTGGTGGCATGCTTTTCTTCACTTTTGTGAGATGTTTGTCCTATCTGTGGAAGGGGAAAAAACTTTTAAGTTAAAGAATTAGTACTTTAAAAACTTAAAGTCTAATTTTTTGGCCAAAGAAAAGAGCCTACTGTGACTTCACGTTATCCTTCCTCTGCAAAACGATTTCCCTGTCTTTTGTAGTATACAGTCTCTTGTGATGCATGACAGTGGCTAAGGAAAAGGAGAGGTTGTGAAATATCCAGGGAACTGCAACCCAGGCAGGGAAGCCATAGGCAAGAACAAAGGCATTAATCACACCAACATAGACATACAGATGACACTATTGCAATGTTTCTAAATTATTTTTGTTGTCAACATTTTCAGAAAAGGCAAGATTAGGAAATGTCAAGGTTTGGGTTTTGGTTTTTTTTTCCCCTGAGAAAAACCAGTTTCTCAGCACTTCCATTGAAAATTACACTCTCTGGTATTAGAAGTAATGTTCTGACTTATTTTAGTATCACTACTTTCACACCACTTTTTTAAAATAGGGAATAAATGGAAGGAAATTTCCCGATTTCACACTGATGTGAAGTCAAATATGAAATAACCTATGTTTATTGTAATAACTTCAAAATATTTCATTTTATTTGAGTATTTCTCTCTGTGAACAGCATTACCTAGTTAGCTTAAAATTAAAATAAATTTCATGTTTTGGAATGTCTTTAAAAGTTTTCTAATGAAATGTCTCGATAATTTTGACATATTTTCCAAAGTGTTTTTGAGTCAAAAAACTTCAAGACACTATTTTTCATAAATGTCAGGTTTTTAATATGCTAGATTTTGTTATTTCAACCAAGAAAGGTGTAATGCAAAAGGTCTTGACCAACTATAGCTATATTAATTTACCTCTTTCTTGTAGACAGGCAAAAGGTATAAATCTCCTCCTTCTCATCACATCTATTGTCAGTGAACAAAACATAATAAGGAAAATTATTCAAAACTCATGAAATGCTCTTTTCATGAGAAACTTTTAAAAGTTTGGACATGCAGCCACCTTATTTAACAAATTAGTTCAGTGTTACATGTTGGACAAGCCAGGGGCAAGCTAGTACACGCTGTTAAACACAGACAATAAAATAATGCAACTTAACCATCTCAGCACAGACTGCACTAACTCACATTAGCTTACCTGTTCCTCAACTTGAGAGCAAGCACTTGGACAAGTGTCAGGGGATGACTTACCAAACTGTAAGTAAGTTGATCATCTCAACAAGCCTGCAATTTCTATGCTAAGAAATCTGTGACACCTCTCCTTCTTGCTTTATTTTTTTTTTGCTTTCTATGGAAAGTGGACATCGATCCCGACTCCCTGCCTCCTGCAGCTTCTGACATACTGCAAAGCAACTGTTGGATATAGGAAGGATGACTAACCTGTATGGATCAGTCTGTAAAAATGGTAGTGGAAGTTATGGGCGGTGAAAAAGAAACAGCACTGCCATCCAAAAATGCTGCACTGTAAACAGCAATGGCTGGATTGCAAGTACTGCTTGCAGGTTGTCTTCTTTAGTCAGAGGTATCAAAAACTCCAGTGGGCAGTTCATCATCTCTCTAATCCTGTTAGCAGAAATGGAAAAATGCCAAGCCATTTTCCACAAATTTTCATTAGCTCTTTTTAAATTCATATAGCATCCAAGATTAGAGTGCAATCTTAGTCAAGAACAGCGACTGGCTGTTAGTCAACCAAAAAATTCAACCCTATGTTAGAGAGGCATTGACAATTCTAGTTCTAAAGCACAAGGACAAGAGAATATCAGAGTTAAGTTTTTTTATTTGGAAATGTTGAAGGTTATTTGGTTTATTTTATTTGCACATGGGTCGGTAACAAGATTGCACTTGAGTCCATGCTATGAAGGCAAGCTTCACAGTAACTCCTAACAGCCATTACCTCTGTCTCTGATATCAAAAGCTACTTGTAAATACTTTAAGATTTGAAACGTTGGTATAATAACTACTAGCCTGGCTGATTTTGCAAACTCCTCTTGTAAAATTTTCAGAGACTGATGTACTTTTTTATGGTTGGTATAGAGGGTAGGAAAAAGTGTAATTTCATGCAATGGCTAGAAGCTAATGCTAGACAAAATCAAATTCGAAGGAGTATATTACAGATAGGTAGCCAGCAGGACAATTTGCCTAGGGAAGCAATGTATACTTACACACCTAAAATCCCTATGGGGTTACTCATTTCATTTGAAGAGCAAATATTTTAAATCTTTTCTTCCAAAGTCAAAATACTGTCATCTCAAAAAGAATAAAAAATCAGAACGTTTTTTCTTACGTGAAATATTTTGACATCTTTTTGTAACATTACTTCAGGCTTTTTACCAGGTCCCATAATGTACCATGCCAGTATCATTGCAGGAGGAGCCATGTGGGAACATAGTGTGGACAATGTAAAACAAAGCAGCTGCCTACTCTGTAGAAAATAAAGAATTTGGAGATTCATGCTACAACGTTTGGGGCCTTGTGTGGTTTTTATTCATCAAATATAAGTCAGCAGTCTTACAATATCATTTAGTCCTAAGTGACCTGTTCTTTTCTGGAGGGATTCAGCCATACAGGATACAAACGGGGGCTATTCGTCAGTTTGGAGATAAGGACGTTAAGTGAATACTCTGCTGGATCAGCCCAGCGCTGAGAGATAGAGGTGAGCAATGAATGAAAACTTCTAGCGTCTGTTCAGGGATGTGCCTGCCATTTATCTCACACTGTATTCTGGCAAACAAAACTCAAGGGAGCATACATTTGAGAATAATCAGACTAATGATCTGCAGAGATTCTTATGTTAATGTTATCTTTTTATACTAAAAGTATGCTTTTAGCTAAATGCCTTTTCAGTTCCCTTCCTGGGCACCTAAATGAATAAAAGGGTGATAATGGCATTTCCATTACTTTAGGAACGTATTTACACCTTAATGAAAGGGCTTTTGAGGAGGGGGGGGGCGGGGCACAAAAGACAGAGATGCAAGCGCTTAAACTAATAGAAAAATGTTTTGTGGATTGTGTAAAAAATGAAAACATAAACTGCTCACCACGCTATCATCTTAATCTTAAAGAAAAAAAACTACAAATGGTAATGAGATTTATAAAACAGCAGTCAAACTTCATCCCATCATTGTGCCATACAGTCTATTTCTGTAAGTTATGAGGAAGAAACCTGCAGTAAAATTTCTTGTACAACCAGGAACTGAGGAATTTGTTTCCATCCGTGAAATCCCACTGTTTTCTTCAGTGACAAATACCATCTCCTAAAACAATGACTGACTAGTCTTCAAATACACATAGCCAACAACAGCCTTGAGACACCAATGTACTTAACAATTTGGGGCTCTCTGAGCTTAACCATTTTAAAAACATGCATTTTTAAGGAAAATTTAAGTAAGGTTTATCCACTGTGGTACCTTAAATTTACTTATGAGTTTATGGAGTGGCCAAGTTCTGGTCTTGTATTCTTCTGGACAGTTCTCAGGTCAGCAACCAGCAAGATGCAACATCTAAAGTCTAACAGAGGAATACAGTAAGGTTTTTCCCTTTGGATGGCCCTTCTTAATTTGTCATTTGGTAATAGAAAAAACCCATACAAAAAAGGAAAACCGGGGATGAAATCCGAAGTCAAAATTTAAAGCAATGCAAAACACTGAAATATGCCAACATTTGATCTAAGGAGCCTACAGAATTAGCATAGTGAGCATATGTTCATGTTCAAAGATAACAGACATTTTTGATAACCGTCCATAAACTTAGTTCATCTCTGATTTACATATTTAAATGTTCTTTTTCTGAATTACTTAAATCAGGGTCACCTTCATCATTTGTACAGAAATATACACAGAGCTTTCGTTTATATAAATGTTTAGTTACAAATATTGCACCTCAAATTTTACACAGTAAATCTCTATCAAATTGCTCATTTTCTTATCCTGTAATTTTTGTAATGTATAATTATATTTTCTTTTCCTGCATATGTGTCAAATCTCTGTCTGCATAAATGATACTGGAATCTCATTCCTCCACATCTGAGTTCACTAATTGTTGGATCTCTTTTCTCTCTCCTCCATAACCTTCTCTCTTAAACTCCTCAGCAAAGTCCATCCTGGACAGCAGCAATCCAGCTAGTTTAAAGTTTTTTATCGGAACTCATGTATTTCCATGAATAATTTGGGAACATCGTAATTCTGCTAGCACAAGACGTTTCTGCTAAACATTTCTGACTAGCTTCAAGTATTAGCCATGACTAAAGACCATTTGGTCTGGACAGACCAATAGGGGTGATCTAATAGCATAAAACCTATAATCCCATTAAAAGCATTGGTAAATGCCTAGAAATGTCCAGTCCCAAAATTATCTTAAAACATTGTGGAAGCTTCTTGAGAATGCAGCGGTCTCCTTTTTTCTTGTAATATATGGTACTCGCAGGAACCATGGTATTCATGGGAACCACATACGAACGTTGATAATTTTACCTATAAAGAAGAAATTTTAGAAGTCATGCCTTCCTAAGCAGATAATTGTGGTTAGCTATGATGAACAACCAATGCCTAAGTACATTTTGCTAAATGTAGCATTTAAGCTGTGACCATTTCTATCTGGTATTTGGCTAAAATACAAAGCTATATTTCCAAGCTGGCCTTTGATGTAGACACATGTCCATCCAGAACTATCTAGCCCTTCTGGCTCACTCACACCTCCAGCTGCACTACTGACTTGGAGGATGACTCCAGACTGGAAGCGGGGCCTGACAGTGCTCTGTACATATCTAAATCCTTGTAACTGGTTGGAAAAGTATCTTCTCCCTTTAGATTTTTTTTTCTTTGCTAAAATGAGCCCTGATTAGGCTCTTAAAGTCAAATTCCACATCAAGATATCACAGACGCTCTTATTAGGATGGACAGATCTCATGGCAATTGTATGAGAAAAAGTTGGACAACTAATCAGGTCCAGTTTGGAGCTGTACTTGCGTTCTACATGTAATTATCCTCTGCAGACCAGGGAAACTTGCCAAAGGCACTACTGTAGCTTTTTACAGCAGGTTATGTACTTGCATTTTATATATGAATCTCTAAAGATACTTCAGGGCAATACTGGAGAAGCAAACTGCATTAGTTGCCGTGCCAGTGGATATGCAGCTTCCATGGCTTCAAACAATGTTTTCTCTTTATTGGGAAGTTTTAAAAATCCTGCATCCATTTTTACACTTTAGCTACACTATTAAAAGCAAACAAATTATAGTGTGCAGTGTTAGAAAGTATGCATTAACTCTGTTTTCATTCATGCTCTTGGTTAACTAAGTCCCTAAGGTCATTTGTCAGTGTTATGAAGCACCCACAGTGAATGCAGCCAACCATACCACTCAATGTGCTGAACACTGTGTATACCTGCATTCCTGGAAAGGCTTGGGGCAGTGGATGAGCTCGTTATGACTATAGGGTTAGATAAGCATTTTGAGGCTTTTTGCTGTTTTCATACTCAGTCCTTTGCACTGGCTGCCGGAGGCACTTCCATACTGCCAGGAATGAACTGGGATTAATTTGCTTCTTTCTCACTATGAATATTAGAAAATATACCAAAGTATCTCCAAGTATTGTGATACTAACTGCACCTTCTGTACATGGAATAAGTGGGTTTTCAGAAGAATGAAATGATCCCTCAATTCTTTTCCACTCACTACAGCTCCTGGTCCCCCCCACTGACAGAACTATTGCCGTCGAAGTTCTTCACCTCACAGTAAAAACTGCAGCAAAATGTGCTTGGGAACTAGGAGGTGTCACTCCTGTAATCTGTTCCCTTCTCTCAGACTAATCCCCTCACTCACTCCAGTCTCAGGACTTTCTTCTCTTTCACTTGCCCTTAGCACCATGTTCTCTATTACCCACCTTGTTCCCTCCAAAATGCAGAAGTCACACGTGTGGTTGTTCTCACCCTGAGATGAGAGAAGAGCCATCCAGAGGAGAGCAGCGCTGTGGACCACACTTTCATTGGCAGTTCACCCAGGAAAAGCCGCTTTAGCTGCAAGGAGAGTAAGAAGCAGAGACAAAGGTATATCAGGGCTGGAAGAGCACAAGGTATGTACTCAGTTGCCTGGGAAGGTGCATGTGCAGGTTCCAGATTATACGGCACAGCTGCCAGAGAGGGAAATTTTTTACATCAGGGTGTATTGAACACCATTATATATTCATCAGCTCTACAACCAATGGTTTGAGAAGACAACACCAATAAAACAAGAGGTTTAGACTCAGATGAATGCTGTACATTTTGGAAGTGGCACCAGTGAGATAAGCTCAAAGTACTGCACTGAGAATGGGTTAAAATTTAACCTGTACAATAATGGTTAGGACTTCATGGACTCTGATATTCTGATAGAAACTCCTTCTCCCTGTGTATTTATTCTCTCAGTCCTTGAGAAAGGACTAGCAAATATTTGGGGTAAAATGACATAGAAAACTGAAGAATGAATGCTGTCTGAAAAGGGGTAAATACACTCTTTCACATGTAATATTTAGTTGATTTCTATCATATGGAATGAATAATTTATCAATGCAGTGGTTTTAGTGCTAAAGAAAATACCTTGTTTTTATGAACAACATGCCACTCAGTGGATCAAAAAAGGCACTTGGCTGGCAGTGTGGTTGAAGGCCAGACATAATTATTTTTTATATATATATGTTTATTAACCTTTGTGAAAAATCAAATGCTGCTACCCCAGACCTGTATGTACATGGAAAGGTTTTTTTCTTATGATAACTATTCATTATTCACAGCAAATAAAGCATCCTGTGGTTTACGTAAAACAAGCGCTTCCAGTTCTGTAAAGAGGCAACTTAAAAAACAGCAATCTGAATGGTTTCCCATTACAAAAATCTTCCTTCACATTAGGCACGTACAAAACCCCTCCAGACCCCACCAGAAAAGAAAAAAAGGCTGAAGTATTAAATTATTGCTAGGCCTAGTTACCACTTTCAACTTACGACATAGCTTTCATCATATCATTGCAGGCCATCCCTAAGTCTGAAACCATGAAGCCAATCTGCAGATGACTGTCTTCAGTGTTTTATGAAAAGGATGGTATGATACAGATTGTGGCATGAATCTTTCTTTGCTGTCTAGAAATATGGTGAAGTGAAAGATCTTAGTAAGTGATCATAAGTCCTATAAAAAAACTTGGCTAAAATCTCTCCTATGAAATGTTCTAGAGCTACAGAATTTAAGGCAGCTAATGTAATTGTGGATGCTATAATAGATCATGAATGAAAGGAGACTAAAAGCAATGGTAAAAAGGATCCCTAGTAAAACCTTACTGAAATGCATTCAGTGAATTTAAAAACAAACAAACAAACAAACAAACCCCACAACATAAAATACGTAACAACTATGCTTGAGTCCTGGCTAATGACCTTCTCAGATTGCTATTAAACTGGTATATAGCACAGTAATACAGCACATAAAGTTACAGATTTTTTTTTTGTAATCTCAAATACAATAAAAATGTGATATGCCCAAGTTTCCTATGTTCATATAAAATAAAAACATAATTTTTCAAACAAAGACCTATATTTGAGCTCCTCTTTTTCAGGAAGGCTTTAAATCTTAGAAGTGTAAAATAAAATAAAAAAATTATCTCACAGCAAAAAGAACTGCCATTTATTTGTTTCCTTATTCATTTATGTCCAAAAGCCTACTGACGTTTCATTCATCTGCATCAAATTAAGTTTGGGTGGGAGGCTGGGTTTATTTGCTTTCTTTTCTCCTAGGAAAGCTGACCTGGTTATTGAACTTGTCTCTATGGTAAAAACCTAAAATATAACTTCCTTGGTGCTGTTATTTTCCCAAGGCATTCACAAATTGCACAGTTCTACTTTCCTAGGTTATAAAAATCTGCCTATATGAAAGCCTTAAATGGAAAAGTGAAGTTAAAGAAAAACCTTTATAGCATTCCCATGCTATGAAGACTAATTTAACTTATTGTTTAATCTGACAAATAAGCAAATATTTATTGACTAGCTAGCAATTAAATTGTCAAATAATTATGTATTAGGCTTAACTAGTTTAGTTGCCTTAATTTATTTACCAGTCTTCATTTATCTACAAGAGTATATCATACTCTTAATCTTTTATCTTTGCCTGGTGCCACCCTATGTTCAGTATATAGCTTTATTACAGAAGGATGAAATGGGTTTTGCAACTATAAAATCTCCCAGCTTGCCTTCAGATAAGTATAACACTTAAATGCAAGAGTTATTATAATGAAACTGATAATTATACCATACACAAAAGAAAATGTGGAGGACGGAAAAAGGGCGCACTGCGCCAGAGTTGTATATATTAGCCACAATGGGAGTTAAAGGTTAACTCTTGTCTCACTAAGTTCAATGGCAGATTTGCCACAGCAAGCTGACGAACAGGCAGCTACTTTCCTGACACACTAGCTCCAACTGACAGTTGGACTAACTTCAAAGTGGGCTTTTTAAAGCTTAAATACATGTTTATGCAAACAGACATCATTTCCTGCACTAGGTGGGAAATATTGCAAATATTAGTCTGCTGAAAAAATAGTAAAAGCTCTTGCAGTTGCCCCAGCAACAAAGACACTTTCCAGCAGGCATTTGATGTAGCTTTCATGTCTCATTGTTGCTGTATTTCCATGTTTTGAGGTTCCAGCAAAGTGATCAAAATATGTATATTTATTTTAAAACAAAAATAAAAAAAAAGCAAGGACTAAATGTATTTAATATTTCGCATTCACAGGGAATTATGATCCATGATCTTCCTCATTTTGTTTTGTTCATTATCTGGGTTCTGAAAAGTAGGCATGCTGCTGCCTCAGTAATATTTACAGCACATGGTAAAACTGAATTCTCTGTGGACAAAATCCATCATTTTTTACTTGCTTGTTTGTTTTTAAGCACAATATTGCTCTTCATTTAGGCTGTGTAATAAAAGTGTGTATAATAATAGTAACTTCTTGGTTATGTTCTTTACACCACTGACATTTAGAAAATGAATTTAAAATAGCATAAGGGTTTCATAGACTGTTTTCAATAATAGCAGATGGTCACAGTTTCACTCCTAGATAGAATTTCTAGAGCACTTTTTTTTTTTCCTAGAAAGACTTTGTAAGGGTTAATTAGAGATACATTAATTAGAAAATTAGATCAATTGGAATAGGTGCCTTGAAAGTAAACTACCATTCGTTAAGAAGTGATTATTATTATTGTCCGGTAAGTCTCTTGATGAAGGAGAAATGAAAGCTGTGGAGTCGGGGTATATGACAACTGTAAGGCGGTTTATTTACACATATAGGTACCAGGCAAAGGCCACGGGTGGTCAGATAGCTTATAGAGCATGTCCTCAGTCTACCACAGGGTTTTAGATGACAGAAAGAAATTTTACCCTGAGAATTGTTTCTGACCATGAACCCTGACCCAAAATCAACTCTCAGGCTGTTCAGTTAGAATTTTGCTTGACAAAACTAGATTAAAAAATATTTTTCCCAGGTTGTGCATTTTGCTCTCTTGATCAAGAAAAATAACAGATTGTGTAAGAGTGATCATTTGTTGAAACACAGCATGAGTATTTTCATCATCGAGATCAATAGTTAATTACCTTATGAGGCAGTTGGGAGAACTGCCTAACAGCTCCATGTAAAGGGCTACTGATCAGTTAAAGAGAGATCAAATTCTGTTCTTGTTTAAGATGTGTCAACACCTCAATATGAAGGTGTGACTTGTGCAACCAAGCATGCTAGACACCTCCCCTGGGCAACAAAAACTGTGGTTAAGACTTGACACTTCGACATGGCCTTGCACAACTTCATGAAAGGCGTGACGCATGAGGCTTGTACGTGGTGTTAACCTGCACTCCAGCCTGCACTGCAGCATCAGTGCTACCATCAGGCAGCCTGTCTGGGCTGCTGCTGATAGAGGTGCCATGAGATACTCAGGCTACTGTTGTATCTTCATTCTGCCAGGACTTACCTTTAAATGACTTTTTGGAATTGTTCCAGATACATCACAGTGTAATGCACATAAGAATTGGAAACAAAGCATTTATTGAACTACATGGTTTATATACTACTGTATGTCCACAGACTAAATGAATCATTACTTATCTGCTAAAAAATGTTTAGTATGTCTTGGATGCTATATATACAGCAGAGTAAGACATTATTTGAAAAAATGAAGCTTGGGCTTCTAAAATACAAAAATATTTATATATATCGTATTTATATACATTTTTAATTTCTTCTCTTCCTTCTTTGAATTATGTTTTATATTTGCAGTTGAATCATTATGCTAAATTCTCCTTGGCACCCAAACTCATATCTTTTTACAAGTCTGTCAGCTGCTTTATAGTGCATCACTGTATTTGGAAAACCACAGCTGGTGAGAACTGGCGCATCATGGAAAAATACAGAGAATATTAGATATGTTAGGTTCTGAAGTGGGCAGCTGGGGAAAGACAGTGGAGAACCCTTGTCAAACAAAAAGTGTATATGAAGAAATTTCTCTGTGCCAAGGAACTCCGGTTACCTCAAGAATGCTGCCTGCAGACAGTGTACTCCCCCTAATAAAGCAGTCTGAAATACAGTCACATCTGAAGAAAGGTCTCACCTTGGCATGCAGTGATCACACTTCTGCCCTCTGTTCAACTAAAGTCACTGTGAAAGCTCCAGGGCGCTTCCAAGGTGTGTGGTACACTTAGGAGCACATTCCATCTGCACTGGTGGGCACTGACAGTCTCAGTGCATTTCATAACGGGGAAATTGCAGCACGTAACATCTAACAGGAGATGCAGCGGTGTTACCAGTGCACTGAAAACCTGAAACAAGTGACAAAGCAAAAAATGAGCCAAAGTCTGGCCAGAAGCTTAAGAGCTGAAACAAAGAAGGTAGGCAATTAGGTCTGCATTGTAAGAAATCAGTACTCTCTGTTGCTGTTTCTTAGTGAAAATATCTGTTGAGCCACGCTTGGAACAGAGGTCTGAAAACATAAAATGTGGTGGAAAAAAGAAAAAAAAGTCTATAGTGCTGGGTGTTGATACTTCTAGTCCTGTTCTTCCTACAGCCAGCAGTGCCACTACCATCTCTAGATGGCAAAAGTCATCACTCTAGCAATGCAATCTAGAAAGACTAGGCTGGTTGCATATATTTGAGAAGTATTATAAGACCAAGAGCTCAATTCATTTATTGTTTCTGGAGAAGACAGCTTCATTCTCACTACACCTGATAATCAGTCTGCAGATCCACATGAGGAGACATTGTCATTGTAGCTCCTGGAATTTTAGATCGGATATTAGGAAAACCTTCTTCACTGAAAGGGTTGTCAAGCATTGGAACAGGCTGCCCAGGGAAGTGGTGGAGTCACCATCCCTGGAGGTATTTAAAAAAACGTGTAGATGTGGTGCTTAGGGACATGGTTTAGTGGTGGATGTGGCAGTGTTAGATTAACAGCTGGACTCGATGATCTTAAAGGTGTTTTCCAACCTAAATGATTCTATGATTCTATGATCTCAGTTAACTTTAGATATTTACAAAATACAGCTGCCTCCATCTGAACTAGTTTTCTGGGTTCCTATTGTAGTCAACAGAAATCTAGCCAATTCATTCAGTGGGCTCTAGGGTGCTATTCATCTGCCCAAATGCAGGCACCTACTTTAGGATGATGTGAAGTATACTTTAAACAGCACTGGCTAGATTTTTTTATTTGGTATAAAAAATAGAATAGAGTTTCTAGATCACTTCAACCTGCCTATATTATAGTCCATATATAGTCACCTGAATACCATCCTAAAGGACCAATGCATTTCAAGTACAGATTAGAATACTTTATGGACATCCACAGGTAGAAAAAATACTATTTTACATAACTTCATGCTTTAGGTCATAAGCCAACCACCTTAGGGGCAAGTAATGGCCTCCAAAGAAACAATATTCTTAACTGCCTCTGACAGAGCTTGTAACAGCTTTTTACAGGCACCAGGGTAAGGACACTGGACTGACTATTTAGATATAGTCGTGTTTTGCCTGTTGACTGCACAGAACATTTTAATATGGAAAGCCATTCCTTCAATAGAAAAGGCCCTGAAAATAGAAACGTTCATGTGGACCATTCATTTTTAGAACAGTTAATCATAATTGATCCTTACAAAATGAATACTAAATAAGAGTTATTATTAATAATGAATAATAAGAATGAATTATAATGGTGTGTTTATTAGGCTATCAATAATTAACAGGGATTTGCCATTTATTGTAAATACTGTTGCTGTTTCTGTTGCAGCTTTGGATGGCGCAATTTATATGGTAATTTTGTATGAAACAGCACCAATTACAGCATGGTTATTACAATAGAGTAGAAGCAAATGATGACTTTATCAGTTTTGTTAACTTTTTCATTTTATTCATTGTTAGCACAGCCTGCAATGTAAACATGATGTAGTGAAAGGAATAAAGAAGTTTTGTGCAAGTCTAATAACTTTGGCTAGGAATCTAACTCCCCCCAGGCAATCACACAGCAGAAATAAATATGGGCAGAAATAAAGGCAGGCAGGTCAGCATTAGGATGGAGCAGAAAGAAGAGTATCAGGGTTTGTTAACTATAAATGCCTGCTAAAAGTGTCACTGAAAGGATGGAGAGGCAGAGTAACATCACCACAGAGAATAACAGCAGCCATGACAATAAAGCAACGGAGCAGGGCAGGATCCCTCCATATGATCCAATCATTTAGGTAATGCCAGCGCTGGGTTTAACAGCGGTGTGGCTGGAGATATGCATGCACACAGCCTCACGCCTCCTACAGCAAGTCATCCAGACAGCACTGTCAGTGGGTGTAGGCAGTGATAGTGTGTATCTTTTAAGCTTGTTGATTCAGAGCCTGTTTGAGCCCGTGCTATCAATAGAAATACAAATTTATCACACTATGGGAAAAACTAACCAGAAAGATGATGACTTTCACAGCAGGAAAATTCAGCATAACCACCTTCCATTGGAGTATAGCTTCTATTAAAGACTAAGTCTGTATTTTTCTGGAGAAAAAGTCTGCAATATATGATTACTACTCCTTTGGAAAAAGAGTAGTTTTCCTTCTAACAGTGAAGATCTTGCATTTCAACTGTATCTATGAAAAACCAAAATATTATTAAATGAACATATACAGGAGTTATATTGACTGGCATAAAAAACATACTAAAAGCCTGAAATATTATTTAAAATAAAGGACTTGGAAATATTTAAACATTCCAAAAGTTGGGAAATTTGCCATGTACATCAGTAATCTGTCTGAATGTTAACATTACAGACTACAGCTAATTTCAAAGGAAAAGCATTTCCGATATGTGTTCCAAACATAATAATTTGTGAATTAAATTGAAGATATATAACAGGTAGAATACATATGATGTAGTCAGAAAAAAACCCCCAACTTTGAATTTTTGTTCACTGTATTACTTCAAGAGAATTGCCACTAATCTGTCCACAACATTTAACAGAGCCTTGATAATTTTAGGAAACAAAGCCCACCTTTTAAAATACCTAAAATAATTTTATGATCTTGTCAGAACCTGCAACTTTTCTATTAATAATCAGTGTTTTCAGAAATGCCTTAGATGAACCTGCATGGCACACAGATGGCAAGTAATTTACACGAGAAAAATGAGAACTGGCCCATCTATGGATCCCTAGAGGGTGCCATGACCCATTAGCTGAGGAAAGAAGACCTTTACTGAATAATAATTGAGAACTATTACTAAGATAATTACAAAACCAATTGACTGCCAGAAGGCCTAGACCTTGGATCCTTAATTTATATAGCAACTGCTCATGATCTGCACAGAAAAAAATAATGCGCTTAGGGTTCACAAACAGCATAACCTCAACATCTGCCTGCCATCTAAAGATAATGATCTGGTATTAATTAATTTGAACAGTGCAGTCATTGCAGAGGTAGACTGCATCACAAATCAGACACTTAACATAACCTGAAGTTATCATGTTTTTCTCCAGCCTGTATTAACAAGTGGAATAGTATAAGGTAAATTAAACTGTTGCAGGTCACAACGTGAAAACAAATTAACTTAATTCTCTTCAACAGGGAGCATGATTGCAACTCTGCACTGGATGTTGTACTGGTAAACATAATAAAACCTCTTCTTAAAAGTGTTTTGCAAAATGCTCCTATCACAACATTTCCTAATGCATACGCCTTCAACAGCTTTTTCAGATTCCTTCCTCTAAAGGAAGGAGGAGAAAGGAGTTATTGGCCTTTGAATGAAACCTTTTTAATGTGTGGAGTTTTTTGTTGTTTGTTTGCTTTCCACAGAGCAGATTCTGGGAACAAAACTGTTAATGGTTATCTGTTGTAAGACACCACTAGTCCTCTGTGGGTGAAATCCTGGACAGCACTAAAAATCAATGAAAAATTCCCCTGAGATTCTCCCATGTCTTCTGCAGGGATATGATATATAAGAAATACAGCCGGCATGCCATATGTGTTGCTGATTGGATTTCCAAAATTATCCTTCCTTACATGTGAAGGATATTTTGAAGAAGATTTCAAAAGCAGAATGATCTAACGACTTTGTGCCAAGTTTCACACCTGGGAACTGATATTTAGGAATGTAGAACATCAGAAATACCTGGCACTCTAAAAAATCATAGCTAGCCTTCCTCCTTAAGAAGGAAACAGCTGAAATCACTGTCACAAAAATGCTTTGGATAAGATGTTCTTTTATCTAAAACCTGATTCTTGATTTTTAACTCCACTACGGAGTCCCATAGTTGGGATTCTTTGAGGACTCTCCACTAAAAGGAGTGTTACAGGTAGCCATTCTTCAAGGGAGACAATTTAAGTCGCAGCATGAAATTTATATAAAATTCAATTCATATTTGAGACCTATAGTAAAAAAGAGCTGCCAACACTGACAGAAAGCTTGTTCTGTATGACAGAAATGCTAATAGAGATGATTTCTTACCCAAGAAGTACCTATATAATAGGATGTGGTGGAAAGAGGAGATAATGCATTCAATTTACAAGAAGATACACAAGCTAGGATACATATTCATGAAAAGTTTAAAAAATTAACTGCACTCTCAGGTGAACTATCTACCCCCAGATTCAAACGTGCAAGCCAACTGGGACCTGAGGACCAGCTGGTACATCAAAACCCACCTCTTAGTCAACAGCTGGCTGAATATGAGCCAGCAGTGTGCCCAGGTGGCCAAGAAGGCCAATGGCATCCTGGCCTGTATCAGAAATGGTGTGGGCAGCAGGAGTAGGGAGGTGATCCTCCCCCTGTACTCAGCACTGGTGAGGCCGCACCTCGAATCCTGTGTTCAGTGTTGGGCCCCTCACTACAAGAAGGACATTGAGGTGCTGGAGTGTGTCCAGAGAAGGGCAATGAAGCTGGTGAGGGGTCTGGAGCACAAGTCTGATGAGGGGCAGCTGAGGGAGTTGGGGTTGTTCAGTCTGGAGAAGAGGAGGATGAGGGGAGACCTCATCGCTCTCTACAACTACCTGAAAGGGGGTTGTAGCGAGGTGGGTGCTGGTCTCTTCTCCCAAGTGACAAGTGACAGGACAAGAGGAAATGGCCTCAAGCTGCGCCGGGGGAAGCTTAGATTGGATATTAGGAAAAACTTCTTCACTGAAAGGGTTGTCAAGCATTGGAACAGGCTGCCCAGGGAGGTGGTGGAGTCACCGTCCCTGGAGGTATTTAAAAAGCGTGTAGATGTGATGCTTAGGGACATGGTTTAGTGGTGGACTTGGCAGTGTTAGATTAACAGTTGGACTCAATGATCTTAAAGGTGTTTTCCAACCTAAATGATTCTATGGTTCTATGATTCCAAAATGGATTGGGCTGGGCTTGAAGGTTTAGATCAGTCACAATTGATAGGTTCATTTTTTTTACAACTCTGCCTTCCAACGGGAAGTTTTTTTGGGGAAGTAAAAGCACTTCTGGCCTTTCTGTGGGAGATCCCTCCTCTTCCCATTGTGCTGGCTACAGCAAAATCTAGATCAGAAGCAATGAGAGCATGGAGGTAGGGCTGATAGCAATACTGGCCATGAAGACGTCTTTACAGATAGATAGGAGTCGGAAAAGCCAATTGTCAACAATCTACCCATGTTCAAATTTGGATTAACCAAATCATTTCATTCTGAACACCTGTCATAACAGCTTAGACAGAAAAGTTTTATGCTGATATACTTCATTTGTTTACAAAGGCCATAATTTATAAGACAGTATAATTTTCTTGAAAATGTTTAACAGTTTATTCCAGTGAAGAGTCTACAGCCACAGTCGTTTATTATATTTTTCTTCCAACCTGATACTAATAAAATCTGAAAAAATATACTGAATTAATATATCTTCTGGGAGAAAGGACTTCAGTGACAATCAGAAATAGGAAGAAGATAAATACCCAATGAGACAAAGTGAATCAAAACAAAAAGGGCTTAAAAGGGTGGAATCACTTGCACTCTGGTAGTGAGAGCTGAGGAAGATGAGTACAGCAAGGCATAACAAGGAAGGGTGGGGATTAGGGCAGAGTATGTGCACACATTTCTGTATTAAATCAGTGATGAAACTGTAGCTGACACGCTTCTCATAAAATAATACTCTAAGTTCCTTGATAGGGTATTTTGGACATGGCTAGTGTATGCCTTAACGCCACCCCACCGATTCTCCTGAACACTCTCGCTGCCATACATCCGATACCACCTCACTGCCATTTCTGACTTGCTCAGATAGAACATTGAAACTTTAAATCAAAATATGCACAGTGTCCTTGGAATCAAGGAAGCACCTTGCTCCGGGAGTGGAGCTATTGCAACTGTCTGGTGGCACCTTCTACCCAGTGCTTTGTGGGGAATACATCTATGGAGATTCAGACTGAGGACAGTTCATTCTTTGTGGTTTACACCGTTGTGCTATAATGGGTCCTAGGAAGGTTTTATTTTTAAAATTTTCTGGCAATCACCCTATTTCCAAAATAATCCCTGCAATATAGCATGTTTTCAAGCAGTCCTTCCCCAAGAGATTTAAGCTGTAGGATGGCGCTTACGCAGCTTTTGACTGTTGTAATTGTAGTAGAAATCAACAAAACTGGATGCTCTTCTGTCATCCTTGACTGGGCTCCTGGTGCTAATCAGGAATTGGAAATTGCACGTTTAGACGGATTTAGAGACATATAGTATGTGACAATTCAGCAAGCAGTAAAGAACATTGCTTTAAATTCTTAAAGGTTAGTGATGCAAGCTGCAGTGACTAAAATTTTTTGAGCCCTGAAAGAAAACCAATTAGGTATAAGAAACAAACACATTTCAGTAATGTAATCTATATTTTCATACATTTAAGGCCAGAAGAAGAGATTAGTTCATCTACACTGAGTTTTTGTTTCACAGATACTTACATTCCATCCAATTACCTCTGATATTGAGCCCCCATAACTTGTGTTCAGCCAAAAAATAGCTTTCAGAAAGAAGATAGACTGTATCTGAAAGCCTCCAGAGATATGTCTACCATTTTCTACTGCAATGTAGCCTGTTCTGAAGTTTAATTACCATCTCTGTGAAACAAAAAAAGCAACAGCATGTGCTTTATTTCTAATTTGAAATTGCCTTGCTTTAGCTCCCAGCTACTGGTTCTTGCTACATGTTTCTTTGGTAGATTAAAGAACACTGTAGTATTTCATATTTTCTTCACAGAAAGGTGTTTATACAAGCTTAACTTTCCTTTTTATAAGCTCAAGAGAAATCTCCCACTGGAATGCATTTTCTCTGCCCTCCAAAACCTTCTTGTACCTCTACTTTGTACATATTCAATTTTTTTTCTGAAGCACAGATAGCAGGAATATTCCCTACTACCCATCTGTAACAGTTACAGACTTTAAAATCACCACAGTACTTTAAATTCTGTTTCTATCCAGAACCTTAGTGGAATCTTTACCATAACTGAGCAAATTTTGCCATTGAAATCATGAGGCAAAAGAGATGAGGCATTAAATGCAAGCAAATGTACTGAAGGAAGCAAACATAATAGCTCAAATTTAGAGCCCAACAGCCTGACTGACCTGGTGAGCTGTATAAGCAACCCACATATTACAATTTTTTTCCCATATTGGAAAAAAGCATTGAGATCTTACATAAAAAGCATGCATAGATTTCCAACAAATCATATATTGGAAAGATCTAGAAAGGGAGGAGGAAAAAGACAACTCAGTTTAACTTATTACGGCAATGATGGAATTTTGGTTTTGCTTTTGCTATTATGGTAATGATGGTATCTTTCTAATACCCCAACTGTTAAATAGATGACTAAATAAATATAGTGTTGCCCAACAGCCTAATATAGACTTTGAAGGTGACCACAGTACTGACAATCAATTAAGCATTTACTAATACCAATTAAAAACATGAACAGTTCAGTTTTTCTTCCTGCTAGTCAACATAAATGGTTAAAATGTAAAATTACTGGGAGGAAAGGTAGGGAATTCATAGAACTGGAACAAATTCAGAAGCTTATGAAATCACAGCTTAATTTCAATGGAATACAGACAATTAAATAAACACCATATAAACACAAAAAACCAATGCAGGTTACAAATCTTGTTAGCTATGAATATGCTTACATGTTTGTTAAGATGATCTTTGTTTGTATGACACAAATGGCACCAGATGGACAAGAGCCTGAGGGAATTATTTTTTGCTGCAAAAGTACCAATATTCAAGTTAATTTTCATACTTACATTCTCTTGCTCTCCTTCTTATGAATTTATACTAGCATAAGTTTTCCTTTATTTTTCATAATCACCTTCTTCCTTGAGCATCCTTATGATTATTGGTTTGTCATATTGGTCTCTGTGCAACGATCTGTGTTTCTATGAGTTCCATGGATTTATTATTCTTAGAAGAATCAGCTTTAGTTCGGCAACTTTCATGCTTCAATTCTGTTAGAAATCTTAAATATCTATACATATTTCTTATGGATTATCGGCCACAGTCCACAATTTTAGTTCTGAGGTTATAAAAAATTAAGTGATGTGTGACATGCAGACGTGTCTCTTATAAAATATTTTTAAAAGATCCTTAGTCTATTTTTATAATCTATAACTGTACTTGTAGCTAAGCACAGCTACCAGTCAAAGACTTAAATGCTTGTTTTTATTCCTAGCATGGTCAATAATAAAATTGTTTAGGTGAAAGCAAACTGGGCCAAATCTAGCATGTCCCCAAATCTGACTCAGATTAAACAAACAAAACCAACAGAACAAACCCATAAGAATTAGGGATCACTTCAGGTTGCATTCAGAACACAGTCAAAGTTCAAACAACATTACCTCACAGACAGTCTGCTGCTATGAGATGCTTTATTTGGTGAAAATAATTTTCTGCACATCCAAATGCATAGAATCTACATGAGTGCAGCCCAAGTATCTTTTATAAGCTAGTAACAACTGGAAGAAGCTGAAGGTAAGGAAATGAAAGTTTTAGGAGTAGCATATCTACAGTATGAAACATACCCTTTCATTTAAGATAATAAAATCATGTTCAGAAAAAAACACTGAAAAAAGATGGCTAAAAAAGCAACAAAAGCTCTGGCAATGATGTCAAGTAATGTGCAAATTTAATTTGTTCATTTGTTCAGGTGTACAGTAAAAGAAAGGATCATCACCATGCCAACACTAGGGCAAGTGTCTCATTCTTTTCAGGGTGCTTTGGAAACCTGTTTCCATGAAGAAACTGTGACTCACTTTGTCATTGGAATTTTTATGCCTTTACTGTATAAAAATACTGATTTTAGTGATTGTTCATATGACAGTCTGAGCTTTCTGAAATCGATCTTTTCTTATGAAATCCAATAACAGCTTTCCCCAGTGAGCATATTTAATTTTACCACATCCCATATCAGTTGAAGCTTATTTCTGCCCACATACAAAGCCTAACAAAGACAAATTTCTTATTTTGTGTTCTGATTTGTGTATTGAGACCGTGTCTCTCCTTTGACAAAAGAAGTGAAAACAGAAGTAGGGTATGTCAGCAAGTCCCTTTTTTTTTTTCTTTTCTTCATTAAATTGACCTCAAAACTGCCTTAGCACTATAACAGCTTGTAGTGATTCAGTCAATAAAACCTGAACTAAACAGTTAATTTGTATTAAGTACTGAGAAAAAAGCATATATTTCAAAAACACCAATAGAAAACATCTGCAAGCTCCTATGCTTTTGTTGTTTGTTTGAACATCTGCAGAGAGTATTCAAGTGCTGAGATGAGCTTCTGCACTTGCTAAGGGAAGAGCTCTCCAGCATGCAGTCATATTTCTGGGGAATAAAATACACATTCACATAGTGGTGGACCCATCAACGCTGAGTAACCTGCACTCAACAGTTGGAGGGCCATGGCTCTGAACTATAAAGATAGAGAAACCACTGGCAATTAACGTTGGTCTTTAGGCAATAGCCAAGGCAAATATAACCTTGTATCACCGTAGTTCCTAGGTACTGTAATAGCAAAAGGAATCACCTACCATGGGCTCACAGTGCAATGGGTTTCCACCTCTGCCTGCTTTCCCCTGCCTTCTGCACCACTGAACAGCCCTGAGTAAAAGCTGGTCATGCAGGAGCTTGCTTTTTCCCTAGGAGACCCCTACTTTAAAAATTATGCAGCTAGTCTTTGTTCAGTTTATAGCAAAAAGAGACACCTCTATGGTGCCATACCTCAACAACTATAAAAAGCAATAATTAGATGCTTTCATTTGCATTTCAGATTATGAGTATTGGATCAGACTGTGGTATTGGTTACCATTTGGTTTCTGTAAGAACGCAGCTGGAAGGTAGTTAATATTGACTGTTTTTTTTCAGTAACTTCTCATTTCACAGTTTCTGAGCATGAAATCAAGCCATTACACAAAAGAAAAGATCTGATGATAAAACCCACTTAAAACAACCTTCTGTCTTATACAAGCAACTGTTGAAATTAATTAAAATAAACCACACAACTTTTAACAGAACAAGTTGGCGGCTTCTCAAATTCTGGTTCTAGCATGCACAACCAGAAGCAGATTTCAGAGACCTGCTCTGCTGCTTGGATGCAGCAGTCAGTCCCTAGTACCAACACAAGGTAGAAAGCACCAGGCTTGATGCTTTTATGGTGGGATTTAACACGAAAGGAAGGCTCTCAGGTACTTCTGGTTGCTATGAAACCATTGACATTTTCTGTTGGAAAGTAATTTGTGCTTAGTATAGTACTAAATTAGAAAGTAAGTAAATGGTATGTCTGCAATATTGAGGACACTAATTACTTTTGGATGGAAGATAACACTACCTGAGCAGACCACTTTACATTAGTCATGACTGGAAAAGCTTAATGTTGCATCTCTTCTAGTCTAACAGCAATACTGACTCTAAGACGGCCACCCTGGGGCAGGAACTCCATGTGCAGTAAAGCTGCCTACCTTGCATCCATGCTATTTTTCACCAAATGAGAATCTGGCCCAGAAATTTATTAAGCACCACTCTGTAAATTATGGAGTAGTGAAACACAGACTTCAATGAACTTCCAAGCACCCAGCTAGGTGAGACTGTGAGATTTCTCAGAAATACTTTGGGTCCACTACTGCTCGCTACTTCACCAGTAGGAAAGGAGCAGGCTGACAGGTAAATGAGGGCAGGAAGCTGAGCAGAGCCTTCGGTTCAGACAAGAGTGCTTCTGGGGCTGAACTGAGGAAGCTTTGTTCCAAGTTCACCCTAAAGCCAATACCATCAGCATAGAAATGGCTTTCAAAAAGAATCTTGAGAGTCCAGCATGAGGACAATCACTCCCTTAGCAAAAGTATTCTTTTATTTGCATATTCCTCTATAATAAGCTAATAACTTCCATTACAACTAGCAGTTCAGGTCACAGACCTGAGTGCAAGAATGATCCTTTCCCCAAACTAGTTATTGGCTGCTTGGGTCTCAGAGCAAAATCAAGTGATAGAGGTAATCAGAATAAACAATTATCCACTAAGATTTCCTGTGAGCAAGAGGGCAGCAAGGTGTGTTTGGACATTAAGAACTGCACAGTTGAAGAATATTATTGGGTCATAAATATAACAGGACAGCATGATTTTGAAAGCTTTCTTGTTTTTATATGAATAATAATACAGTACATTCTTTTGTATTTCTTTCCTTTGTGTATTGAATTTGGTGTGTATGTTTCCACATGAATAATGCAATATAGCAAAATTGATGGCACAGTTCTTTTGTTAAAGCAGTTATGAAATGAGAAAACAAAATCTACAAGGAAAAGTTATGAAAAAAACAACATTTCTCTAACAATAAAAAGATGAAGTTGCCTGGCCGTTTACATTTGTCTCCTGTGTCATGAATATTAGATCAGATTCTTTTTATTAATCCATTGATAGTTCTGTAAGGCAACTCATTTTTGATAAACTCTGTCAGGACTGCTGTAAATACAAAAAAGATTTATGAATTAATTTTCATACGTAAATGACAAAATCCTCCTATACATTTGAAATATCTGCTTTGCAGTTAAAACAGAGATGCATGCGCATGCATGCATACGTATTAATTTAACATTCAGATCAGCCTATTTTTTTTAGAGTATAGCTTAATGTCAACTGCCTTTTTCTGTAGGGAAAGAACAGTAAACTACGAAAATAATTGGCATTGAGGGCATATTACAAATGAAAGAAATAGACAATCTGTGATCTGGGAAGTGTGCTGGACTAAAGGTGTATTGGGTTTCATTTCAAAAGCTTTTTTATTTTCAAGTATCAATGAGTTGCGTATATGTCACTGTGCTATAAAAACACAGATATCTACAACTCATTACTATTATTACTTGAATTGTCTTTATAGCTACAAGTCCTAGGCATGAACCTATTAGGCTGAACTTAGCACAAAATGCTTAAACTCTAAATAAGTCTGCATTTGAAGTGCATGTGGATAGTTCACCACAGCCCTGAATATCTGTGTAAAACCAAAAGTACTGCTAAGGTCCACATTTTCTGGCAGCAGTAAATCACAGAGTTTGTTCAACTCCTCCATTTCCTCTCCTTTGACAGTGAGACAGGGACCACAATGGGCCTGCGAGGACTGTCACTGCCATTCGGCCAGCACATGCTGAAAAGGCAATGAGCTGCAGTCAAATTTTTCTTCATTTCCCTTGTACCACAGCAGTGACCTGCGTGCCAGTGCATCCATGCTAACACTCCAGAAGTGCAGCATCTCCCTCTTACTCTGCACCTTTTAGGCATTTTACAAAGGAAACTCTGAATCATTCTTTTTATTTTACAGGTGGGAAAACCAAGCTACAAAAACATGTAGTGACTTGCTCCAGAAGGATAAATGTCTATTCTTTTTAATAGACCATTAGCTAATACAGTACAAGTTTGCATAGCCCCTTGACATGAGCATTTTTAGGTTCTACAAGTGAAAGACAGAATTAACCAGTTCATTGTTAGACAGAAAATGAAGGAGGCACAATGCCCATGAGGTTTAGTTCTGGATTATCTTCTTCCAATCAATTTATCTGTATGGCACTTTGTTGTATGCTCTGTTTATGGTGTGCTATTTGATGTAGTGTGTAAGCTTCCTGGAGCAGGGGCTGTAAAATGTGGTACCATCCACTAACTAGTGATTAATTCATAAGAATCATGGATTAAAAATATATGCAATAACCTGTGAGAAGAAATAAACCAGATTGAACTCCATAATCTACTGTGTTCTTAATCCTCATCATCTGGGACCTGAATAACTTCCAAAAGCACAGGAAGCAATTTAGCTACCCTTTCCGGTCTGTAGTGTGTCCTCACATTCTCTACGCAAGGACACACTTTGTGCTGTGAAATATTTTGTTCTGACGTGTTTTGACATAGTTTTAACATGCCTATAACCTGTTGCTTAGTGTAAAGGGGTCAAGTTGAAGGCCAGCATGGTAATGGGATTTGTAATTCTTAAAAGATCTTATTTCATAGCATCAAACTGAGCTTCACAATGCTCCTGCTTAGCAACCTGCAGTCATACAGTAGAAAGTTTAGTAATACCCAAGAGTGATGCAAACCAACTTGATCTGCACTAATGCTGGGGTTACACTTATTGATGTAACATGTATGTATTCTTTTAAATAACAGCATAACATCCCTGTTATGTTCTACTGAAGATCAGAAGTACTCTTGTACATGAAGAGAAAGCAATAGATACATTTAATGAAAAAGTTTCTTAAATAAGCAAGCCAACATGAAAACTAATAATTGAGGCAAACTTTTTCCCATTCAAATACAGAGTTTAGTTATACTAATTAAATTCAAGTATACTTCTTTTCTATACAAACTTGATATTTTGTATTAACTTTACGTTATCCTGAAGCCAGACTAGAAATCTATTAATAAATGCATTTGTCATGTGCTTACAAAATACACACCCCAAGATTATTTGGATTACGCTAGTGCCTTTTAAGGTTATACAGAAATGTGTGTGTGTAGGCAGAGGCATATTGACAATCCATGTCTGGGAGCATTAAAAATAAATACGTAAGGGAAAAGATAAGTACAGAGAAGGATTTTGTATGTCCAAGCTCATGCAGCATGTCAGGGAGTTGATCTGTCCTCCACTAGCCTATATAGTGAACCATACATTACCTCTTAGTACTAACAACACAAACAAGTATATCATTATGACTTCTCATTATAGTCTCAGAGAGACTTTGCCACCTGTGTTTTCACATTCTTTTGATCTGAAATATATTACCTTACTTTCTTTTAGTTGTAAAGTATGGTTTACTGACATTATAGATCTGTTTATTTACCTCATTATTCGTTTACTCATGAAATTTACTGTTTTTCATGTTAGTTTGACTTGCATTAATAATTTTACTATAAAATTCTTTAACCCCATTGTACCAAATCCTTCCTGTCAAAACCTACTCTTGCAGTTGGTTCTGAAAACTGCGTAAGAAAATGTTCAAATCAAAACAATCCATAATGCAAAAGACATAAAAAACTAGTAAAGTATATGTTATCTTAATTGCTAGGCCAAGATGATGAGGCTTGCCAAATCATAATCTCTTAACAGATGTTAACAAAGAAAACCAGCAATGCATACAAAAAAATAATAAAATACACATTGATACATCAGTGACTTTGTGTTATCAGAAAAAATGCTATAGGTTTATAAGGAAAAAAAGAGAAAAAATGGAACAGCTATAATGAATGAAAAATAATTTTAATAAATCTTAGTTTCTTATTTTCATAATATTGAAATATTTCTATTAGCAGCTGACCAAGAAAGCAGCCACAGATTTTGCTAATATCAATGAAACTATTTGGGCTATCTTGTGGTTTAGTCAGCCTCAGAATGTGGCCCACCATCAACTTCAGCAAAACTCTGACAATGTGTTTCACAGGTGATTAAACTCAACATGTGCAATATCTTTAGGACATTATATTACCTGCAAACAATGTCTAAGAGATGGAAGAAGAAAAAGTAAAGGCTCTAATAAGAGCTGAGTGGAATGGACATTCACTACATCTCACTTAAGAAAGTATTTTCATTCTGTGTTTCACTACAATGTTAAGAAATACACAAAAAAGCACATTGCTGTATTACAAAATGTATCTGCACTCTGTTCTTAATATTATTTCTTTTGATGCTGAAGGAGCTCTAAAACGAGCATAGAGATAGAAGGGGCTGAGAGAGCTAGAACACTTCTATTAACCTATTAACTCACAGCCCCTGAGGGCTTGTTCATCATGGTGCCTATCAAAGTGTCAGTCTTTTCTATTACCTTTTCCTTCAGAAGATGTCTGTCTATCATTGTCATGCTCTTCCAGCAGGATTATCCATCATTTTGGGTGAAGCCAAATCATTCATTTTCATGGCTGTGTCTGTTAGCGAGTCAGGAAAGAAAAAAAGTGTTTTATTCAACAAAAGAAAAATGATGGAATTGCCCTCTTAATCATTTTCTTTTATTACTTAATCCAAAAGGTTGGGAGGAGGCTCTGCAGTTTATAATACCAGCAGTCACCAACACCACTATATTTCAGGGTGTAGCAATATGTCCTGTTTTCCAGCAGCTTAAAAAACTAGCCATAAACATTATCTCCAGGCAAGAGTTTGTCATACTGTATTCATGGGTCTTGATTCAGAGCACTACTTGACTCATGTGGTTAGTACTGTGGTACCCCTTCCAGGTTTCCAGTTCACACTTGAGGTAGGCTGAGATAATTAGAAACAGGTTGTTGTGATGAACTGCAGCCTTGCCCTCCTGGAGCTGCATGCTGCTGGACTAAGCGTGCACTGAGATATTGTAGATTTTGCTAGGGATTTTACAAATGCCAGTTTTGTCTAAATATTAGGCTCAAAGCACCTTGATCTACATTATTATGTAGATCATTATTATGATATCAATTATGTCTTGTGAGTAGGACTCACTCTACTTAACAATAAAACTTGCAAAATTAAACACTTAAAGCGAAATAATCATCTTATTAACCCTCATCAGCTTTAACCATACAATAAGGTGAATAAAACAATACTAAGTGAATCTTCTAGAAGGTTGGACGCAATATAATTTTTTTTGACTGCTCACTGTCCTAACACACTTTTCATTATCCCCATAGCTACTAAAGTTAGCAGAAGAATCTCCATAATGAAATAGGTAGATATTTCAGAAAATGTGTTAAATAAGGCAAAAATCCCAAATTTCACCCTATTCCATGTTAATGTCCTGTAAAAGTCAGCCTCCAGCTCTTGAGAATTTACAAAGTGGCTCGGATAAAGAAAAAATGGTTTGCCCTTTTTTTAATTTGTCTGTTTGGATGACTCCAGGTTGAATAAATCCTCATCAGTTCTTTTTTTTTTTTTCTATGAGTATCTTCATGTTGATGTTCTAATCACAAGAAACTGAGCTCCTATTGCCAGTATTCCTTCACTGATGAGCACTAAGTTTACATCTTCTCTTCCTCAACTCTACCTTGGCTGTCTATTTTCTTAAAAGTTTTAGCAACTTAATAACTTTGAGATCACCTCTCCCATGTTAGATTTGGTAAAAACTGGCTGCACATTCAGAATTTATTAGCCATATTTAGGCAAGCAGGTTGAACCAGATGGTTAAAAATAGTCATGGGTGAAATACTGGAAGTGGGGTGGTAATTGCAGTTGCTGTAATCACAGGAAAAAGATAAAGTATTATAGCAAGGAAAAAAACATCAGAAAAGTGTGATACAGTAAGGATAAACTCATCCTAAACTCAGTCTTGCAAATGCCTTGTAGTAGCACACTCTAGTATAGGGGCAAATGCCTTCTATCATGGTCTGATCGAAAGACTAATGAAGTAAATGAGAATCATTCTTTTGACTTCACTAGGATTTGGATTAGGCTGTTGGGGAGAGAAAGTGATACTTAGTAAGTCTACTGGATAAGTCTACATTGTGTTTGATGTAAACTCTCATCACATTCCCAGCCAGCTGGGCACAAGTCAGCTCCAGAGCAGAGCCACAGTTAGCATGGCACAGAGCCCAAGCTAATGAGGCCTGCGGAAAGGCAGAGTATATTATCTCGAGCTCAGAACAGTACTGCTGTGGCCATAAGGCTCCTGGCCAGCTTGGCACTTCAACCGAATAAACATCACATCTGTCTGGCAAAGCACTCCAACATCTGCCTGAAAAATCCCACATAAATACACCCATTGCCGAGCAGTTACAATCATGGCATATTCCTTATGATCTAAAATGTGACTGCACTACAAAAGCCCCTAAATATTTGTACAGAACTAGAGCTCAAGAAATAATTACTTGGCTAATTCTTGACAGCCTGGAGAGGATGTCTTATTACTCTACAATGTCAATTGCTCAAGTACTACTAAAGAAGACACTTCAGAAACATTGAGTGTCTTCTCATGATCACACTCCCAAGAGCCATATTTGTCAGTGATGTCTGTAAGTGGTTTCACAATAATTGTGCTAACCTAATAAAACCATATGTCAAATTCCACAGAACCCTTGAAAATCAACCGACACTTTTAAAATGCAAAATTAGGACCTTTGGATGGATACTCATACTTTTCACCTTTGCAGATTCCCTTTGCTGACCAAGAATGTGTATGTTCAATATGACAGACAATCATTCTATAGCGTTATTAAACTATTCATAATGATTCTTATTTTGAAGGTGCTGATTATATAGGCTGTGATCTCAGAGTCCTGGTCCCTTACACATTCCTCTCAATGGAGGATTTCTGTCTTGCATCTGGAATATGCGTTTATGTTCTATTGCTCTATCAACTGCAAATTTCTGTCTTGGTAATTGGATACTTGAACATCAAGATGCTAATCCAGAATGGGTCTTAGTTAATTTTTCTCTCCAGTGCATAATATGGTCTTCCCATATTAATTCAGTCAAAGGATTCTGAGCTAATACACACATTCCAAAGAATCCCTAAATATTCAAGAGTCTATTGTAGACTTTGTTCTCCACAGTCCTCCCTTTGCTAATAATTATTTCCTTTTTTTGGGGGGGGAGGCGTTGGGTTTTTTTATACAGATTGTTGGAACATTTGGAATGCTTCCTTTGAGGCTTTCAAAATTCCTTGTATTTTCCTTACTTGTACCCACATAGATTTCAGAAATAGCTACATAGTAAAAAGTTCACCAAATTCATTATCCAGTTTCGATATTACAATCAAGGACAATAAGGCAAAACACTAGAGAAGTTAGGTTAAATAGACCTGTATTCACTCAGCAGGGGAACTATGCCCCTGACAAGCAGAAGAAAGTGAAGATTCACTTAAAGTCTTCAAAACTGTTGCCAATCCTGCCTAAAAAAGTGTAATTCCCAGCTCTTACTTTGGGTTGACAATCTCAGAAACAGGGTTCTACCACAAGGTACTAGGATCTGGCCTGCTCTTAGGTAATAGATCAACAAAATTCATGAGAGTAGTAATTTCTGCTCACTAATATGCAAAAAAGCAGAAACAGTGTGGGATAAATGCTAGGTGAAGCGTTGGTATGTATACCCAACCTGACCCACATACAGTCAGTTCCAGTGCCTGTACATAGGATTTTCCCACAGTTCTGGTTCCAGCCCCTGCACACTCAGGGACAGCTCAGATCTATCCCCAATTACCTTACATGCATGACATGCAACAAAATCCATTTTGCTCTTCATGTTTAACCTCACATAAAGAAAGAAATACACCAGCTCTTTTAGGAATATAATTTTCAATTTTTCTTGCCAGTGAAGTAGCAGATATTGGAACTGCAACTGGGATAAATGTTAGGAAATTCTTCCCAAATGTTTTCATATGTGCAGTTCAGTTCTCTTTAAAATGGGGGGGGGGGGGGGGGCGGAATCTTAAGAAAAGCAGCCTTAAGTCAGGGTTGTATATTAGGATTCATATTTAGAGGGCACCAAGTCTACCCTGCAGCACTATGATTCTACAGCACCTTGAGAAGATCAACTGCACATCATGTGCAGCTACAGCAAAAGAGAAAAGTGTTACACATGGGTTTACCAGCCACATGCCCCACACGTATGAAGATCACAGAAGGTAGAGTTCGAACCAAATATAGGTGTTCCGGGTATTTGCTGCTATAGAGAAAAACAAAACTCATACTAAAATAGACAAAAAAGTCTGACAAGGAAAATATTAAACTCCAGCAAAACCAGCAATGGTGATATAAATGGATGCAGATTCTGATTTTCCAGATTAATTCAGTGGTTCCTATAACTCAGGAAGAAAAAGCTGCAATTCATTAACAGCTTCAAAAGGCACTGTCTCTATAAAGAAAACTAGTGTTTTTTAACTACAGTTCAGAAAAACAAGGAACTATGTTCACTCACTCATCTTTTGAAACCACTGGTTAGAGTGAGAGCGGGAATAAATATAGCCAGAAGGGTCTAACTAATTTAAATAATAGTTAAAAGAAATCAAGATTTACTTCCCCTATAAGTAGAAGACAAGTCTTTTCCTCTGTGACGCCCCTTATTCTAAGTGCAAATTCAGTCAAGTTCATGAACAACAGGCAGCTGAACTAGCAAACAACTTCTTTAATTGTAAGTACAAACTCAGTGCTTTACTGCCAGAAATTTAATTACAATTAGAGACACTGAACATCAGTGGAACACCATTTTTTTAAATTTGCTTTTCTAAACAGATCTAATAAAGGAAGCAGAACCTGTATTTTACAAATATGCCTAAAACTGAGTTTGCCCCTTAGGCCGGATCAAAAAATAAGGAGACTTGATCCCCTCTCTCACAACCATCTCACCCCATCCCTCAAAAGGGCTAGATTAAAAAATAGAAATCAGAGGAAACACCACTCTGAGCCACAAGCCTCATTCTCTTATACCCTGCCTTAGGTGACACAGGGCCATGTATATGCCCCTTTTTCACATCTGACGAAACATAATGGCCTCTGTAGAAACTGATGTTCTCATGGATGGGTCTCTGAGAGAGGGAGAAGGGAATGTTTTCTCCTGCCTTCAATTTATCAGCCCAAGAAGCGGCAAACAGGATACAGCACCAGGACAAGTAAATTTCTAGTGTTTTTGTAAACGAGAAGAGCAAAACACAATCAGAACAATTAGATGCCTGATCTGGCATGCAGGATGTGGTATCAGTACACACTTATCACTGCACATCTCAGCAACCACACTCCCATCTTTGACAAATTACCCTTCACTAAGCAGTGACAACATTTGACCTAGTCATGCTGACAATGGGGATTGGAAAATTATGCCCAGGGAGTGTCACCTTCTGAGTAGACTGTGAAAAATCTTTGTAAAAATTAAGGAAAGGGGGGAGACCTCTGAAAGAACTGTATTCCTTCAGCTTCTCCAAAGCAAATTAGAGCTCTTGTTCCCTGCATTCAAGGGAGTTTTGCTCTTCTGTTTCAAAGTTCCTCTGTGTTAGTCTCAAAAGCGTGGTCTTTTGTAGAAGGCTCTAATACATTTTTAAAGTGGAAATATAAAGCTCTATATTAAATTATTTTCAACCAAAACCCCATCTTAACATGGTCTTTTCCTCCTCACTGTCACATTCTACTTTCTCCTTAATAGTATCTGGTTTTATTCCTTTTACCTTGCTTTAAACTATTTTATTTCTATAGTGTTGTTATATAGTAATCCTAGTTATATTTTACTGTCATTCATTTTTACAACATCATATAACACTCTACAAAATCATTTCATACAACACTTGGGTGTATCTACAGATAATATGTAATTATGTTTTCCATCTCATTTTGTAGTCTGCCTTCAGCACCATGCAATGCACAGTGATTGCTAATGAGAGGATTTCCAGTGACTTAACTGAGAGCCGGATAATGCCTTTCAATGTTGAGTATGAACTTTACTTTGGTATTTCACCCAACTCTACCGAATTTAATTTAAAAAAAAAAACCAAACAACAACAAACAAACTCCTTCTACTCTTCAAGTAAGGTGTAATTTTTCTTTCTTAAAAGAATGGTTTTACTTTCTCTGTTGTTAATGTTGTACTGATGGCAAGGGAGGATTAAAAAAACCAGCCTCCTTTCCTCCCACCACCCTCCCACTCATTTTACTATCAGGTAGCAACAATTGTAAATTTCTGTCATTTTTCAAGTAACAAAGGATAACATCCTAGAACAGCAAATTATGGGAAGCATTCAGTTAGTTCCAGTTGCGATAGCTATTGTTTTTAATTTTGGAGATCTGCAGTTTAATAATCATTGACAAAAAAGGCCTGGTCTTTTTGATCACTATATAATGCATGTCTGTAGAAAAATCTCTGTATCTGTATGTATGCTCTGATGGGTGTGTGCATGCACTGTCATATTTATATGCACATCCATTTATACAGTTTTATTCTAGTCTCTACCAAATTTAAAGTGTTTACATTGTGCTATTACTTCTTTTCACTTGTTCAAAAAAGCAACAAAAAAATAGTTGCCAAAATAGTTTACAATAAAAGGAGGAGATGCAGTAACTGCAGTAATCACCTAAGCTGGGACCAGCTTTTTAACAAATAAAAAAGCAGACTTTTTTCAGACTTCTCCACTACTTTAAGTATGACTTACAGCTAAGAACATTATTTAGATGTCAGACTTCAACCTCGTATTTACTACTGTGGAGAATTGTTCTGTCAGCCTCCCAGTGTGCTTTTCAGAGGGCTACTAAAGGAAGGTGGGATGGGAGGTAAGACAGATCCTTACCTTTATAAAATAAGTTATTTTTCATAATTCGAAAATAAAAATTCATCCTAAGAGAGACACTTAATTGTCTCCATTTCAACTGCAGTTGAAAATTATGCAGTTGTGTGCCAGCAATACCCTAACATTGTAAGGTGACTGTGGAAAACAGATTGATGGACTTGATATGCAAAGACTCACAAAAATCCTGATATATGGACTTTTTTGGTGGTGACAAGCCAGCTGTGACTGCAGTGACAAAAGCAAATATAGAAGGTGGAGAGCAGGGGTAGATCTGCTTCCTGTAATCAGAAGGATCAAGCCAGTATCAGAGACAAAAACTCAGAAGGAAGAACTAGCTGCACCCTAACCTCAGAGCGTCACGTTGTATTGTACAAGGAGTATGTATTTGTATGGAAGAATAGTATATGACCTAGGAGTAGTGTGGGAAAAAATAAGTGAACACCAGGATTTGACAGCTTGCAAGGGCATGGCAGGAGGGAGACGGTCACTAACAGATGGCCTTTGCACTGATAAGCTGGTGGTGGGAGCAGCATCTAGGTGTGTTAGAGATGAAATATAGCTACTGTGCACAGATAGACAAGAGAAAAAAAAAAGTGTGTCTAATGGTCTTTGCCTTATCTTCTTCTTCCAATCAACCCTAGAGAAGTAACACTGCTATGTCTAGGCCCCCATGCCACCAAACAATACACAACCACAGGGAGCCAGTCCACAGGAACATCTGTGCCTTTTGCAACACTTTTGGGAGGGGCACGAAGCAGCTCCACTAACAGAGCAGGGTTTGGGGCATGCTTAGCTTTTAGCTTCTTGAAACAGGGACCTCTACAGCCATAAGAGAGATAACTTTCTGCCTTGCAATCATGCAGCGTCAGATGAAGATAACTCACTTATATCCATTAGTGCTCTCCTACGTCAAGGACTGCTAGAGAAAACAAGTAGACCAGGTTGAAAGCAAAATCGTAGAGTGGGTCCTGTGCATCCACTGTGATTTAGCCTACAAACTAAATACAAAACACTGCAAAGGGGAAAAATAAAGACTTAAAAATCAAAACCTTATGCCTTGAACAAACCTTACAGATAAAAAGCAGGCAACTTTATTTTGGATAATAAAAAAAACCCATTCCTTCATTAACCTTTATTCTTTTTTTTATTAGCAGCCTCAGCACCATGGCTCTGAGCTGAGCCCAGCAGGCTGCCCAGACAATGACATTTCAGAGACTGGCAAAGCAGTACAGTCCATGTCAGCTTAACACTATCTTGAGTTTTTGTCATTCACAGCAGGAAGAAAGCTGGCCAGTTCCCTTTTGTGCTTTGGAGAGGGAGCTGAACAAAAAAAGGTAGGGGGGGGTGGGAGGGCGGCAAGGAGATAGGGAACTTGATTAGAAAGAGAAAACGGACTAAAAAATATTCCATTGACATTTTGATAATCTGGGAAGCAGATGTCACATCTTAGGCAAAACAGAAGATTATACATATTTTTCTCTCTAATCAACAGTCTCAGTGTGGAGACTATAGGAAAATAAGTTAGAAACTTTTAGAGGCTACATCTTCCTCTTTTTATGAAGGACATTAGAAAAGCCTATGATAGGTTCTTTTAGACACAGCTAGGCAGAGAACAGAAAAGGACCGGAAGAATTCTTTCAATTCATCCCTTTGCCCTAAGACTTGATTGATCATTGAATGCCATCTTTTTACTAGGCTGTCTCTATGATGCTTGGTTCTCACTGGTGAACCTACCATGAAGAATACTCAATTGTCTTTAAAATGTATATGCCAAACTACAGAGATCTCTGTACTCAACAGGAGACAGGTGCTCCATCAGAAGACTCCAGGGAGAATAAACATGTAATCTTTGGTTTGGGGTTTTGACTGCTCTGATAGAAATAACTCTACAGTAATAAATACTACATTTGTGTTTCAGAAAGAAGTTGTTGATCCCAAGTAAGAACCACATACTGCAAATGAGACAATTCCCAGTGCTTGCAGTTTACAATTAAGACTTGGGAGAAAAGGCTGGGTGGAAAACAGGACTCTATTCTTCACCAAAGGGATTATCTCAGGTATATAAATTTAGCAACTTCTCATGAACAAACAAGAAATCTGTGGCAAAGTCAAAAATTCAATTCAGATCTCGCCAAGTTCCAGGACAGTGACTTAATACTGGTGTATAAATTAATAATAAAAAGCCCTGTGTAGGTATGCTTCATATAAAGAGCAAATCAGAGCTATTATGGCTGGAAATACATCTATCAAGACAAGCTGCGGTGCCTGTTGTCTGCAACATGAAAAATGCTAACTATATTTTAAAATATTAAGAATATTAAGTTAATTTGGGCTTCCATTATGTCCAGATAGGACAAGGAAAAGATTTATTCAGTCTAATCCTGTGAAAACAGAAAAAGACTTTTTCTCCTTAAGGGCTCTATTTAAAGTTCACCAGGTCTTGCTTATGGAAGACAAAGATGATGAAGCCAAGGTGGAGGACACTGTCAAGAGTAAGATCAAAATGAAAAAGGGTGGGGAAAATGTAATATCAATGATCTATAAGCATTGAGATAAAAAATTATTGTAATATCAATAGACATAAACTTGCAAGGTTGAATTTTAAAGAGTCATTCATATAATACATCATTCAAAGACTGAGTAGTAGTCATGTCATTTTCCAAACACCTTTGCACTATGAATGGAAAATTATTGCTTTTAACAGAATTAATTGTGTTGCATTGCATGTTTTCATTTTAATTGATAGTCCAGTAGTATGGCTGGTTTTCCCATTTCTTCCATAACAGAAAGCTTAAGCAGGCACAAGTTAAGCTCAGTTCTTTTGATTAGCAAAAGCCATTGCCTCCAGTGTTAACTAATTGCTTTCTTGTAATGTTTAGAAGGAAGCATATATCTTTGTATGTAATGTTCTAGCTTAATTAATGTTCTAAGTGAATTTTCAGTATGTTTTCAGAAAATACTGTGGAAATAAGGTGGTTTCCATCTATAGAATTTACACATATTTGATATATTATGAATGGTTTAGACCTAAGAAGGGTTTCTGTAGCACTATTGACCTAGAACAGAGTGAACCCATGAAAAGATTTTCTGCATGATGTCACACTTCAGAAAATGTCTGCAAGAAATGAGCCAAAACTTTTAAAAGGGAGTCTTAATAAACTGTTAAATTTATATGCCTCTATTTTCCAGAGATTTTCAGCAACTGCTGAACAATAGCTGCGACAGGCCCATTAGTAAGATAAACAGATATGTCCTTAACTGCTCTGACAGTGGGTACAATTAACTACCTTGAGAAAAGGAAAGATAATTGTTACTTTGATAACACTGTTTATTAAGCCTGGGCTGATGCAGTCTTGGAAATCCCTGACTAGTATGTTGACTCAATGACAGGGACTCAGTCTGCATTTAATGTTGGAAATGGAGAAGGGTAACATTGAATTATTCTCCTTTTTTGTTTATTTCCCATGACATTTCAACAGGAGTGTTGTGCCGCATTAAAAATAATAGCCTCTAAGGTTAGGTATGAACCGGTGGCCCTGGGAGCAAGCACCTCCAGGCTGAAGTGTCTGAACATGCACCACAGCTACCACTGACTTCAGTGCAAGATCCAATACTGCATCAGTCTCTGCTGTACATTATTTTTTGAGGGACAAATTCTGTATGTGAACCAGAAAGTTGTTGAAATGAGAAGGTACCAATTCTGAACAACCCAAGTACCAGGATTGTAAACTGTGCTATAGCCTGCACCTGTTTAATCTAGATGCAACATGACAGACAGTCTGGATTTATGCTGATCATTGGGTAGAGAATAGCCTATTGAGTCCACTGAATCTCAACTAGGATTTATCAAACCAGAGGGCAGAGATGCCCATAAGATTTTTCCACTGTTTTGTCCCTGCATAAGAAACAAAAGACAAAATTAATACGATGCCTCATTGGTTAAAAGGCTTATATGCCAGTATTAGAAGGAATTGTTGTTTCAGTGATTTTAATCTGCTTGAAGAGAAAAGCATGTGTTCATGCTAGACTCTTTGAGCTCTCTATTGTCTCTTACCCTTCAAAGGATATTTCTTGTTAAGGTTTATTTGCAGTTCACCAGTAATTTTTCCTTGCATCAGAAAAGTTGACTGCACTTCTACAGAATGAGAAACATTCTTCTCAGAGGGATAACAGATTTCATTCCCTTCTTCTCTTTCAAAATTCAGAGATGGAAATGAAAATTGCCTTTCCCGAGAGTTATCTGATGGCGCAGTAAGGATGTAAATGAAGAACCACATCTCTCAATTGTCCTGAACATGCCAGCTACAACTCCATTTTCTAATCAGATACCCAAATTACAGCCTTCTAGAAGCCATGTTGTGATAACACCCCCTCCTTTCCTGTGGGCAAGATACATCATATACCAGCAAACTGCTGGACCAGTGCTTCAGAGATAAACAAAAAGGCTATCAAAAGACTCTTCATCCTTTTAGGCTATGCTGATAATGCCAGCTATCAAGGTGGCCATAATTACTGTATTGCTTCTTTATACTACCCTAATTTGTCTTTTTACTGTTTGTACTTGATCATATCTCCTCTAGGACGAATGCCACCTGCTCACTCCTGTCTCAGCAGGATGGAAGCTGGGGACCAGTGAGGACTTGGGACTATGAAGCTTCAGGAAGCAGCAGATTTTTAGAGACAAATGCTTTAGAAAAGGCAACGGTTTCAGTGTAAATGAATAACTGACAGCTGATACAGGGAGAAAAGCCTGTAAAAAAGCAGAAGACAGTTGAGAGGAATTCAAATGAAGAACCAGTACCAGCACGGAGACCCTGACCCAAACTCTTGTGGCATTGAAAATTATAGCTCCTGTCATCACCAGGCCATGGACAAAGAGTGCAGAAGACACAGCTGGATTCAATAAGGCTGTAAAGCCTCTTAGAAATACTTCTTACATCAGGAAAGAAACAAAAAAAAAATCAACATCATCAAAAATTGATTAGGGGTTGTAGGGTTTATACAGAAAGCCCACATACATGGGCACATATCTTACTTCTTGTCTTTGACACTTAATATTGCCTTTAATACATCAATAAACCCCCCCTGTATACACATAAAAATCACTGAAATCATTACACGAATCTTTAAATAGACTGAAACCTCTGCTGAGCTGTTAAGACAGAAATAACAATGGAAGCTCTTACTTTTGCTAGACAACGCAAACTATCCTTTTGTAGGAAAAGGCACCTTCACTTTATATGAAGAGAGGACAACGAGAGAAAGGAGCAAATACAACTTGTCTGAGAGTCCAGCACATGTGCACAGGATGTGGTTAGACCCATCTGAATGCAAAATACTACTTAGCACTGCAGTACACAGGGTTTTTCCCTCAATTTAGAACTACAGGACAAACAGGCTGAATTGTAAGAGTCCATAATGACAATACACTTGATCTGCAATACAGAACAAATAGAGAAGCATGAAATAAATATTCCAATTGTTAACTAAGAGAAGCAAAAAGCAGTCTGAAAAGATAAATTTTCCTTAATCATTCTTCAAGTGATTTTTGACCGAATTGCCTAACTTGTTACCTAGAGCATCCTTTCCCTCAAACATCCTATCTTTAGGGAGGGAAAAAAAGTTATGTACTCAAATTCTGGAACGAGGATGTCAGTTGCTTTTATTTCTCTTAGTTTCTAAACATACTTGCTTTTGTAAATATTTCATGTTTAGGCTGAACAAGCCTCTCCTAACTGTAGGCCAGCTTCACAAGCCAGAGCTCTGCAAATCTTCCCCAAAATGGGTTTTTCGCAAGGAAAACGCTAACGCCAAAGGCTTGCATGTCACCAGTTTCTATGAGAAAGATGAACGTGTTTGGTCCCTTGTGTTGCTCCACCTAACTGAAAGGTAGAGACCAGCTGTGACAGTTTTCAAATGACATCTGCTTGTTCTTCTCTACTGTTGGTGGGGCTAGAGGTCTGGTTTGTCAAGGCACACTGCCTCAGTTCCTCCAGCCTACTTCTCTGTCACTGCCTGTGCTTTGCATTTGAGGTATTAAGTCAAATAAGTGTTGTTTTGCCATTTGTAAATCCTGTTGAAAGTGTTCAATCTGCAGCAGGAGCAAGGCATTTACCTGTCTTGATCTTGTGTGGGATAGTCTCCAAGCTGACAGACGGTGCTGTCTCATCCATCTGCTCTGTCGACAGCTCCTGGGAGGACAGTGCGTGGATGGAGTACTTCAGCCCATTAAGTAGCCAACAAAAAGCTGCATCAATTTATTTACTGCTTTAAGCATATAAAAACCAGAGAGGATAGACTCAGGGTTTCTCTAAATGCTACCCCATGAAAATACGGGAAGAGCACAGTCAATGGGAACCCTTGGGAGCACTCTTCACACACTACTGTATGACACACCTGTTTATCCACTAACAATCTGTGTATTTCTACAGTAAGCACAACATCAATCTCTTTATGGGGCGTAAAGGAAGAGACTCCTCTGGTGCATCTACAGACTTGGCTACAGTCCACTTCCCTGTTTTTCCAGAGGTGTGTGAGGTACAAATGATGGATTCAGCACAAGGAGTATCAGCTGACAAAGAAACCTCTGTTTCCAGAAAGATACCTGCAGACAAAATCCTGCTTATAAAAATCCAATACAAAAAATACACTTTGTGGAAACTTTCTTTGTGTGTGCTCAAGGATACAGAGTACTTCACCACGTGAAAACAATACTGCAGTTCATGTATATATTTGCATATATCAAGGTGCAATATCCCAAAGCCCTTGAGTCTGGAGTTCCTGTTCCAGTAAAAAGAACAAAAAGAATGACCCTTAGTGAATCTGTGTCTTCAAATTCACTTGTACACATGGTCTTGAAAATTCAGTTGCTGAAACACAGTATATAAAACAAGTGGTAAAGGTTTCAAAGAGTTATCTCCAAATCAGAAGTCAACACTTGTGCTACCCAAACTGTAGTTGATGATAGTTATGGAAATCCAACTGCAAGCACTCAGTTAGAGAGGAAAGGAAAGGGAAATATGCTGGTTTGGATTCTGAAAGAACAATAGTTATTTATGTAAATTTACACTGCAGTTATTATTTTAAAAAATTATCATACACTTGTCCCATATTTACTGCTACTTGCTCCCTTTAGAGATTTCAGTAATTGAGTTCTTCCTGTAAAATATACCTTTAACTTTTTTGCTAGCTCTAAAAATAAGTGAATGAATGACAGAGGAATATGCTTATTTAGGTGTAATATACTGTTGTTCGTTTCCCCAAAGCAACCATTTAGAGTGCTAGCAGAGACTAAATAAATGAGATGGAAGGACGGAGCATGCTTACACCTGTTGTAATTAATTTCCAAGCAAGCTTCATTGTAGAAGCTGGGTTTCCAGGGAAGTGAGCATCCTACCACAATACTAGGTCATTTTTCTTCTTTCAGATGGAATGTTTACAAAATATATAGTTATAAATACAGATTATGTAAGTTACAGAATAAATATAAATACATTCTGTGCATATTATTTTAGGAGCCAACGAAATTCAACAGCTCAGCTTATATTCAACACAGAGACAGAAAATATTTTGGTAAATGAAGTAAACGTAAAGCTTCCTGTACACAAAATTGCTCTCGTCTAAAAATCACCCACTCCATACAGAGACCATACAACAAGATAAATTACATCTCAAAAGATACTGCTGAGTATGTGGCAAATGTTCCTGCACAGAGCCACGTTTTAAAGCAGAAGCAGTAATAAGTCTATAAATATCTTAGTAGTATGCACAACCTCACAGGGTGCCTTCCAGACCCATTTCCCTTACTGTCAACAAAGGACCATATTGTATGCAATCTATCTATAGATATCTTCTAAACAGAGTGAAAAGACAGCCTCAGCCCATCATTTGCTAAGACATTCCCCTCCTTGGAGAAGAGGAACAAGACAACAGCCACTCATAGGAGGAGGAGAATGCAACTGCTAAGGAAAGGAAATAAAGACAGAGATTATACCCCTGGTAAGAAAATCCCTAGCAGAAGACATTACTAGTAATAGAGAATGCCATGAAATATAGTCAGCACAATCTGAACTGTGCAAATTCAGTTTAAAATAATACTTACAAATATTTAACCAAACCCATAGTGTTTAGCAAATGCAATCTGTGAATACAGAGGGTAACCCTGTTTACAGTTTCTGAGAAGTGTTTGGATTACCTGGTACTGATGAACAAAGTTAGAAGCTCAAGATCTCTGTATAGCCTTTGGCAAGAGGGAAGAACTTCCAGGAGTGAAAAGGGAAACTTCTAACAGGGAGGGGGAAAAAACCAGCTCTTTAAAGCCAAACCTGGCTTATCTTCTCCTAAAAAACATCAGACATAATGGACTGAAAGCAAATATTATGGGGCGACATCCTGTGACCTCCAGTACGTGGGAGATCTGACTAACCTGTCCTATCAGCCTTCTCTGGCCTTAACATCTGTGTGTGCATGAATTTACCAATTTAGCAGTAACAATAACTCTCCTTTAAAAAGTCTCTGTGGAACATTTTGATTAGTTTGGTCTTATGGCTTGTCTAAAATGCTTCTGATAACACAGTGTACACTAAAGCAGCGTTATGAATGCCTAAAAATATAAAATCTAATTATGGTAGCTGTGCAACTGGAGTAATGAGAAGCAAGTGTGACTGATAAGAAGTGAGACGGCAGGCTAACAAGCTGATCCTTTGTAGTTCAAAGGACTAACGGAGGTCTAAGTGAAACACCTGTGGTATTTCTTGGAGGAAGATATGTGGACTAGGAAATCTGAACATACAGCATTTAAAAAGATATGGTGTGAACTGAATACAGGGCAATGCTAATTATTAGAGCAGGCACTTAGCATATATATAAAATAAATAACCAATAAGAATGTACAAGACTGAAGATGATTGCTAAGAAAAATACACCTGATGTAGTGAATAAGAAATTACCTGCTGTAGATAAGAGAAAGCTGTGACTCCAATTCTTTGGATTCATGCTGCTGGACAGTCAGATCCCACCGAATGCTACATGGTCACTACAACACAGTGTTGTCTCTGAATAGGTATTATTTTGCCTGAGCAATTGCACTTGCAACAGGCTGAGTGGCCAGTGAGGCAGAGCTGCCAGTATCAAAGACAGGGAAAGAGAAGTCAAAGCAGACATCCTATGGTATGAATGAGAAAGAGGAACAGGGGGTCACAACTGATGATTTTGCCTTCCTTTACTGTAAAGAACATATACTATCAAATCAGCTAATACATCCACAGCTACAACACACTCCCTTCTAGACTGTCAACATCTGACCTGACTCTGCAGAAATTCTTGCCACCAGCCAAGACTATCGCCCAGTGAAATACCCATGCATTTTCTGTATTGCACTGGACTTTCCCAAGATCATCAATTACTGACCAATTTATACTCTGTGAGAAACAATAAAATCATAGTTTTCAGTAATGAATTTATGGTTCTACTGCAAACCAAAATTGCTGTAGAAGAAAGCAGTACTACATTATACAGAAGATGGCAACAACACAGCAATGTTCCCACCACACTGCTTCAACCAGCACATCACATCAGGTTGTATATGGCTGTATGTCTGGGCCTAAGTAAGACACCACATAGCTTTACCCTCCTTTCTACCCTTGTGTTGTTTCTGTGGGGTTATGATCACAGAATCACTAAGGTTGGAAAAGACCTGTAAGATCATCAAGTCCAACCATTACAAAAAAAACCCACCCAACAACCACACAAAAAACCGCCCACACCACACAACACCATGCCCATCAAGCCACGTTCCACAATGCCACATCCACACGCTCCTTGAATACCTCCAGGCAGGGTGACTCCACCACCTCCCTGGGCAGCCTATTCCATTGTGATACCACTCTCTCAGTAAAGAAATTTTTCCTAATATCCAGTCTGTATCTCCCCTGGCGCAACTTGAGGCCATTTCCTCTTGTCCCGATACACAAGTGAGGGGAACTCTTATCTATTTACATACAGCATAGGGAGGGAGGGAAAGAAACATGCATGAGCTATCATTTAATGCTTGATGAGATTTTCCTTGCTCAGTTTCTTCAAGTTGCATTAACAACAATGCTTTTTCCTGTTTATACTGGTCTCTTTAAATATTTCTCACAAGTTATATGATAAAGTAATAAACAGTCCACATATATATTTTTAATTCTCTCTTTGTAACGCTGAAGATCTTATCAAGTATCAAAGCTGTAGAGCAAGTCCTATCTAACAATATTCAGTAACTTTCTTACCCTGCTGCCTCCACACTAGTATTTTTAGCTCAGTGATGATTTTCCGATCTGTCTAAGTTGTCATCCAAGACATGGGGAATACCAGAAAGGGTACATTTTGATGTGAAAGAATCACAGATTTTTTTTTTAAAAATAACCAAGGAAAAGACTTTACAGCATTGTTTGAAAATATTAAATTTCTATAGGGGTCAACAGAGGTGCTTCTCATATGCAATTTATTCACTCACAAGTTTCATAGGTTTTATGAGACTATTCACCTTCCTGGTTAATAGAAAATCTCTACTTACCATGGCAACCCCTATATCAGATGGTCGTACAGTAACACTCTTGAAATATACCATAGATTTATTCAGTCTTCATAATCAATCTGGTCATAAATGTCACAGTAACTTATCATTAAACTTCCCCCTCTAGCAACTCTAGTAGTTGTTTAATTCTTCCTGCTTCTCTGTCAAACTCTTCCCTGTGCACAGCTGCAGTGTTCTGCATGCAGTCTTTTCTCAAATCTGTCACCTGCTGGGTGTATAAATCCTCAGTGATACAGCATACATAACGGATGATCTGATGACAACAAGCAGTTTCACCCACACCTACTGGTAATAGCAGCAGTGATCACTTTAAGAGAACGTTGATGACCAAGTGGAAGTCAGGATGGAAGAAAAGGGAAAATCTTGAAGTTTAATAGCAGGATAAATTATTCGCCTGTGTTCTTCACATGACTCCTTGGATTTCATTTCAGTTTCACCAGCTGCCAGTGAGAGATGCTGCCTCTGTGAATAAGACAGATTTCTCTCGCACCAACAGCATTTGAAAGGAATGCCCTGTGCAAAGTGAATTAACGAGATGTGATAGAATCCAAATTTCATCAACTCCTGTATGTCATGAGACTCCCAGTGTATTGTAGGCCTAATTCTTGCTGCCTTGCACCTTGCATTAGTAATCTGCATCAGTGCAATGGGGGTGCAAAATGCTACCACAAAAAAATGAGTAATGTATTTACATCCACTGCAGAGAGGGAAAAATGCCAACAGAATAGGATACATTGGGACCTCGGAAGTAGCACGTATTCTGAACACATTTTTTAAGCTAGAAAAAGCAATACATCCAGCCAGAGGTGACATTTTGCTAAGAGTGAAAGTTAAGTCAGTACAAAAGAGGGTGACAAAATATTTAAAATTGTCTGAATGAACTAGAAGCTCAATGAATAGTTTGTGCAATCCATATAGGAAAAAACATAAGGTAATCGGACTGGAGTAAAACACACAAAAATGGAATATAGTGTCTATAAGAGCACATGCTGCAAAACACTGAATAGGAAGATGAGGAGGTTATGGTGGGTAGCACCCTAAAAGCTTCCAAACTGTATGTAGAACACTAAAACCTTCCAAACAGTATGTAGCAGAAGTAAAACAGATTTCATCTGCATAACCAGGGGGGTAACGATTAAAGTCTAGAATACTAGAAGTACATGAGCTATCAGCAAACTCTTATCCAAAATATTAGATTCATCACATCTGATTCTCTTCTACATTATTTTAAATTTACAGCAGTGTCATGTTATCGATTGCAGCACAATTATACTGGAGCCAAGCCAGAGCAATTCAGGAGAGAATGAGGCTCATCGTTTGCACAGTACCTTTTCTAAAGACAACTCAAAGCTAGCCTAGTGCATCAAATCCTTATACTTACATTAAGTAGTAGAAAGTTTATTAAATATGCAAAATTTTAAATTTCCTTTACTGTATTTAGCCTAGTAGTAGTGAAACCACCCTAAGTTCACAGAATCTAAAATAAAGATACTTTTCAATGACAGAAAAGAACAAAGTTCCCAGCTGCAGAGCCTTGTCTTTGTTTGGATGTTATAATTTAAGGAATCATTTTCTAAAATTGCCTCTTGTACAGTAAAATGACAATGATTAGGCTTGCTATCTTCCAGTCTCCTGCTGTGCAAGACATTCACTCAGTGGGCCCGGGATACAAAAGTAGCTGCTTTACAAATAATAACACAGCTTAACTATCATTTAATAGCTTCAAAAACATCATAGTAGTTACAAACCCTTTGGAATGAGGACAACTAATTTCAGCATCTCAGTTGTTGTCATGTTTAATCACTTTCTAATGCTGGTGGCTGTTTTGGTTTGTTTCTTTGTTTTTAATTGCTGGAAATTTTTAATTCCTGGTTCAAACAACTTAATTTCACAGTTTTTAGATTAATCAGTGATCACTTTAGGGAAAAAATGATTGAAGTTCATCAGGATGTAGCGTGGAGAATCAATGTAATATTGCAGAAAAGCATTTCGATTCTACCTTCCTCAACAATGTGTCTTTAAACTGTAACACTTTAAGGTAATATGGGAAGAATTGTCTGGGTACATGACTTTCAGGGATTCTTTGTTTAATCTACAGAGCTGATCTTCACTGCCAGAACTAAGGATATGTCAGCTCCAGGGCTGGTGTGCTTAAAGGGGTGGGAAAATGACTCCCTCACTAGAACAAAAGACATCTACTGGCTTGAAGGTTTCATTTACACACCAGGGAAATTTGCCTGCCCACCTCCTCTGAGTGCCTTGTGCAGTAAGGTCTCCTTTTGGAAGTATTGAAATAAGGCACACATACATTATTTTGGTAAAGAAATTCTGACAAAACCATTAGAAGGAATTCAAATGCAACATAAGCATGTGAGCTACTTCAGAGAAAAAATGAAAAAAGAAATCTGTGAAGAGATCCTATTCTGTTCTGTTTTCCACCCAGAATTTCTACTTGTACACACAGCTAACAGAATATCTTGATGGTAACAGTAAGACCACTGATGTTGTGAGATGTGTTGCCAGAGGGGCCTGTGGTACCCAGCCTGCCCAGGCACCCCACAGCAGCACAGCTGGGGGTGCGGGCAGCTGCAGATCTACCTGCACCGAAACAGAAAGGAGAGCACCGCGTACCGCCGTCACCAACACACACCGTCTGTTCAGATTGATGAGAGCAATGTTGAGAGCTTAAGAAACTTTCATAAATAAAAATTCGAAGCTGCAATAAGTCAGGCAGTCAAACCAAAGGGTTTCTTTAACCCCTATTTGAACGCAAATCAAGCGTTTCACCCAATAAATATTTGTGATTTCCCATTTCCTACACCCTGAGGAATACAATGCTTCTACCTCATTAACTGAGGCTGTGTTTAGGAAACATCTGTCCAACAGCTAGAAAGGGGGATTTATCAGGATCATTCATTGATCTCCTTGGCATTTCTTCAATCACAGCATTTTACCACTGCCTTTTTACTTTACTGTCTCCTTAAGTAAAGAAGAAAATAAGAGAAATTTGCTTGTGGTTTTAGAATGGTACATTTATTTTTTTAAAAAATAAAATCTTATCTGGGCTTATTTGCAGGACCAGCTCTGAATTTAAGGCCTATCCAGACATTATTTGGATACCAGACAATAAATTCCCCATTCTAAACTTTTATGTATGTGCAGGGCCTTTAAATTAGCTATAATCCAACCAGCAATAAAAATAATCATAAATCAGTTCTGTGAATACATAAATACTGAGAACATTTGACAAGGTCCAGAAAGTCACAGATCCAGTTCTCAGACTAAACCCTTCCAACACAGGTAGAGCATCACTACTCCTGTAATTAAAAGATACTGAGTACCCACTTGTCTTCTCACACTATTAGCCTCCATCAGCCTATCCACCGACAGCAGACCTTTTTCAATGTTTTAATACTCTTATTAAATAAGATTACCTATATAAATGCAGTCTTTGTCCAAACCTCATGAAATACAGTAGCAGGTTCAACAAGGCGGTAATGCATAGGAGACACTGACTCATTTTAAATTATTTTTTGTTGGATAACTTAGCACAGAATCCTCAGCGGGCCCTTTTCCACATAAATTGCTGCATTGAAATATACCTGGGGATGCTCAAACCCAGAACTAGAGCATTCCATATAATAGAGGAAAGCACGAAGGTATTTAATGTTTTATTTAGTCTGAAATGAGTTGTATCAGATGCAGCTTCAGTGAAATCAACATCTTTGGTTCTTATCTCTCTTTCAATGGTTATAAACTGGTTCATTTCTACCCATTTACTTTGATTTGATATTTATCTGATCCAGGTCAGAATCTGGCCTAGTGGGATCATATGAAATGTAAAGCAGTCCAGAATTTGCACATGATTAGTCTATTTCTCTCATACCACTGTAAATACGCTTATGTTTACTCAATATATTTTATATTCCTGTAATTTTAATTCATCATTTTAGAGTCTGTCATTGTCATTTCTAGCAGCTTATCCCCCAAACTGCCTTAGCTATTTTGACACTATTATACTGTCATTATCTTGATGCACTTTTGCATCTTGTGCTATAGGTTTTAAAAAACATGGGGTAAATTGTTGTGTCTTGATACTGAGAAAAGCCTAAAAGCATCAACATATGCGCAAGGATTTAACTCTATCACGGAAAATAAAAGCTGTTACCCATTACTCCAGAATTACCTGTATCACTGAACTAGAAAAATCCAGCATATATAGACCGGGAGGGGGTGGTGGTGGTGGTGCGGGAAGCAGAGTATCTAGGGTACAAAGTAGAATTCTGCATCTCTAGTTAGTTCCCAATTAATTTCTGAGCTTACGTATGCTCAAGGGAGCAATTCACTGATGACACAGGAGATAAAAGAAGCTGAAAGAACATTTTGATGGAATATTTCTCAAAGGGAAAATTTGTTTTTGAAGGTCTCTTTTCAAGATTTCTTTAAACCTTTAGGTCTTGTGCATTGTGCTTTTCCATAATTTTTTTCCCATTTGACTTTCACTCCTGTTTTTACAGGATGTGAACTCTCTTGAGCATTTCAGATCTGCCTTCTTCATTCTTTTTAACCCAAGGGCTTTATAATGCTAGAAAGTAAAAAATAAATAGAAAAATAAATCTGGAGATGGACAGAAGAACAAAAGAGGCCACAGGGTGACTTGAGGAAGGTGGGAAAAAGATGACTATAGGAGAAAGAGAAAGGTGATAATTCCAAGAGAAGTGTGTTGTCCACCATCTTCATCGTCTAAAACCAAAGTATTTAAGGGTAAAATTCAGACAAACCATGACTCTGAAGTTGTTTGGATAGTGAATACATTTTTATAGACCCCTAAAGTCTTGTTGGTATTCCATCTTCTGTGTCTCCAAACCACAAATATATATATAACTTCCAAACAAAAAAATCTAATCCTTTATTGTCATTCACATTTTCAAACGGACCTGTGGTAGCTTTCAGCTTTCCTGCTTACATCCCGTGTTTCCACTACATAAGCACTAAAATGATTATTTAAAATTGAACTGGTCTAGAAATAGTTCTTATAATCTAAAGCAGGGCAGAGATATTTTTCATACAGGTGGATAATTATGCAAGAACAATCATATCCACCTAGCCACTTAGGAGACTAACCTGAACTGGGTCCCACATCCTGTGTTTTTGGTATTTGTCTCTCTGGGACTCTGAGTCTGGGTTCCCCGGCTCACACTCCTCCATTTTAGTTGGAAATCCAGAAGCCCTAGTTTTACCCAGAGGTTGAATTTTGGCTCTCAGCTCCATGGTAAGAAGCTTGCAAACCCAGAGAACTTTGCCTCAAAAAGAAGCACTCCAGAATTGCAGCCCCCATGCTGTGCAGCCATGGGCATGCCTTGAGGGTATGCAGCCCCTCGCTTCAGTCAAGGTTGCTGGATTTTAAGGTTACCCTTTCCTCCAAGGGTCAAGGACTCCTATTTCCTGTGGAAACAAACAAACAAACAAGAAAAAAGAACAAGGGAATTTTGGTATTTGAGTATTTTTGAAATTTTGTTCCCAAATAGTCTTTTCTAAATACTATCCCTTCTCATAGAAAAGAACTTACAGTTTTTAGAAACTAGTTAAAATTGAATAAGATACAAAAAATTTAAGGTTCAAAACCATTTGTTATACAGATATCAACTCCTTCTGCTCTTCAGCAATCAGTTTCACGGAAGGTTACTGATATACTGGCTTGATTAAGCTAATGATGAAATGTAGATAGTTTCTTTTTTTGCCTGTATACATAACTGTAGAAGGAACATGTGATAGCTGTAAATTATTTATTATTTGGAGGGGAGGGGATGGCAATCAGTAACTGCAGTTTGTACAGATTATCCTCCTCTGCTTTGCTAAGGTCTGATGTGAGGAATATTTGATTACTTTGTCACTGACAGATGCTTTTCAAACCTGCCTATGCAAAAGCTATACAACATTCATTATGCTTGAAACAGTGTGTAAGAGCTAACAAATTAGCTTTAGGACCACAGCATGAGTAAACTAACATAGGTCTTTCCTTGTAAGAGTAAAGTAGACTTTCAAAATAGGAATATTCAGCAGTAATAGCCAACAGTTTAAGGGATACTCTCTCTCTTCTTGCAAACAGATGAAGATCAAACAAGGCACAGATATAACAGAACATAATGGTCGAAATTGTAGAAAACCTGTTTCTTTCTCCTTAACAAATTTTGACTTGTCAGCAAATACCAGAAAACCAAAAATTTGTGCATGCCCCTCACACTGATACACAAATGTCACTGCTCATCCTTACAGGACTCCATGTCCCTCCATGCTTTACCAGACTGAATATTTGGGCAGTTGTCCCTCCCCTGAAAGGTGGGACCACCTTGCCTCTTAGTAAATCACAGTAATGCAACATGGAAAATGTTCCCTGGCTGAGGAAGACAATGAAAACAGCAACGCTCAGTCTGCAACTCTCACGTAGCAGCTTTTAGGTGTGAAAAAGTACTTCCTCTTAATCTTAGAATGAGTTTACTTCTTAGAAAACAGTCTATATTCCCAGGTTTTCCAATAAAGAACAGAGAATAGAAAACTCTGGACTAATTCTGCCAAGAGGTTGTATAACTCAGTGGCATACTTCCACATATCCATAAATAATGATTGCTAACAGCTTACTAACCCAAAGCGAAAAGGACAGACAAGGAGATTTAGGTTCATTTTCAAATTCCGCCAAAAACTTCTATACCTGCACCTCCATTCACCCATTAATGACTTAATTATTCTAAATTACATAATTATATTTGTTCATTATTTTTGCTCAGCACAGTACCACTGAAAGAAAGTCTTGTTTGCTTATTTAGAAGAATAGCTTACAAAGTTTAATTGTCTACAGCAAATAGATCTGGAGGTCTTTCAGATAGCATATGACTTGCATTCTCAGACAACAGTGAAATCTTTCTCAAATAATGGAGATCTGAATTAATTTATACATTATAAACCAAAATATTTCTTGTCACTCTCTGGAATAATAAAAGTAAATTAAGGTTACAGTACCAGATCATGCACACAAGAATCCATAAATAAATAAACCTGGTAAAAAAACTTATTTCCAGTGCAAAAAATAATACTTCAACACACATTCACAGTTTAGTTACCAAAAATATTGCAATTATTAAAGAATATCAAGAGAGTGATGAAATTCACATATTTTCATTATTGCATTTTCTAAATGGAAAGCCCTCGGGTCCAAAACTGTTTTACTTTTTAAAATTTTAATAAATATATCCTTAAAATTAAAAAGAAAAGAAAAATATTCCAAATTATCTAGCACCCCACAATATTTTTGTATGAATAGTTGCCCACTAAACCATGTCCTGCAATGCCACATCTACATGTCCTTTAAATACCTCCAGGGATGGTGACTCCACCACCTCCCTGGGCAGCTTGTTCCAGTGCTTCACCACTCTCTCAGGAAAGAAATTTTTCCTAATATCCAACCTAAACCGCCCCTGGCGCAACTTGAGGCCATTTCCTCTTGTCCTGTCACTTGTCACTTGGGAGAAGAGACCAACACCCACCTCTCTGCAACCCCCTTTCAGGTAATTGTAGAGAGCGACAAGGTCTCCCCTCAGCCTCCTCTTCTCCAGGCTAAACAACCCCAGTTCCCTCAGCCGCTCCTCGTCAGACTTGTGCTCCAGAACCCCTCACCAGCTTCGTTGCCCTTCTCTGGACACGCTCCAGCACCTCAATGTCCTTCTTGTAGTGAGGGGCCCAAAACTGAACACAGGATTCGAGGTGCGGCCTCACCAGCGCCAAGTACAGGGGCATGATCACCTCCCTACTCCTGCTGCCCACACTGTTTCTGATACAGGCCAGGATGCTGTTGGCCTTCTTGGCCACCTGGGCACACTGCTGGCTCATCTTCAGCCGGCTGTCAACCAACACCCCCAGGTCCTTTTCTGCGGGGCAGCTTTCCAGCCACTCGTCCCCAAGCCTGTAGCGTTGCATGGGGTTGTTGTGACCCAAGTGCAGGACCCGGCACTTGGCCTTGTTGAACCTCATCCAATTGGCCTCAGCCCATCGATCCAGCCTGTCCAGATCCCTCTGCAGAGCTTCCCTACCCTCAAGCAGATGAACACAACCTCCCAACTTGGTGTCATCTGCAAACTTGCTGAGGCAGCACTCAATCCCCTTATCCAGATCATCGATAAATACATTAAACAAGATTGGCCCCGAAACTGAGCCCTGGAGGACTCTGCTTGTGACGGGCCACCAACTGGATCTGACTCCATTCACCACAACTCTCTGGGCTCGACTGTCCAGCCAGTTTTTAACCCAGCAAAGAGTGCACCTGTCTAAGCCACCAGCCACCAGTTTCTCCAGCAGAATACTGTGGGAGATGGTGTTGAACGCTTTACTAAAGTCCAGGTGGGCAACATTGACAGCTTTTCCCTCATCCACTAGACAGGTCACCTGGTCATAGAAGGAGATCAGGTTGGTCAAGCAGGACCTGCCTTTCATGAACCCGTGCTGGCTGGGCCTGATCCCTTGGTTGTCCTGCACATGTCCTGTGAGCGCCTTCAAGATGAACCTCACCATAATGTTCCCTGGCACTGAGGTCAGGCTGACAGGCCTGTGGTTCCCCAGATCCTCCTTCTGGCCCTTCTTGTAGATGGGTGTCATGTTGGCAAGCCTCCAGTTGTCCGGGACCTCCCCTGTTAACCAGGACTGCTGACAAATGATGGAGAGTGGCTTAGCAAGCTCCTCCGCCAGCTCCCTCAGCACCCCTGGGTGGATGCCATCAGGCCCCATAGGCTTGTGAGTGTCCAGGCGGTATAGCAGGTCATTAACTGCTTCCTCCTGGATCATGGGGAGTTGATTTTGCTCTCCATCCTTGTCTTCCAGCTCAGGGAGCTGAATACCCTGAGGATACCTGGTCTGGCTATTAAAGACTGAGGCAAAGAAGGCATTAAGTACCTCAGCCTTTTCCTCATCCTTGGTGACAAGGTTCCCTCCCACATCCAGTAAAGGATGGAGATTCTCCTTGGCTCTCTTTTTCTTGTTAATGTATTTGTAAAAACATTTTTTGTTATCCCTTACGACCGTGGCCAGATTGAGCTCTAGCTGGGCTTTTGCCTTTCTAATTCCCTCTTTGCAGGACGTAACGAGATCCTTGTACTCTTCTTCAGTTGCCTGCCCCTTCTTCCAAAGGTGATAAAGTCTCCTTTTTTTCCCCGAGTCCCAGCAAACCTCTCCGTTCAGCCAGGCCGGTCGTCTTACCCACCGGCTCTTCTTATGGCACAGTCTGCTCCTGCACCTTTAAGATTTTCTTCTTGAAGCATGTCCAGCCTTCCTGAATCCCTTTGCCTTTCAGGACCATTTCCCAAGGGACCTTCTCTATCAGTGTCCTGAACAGGCTGAAGTCAGCTCTCCAGAAGTCCATGGTAGTGGATTTGCTGACCCCTCTCCTTACTTTACTAAGAATTGAGAATTCTATCATTTCATGGTTGCTAAGCCCAAGATGGCCTCCCACCATCACTTCTCCCACCAGTCGTCCTCCGTTTGTAAACAGCAGGTCAAGCAGGGTAGGCTCGCTTACCAGCTGTGTCAGGAAGTTCTCTTCCACACACTCCAGGAACCTCTGGAACTGTTTCCTCTCTGCTGTGTTATATTTCCAGCAGACATTCGATAAGTTGAAGTCCCCCACAAGAACAAGGGCTTGCGATTGTGAGATTTCTGCCAGTTGCTTGTAGAATGCTTCGTCTGCCTCTTCATCCTGGTTGGGTGGTCTATAACAGTCACCCAGGAGGATATCTGCCTTGTTTGACTTTCCCCTTGAAATTATTGCAGCCAATCATTTCAAGAGAAATTAAAAATAGATTTCAGTCTGAAAATATATGGTAGATTAAACAGGCAGATGAAAAGTGAAGCGCAACAAGTACCATTCAGCTGTTTTCTCCTGATGTACAGGGCAGGGGCATGAAACCGGTTAAAAAGGATTTCATGAGTTTCTCTTCCTGTATCTGCTAGAAGCAGTGCCCCGCTGCAGAACAGGAAGAATCACATGTTCTGTGTCTTCCTGACCCACTTTTTTTTTTTTTGTGATAATGCCAATTTTTCAATGTAAAATACTGGGGGAAGAGGGAAAGGGAAAGAAAACAAGCACTTCTACTTCAGTGCAACGCTTTCAGGGAACTGTAATATGAATATTTCATGCACACAATCTCATCTATATGCTCAGCTTCCTAGCTGACACTACAGTTTCCTTCGCATCCTTACAAAAAAAGGGAAATGCAGAGCACAAATATGAAGACTTGTGGAGTTACTTAGTCAAAGTACTGCATAAGAAAACCTACCTATGAATTAAGTTTACAAAAGGAAATGAAGACGAAGAATCTCAGCAACATTTAAAGAAAAATCCAGCTTATTCATTTTTGGATGAAAACTTAGACTTTTAGAGATTTGACTTTTTAAAAGGAAAAATCTTCATGAAAAATTGTAGAAAAACGATTAACCAACAGAACTTCCAGTTTAACATTTCTGACAGTCTGTCTTAAGTAGTGCCCCTACACATTTTTTCTGCTCTGTGTAAAACAGAGATTGATCTTGGATAACATGGACAGAAATGAACTTTGACCTGACTGCATCAAATTCTACCTAGTATGTACAAAAATTAATATATTCCATTTTATTAATAAGGAAATACAACTAGGCTAAATAATATAAAAAATATTAACCAGCAAACACATCCACGTATATACTGCAGAGCTCTGACCAAAAATATAACACTAACTCAGATTTAATTAATACATACTAATGCTTGTATCTGTCTGATTTTTCACAGGAAGCATTGCAGAATATCATTAATGTTCCAAAAATAGATGCAAGTTCAGAACACCATTATCTTGAAGAATTTAATTGGTCTAACTATTCTATGAAGTGCAGCAAAATGCCATTTTTTTTAAAAAAGTTCAAGAATGAAAGACTCTCTTTCCAAATCTAATTATAGATATTTAAAGGTGAAGCAAAGGGAAGCAGAGATAACACCTGTAATAGAATAAAATAGCCGTATTGTTATGTATTCAACACACAGTAATTATCAAACAAAATGAATTCTCAATAAATGGTTAATGGAATGAAAAAGCACCTTATAAGTTTTGTTAGAAAAGCTGATCATTCTTATCATACATGCTTCATCATAGCAATTTAACATGTTAGTCTTGATCTGACCCTGAAGGTAGTGGGACAGATCCTTAAAATAAAGCTAGCTGCCACTAAGATGAGCAGTGCAAATACAACCATATTGTGTCCCATACCTTTGTCTGCTTTTGCCTCTGATATGTTGGGAGAAGAGATATGGGGCTGCTCTATATTATACCAACTTCCCCTGAGAAAATTATTGTACCCAAGACTGTCAAGTCTTGATCTTGCCAAGCTATACACAACACTGGAGTGAGGATTTTATCCATAGCACTGTTCTACATCTAGCTAGTGAAAACATACACTACTGCTCATTTCAACCTGTCTAAAACAGCATTTTGGCTTCAGTAGTGAAGTAGTGTGGTGGGTTGACCCTGGCTGGATGCCAGGTGCCCACCAAAGCCACTCTATCACTCCCCCTCCTCAACTGGACAGGCGAAAGAAAATATAATGAAAGGCTCATGGGTTGAGAAAAAGACAGGGAGATCACTCACCAATTACCATCATGGGCAAAACAGACTCAACTTGGGGAAATTAGTTTAATTTATTACCAATCAAATCAGAGTAAGATAATCAGAAATAAAATCCAATCTCAAAAACACGTTCCCCACACCCCTCCCTTACTCCCGGGCTCAACTTCACTCCCAATTTTCTCTACCTCCTACCCCCCAGCAGTGCAGGGGGATGGGGAATGGGGGTTGCGGTCAGTTTATCACACGTTGTTTCTGCCGCTCCTTCCTCCTCAGGGGGAGGACTCCTCATACTCTTCCCCTGCTCCAGTGTGGGGTCCCTCCCACAGGAGACAGTCCTCCACGAACTTCTCCAATGTGAGTCCTTCCCACTGGCTACAGTTCTTCATAAACTGCTCCAGTGTGGGTCCTCCACGGGGTCACAAGACCTGCCAGCAAAGCTGCTCCAGCGTGGGCTCCTCTCTCCACGGGTCCACAGGTACTGCGTGGAGCCTGCTCCAGTACGGGCTTTCCATGGGGTCACAGCCTCCTTCGGGCATCCACCTCCTCTGGCATGGGGCCCTCCATGGGCTGCATGTGGATATCTGCTCCACCGTGGACCTCCATGGGCTGCAGGGGCACAGCCTGCCTCACCATGGTCTTCACCATGGGCTGCAGGGGAATCTCTGCTCCGGCGCCTGGAGCACCTCCTCCCCCTCCTTCTTCACTGACCTTGGTGTCTGCAGAGTTGTTTCTCTCACATATTCTCACTCCTCTCTTCTCTGGCTGCCGTTGCACAGTTGATTTTCCCCTTTCTTAAATATATTATCAGAGGCACTACCACCATCGCTGATGGGCTTGGCCTTGGCTAGTGGTGGGTTCATCTTGGAGCCGGCTGGCATTGGCTCTATCGGACACAGGGGAAGTTTCTAGCAGCTTCTCACAGAGGCCAACCCTGTAGCACCCCCGCCCCCCTACCAAAACCTTGCCACACAAACCCAATACAAGTAGCAATAACTGCATCAGAATTTTCCACCAGCCTTTCATATCCATTCTTTTTTTCAAAATATTTTAAGCCACTTAAGTGCCTGTAAAATGGATTGTCGTTGAGAGGTGAAACTGGATATGTAAGTGCAGTGCAATAACGGAAACACAAAGATACCTTTCTATACTATAAAATAAAGACAGTATTCCTGTAGCACTATACCTGTTCTATATAAATTTTGATGACAAAATGGAAAAATTAAGGAAAGTTCTTCTGTAGTGTCATATATAAGATAAAAGTGAGAAGTGAGTGGATCCCTGATCATAAAGTGTTCTTTAGGCAAAGTCAGAACAAAATTCAGATTTTGAAAACATAAACCTTTTATATTTAGATGTAAAGAATACATATTTTGTTTGGATAATTAAGTATTAAATTGGGCATACAGGGATGCTTCATCATTTGATGTCTTGAAAATCTTCTTTTCTAGCTCAATTAAAAATTATGGGCTTGATAAAAGAACTATTTATCAAATTCTACTGGTTTATGCTAAGCAGGTTGTCATGTCAGATTATTTTAGAAGGACATCTGGCATTTGAGTCTATCAAAACCCCTGTGTGCACAACACATACTGAACACAGCTTCAGTGAAATATTCTCATAATGCCATATGGATTCTAGAAAGCACCCATTGCAGTGCTGCATCTAATGCTTGACACTGTAAATCCACACTCGGTTGACCTTGGGGTTTCATTTTGTCAAGAACAGAGTTTGGCTCACTGACATGAAATAAGACAAGTAACCATTCTGAAAGTAAAAGCAGTATAGGTGCCCCCTTCGCCTCCCCTCCCCACCTCTGCTGAATCTAATTACCTTGAGACTTTCCAGATAACCTTAGTAGAGAGTAAAAAGAACAAGATGTCTTAAAAAACCCCAACAAAATATTTCTGAAAAGATCTGCAAATTCTTGGGGCTTTTTGGCTTAGAAGTCTTTTGATTTATTAAAAGTTACACACATTTACTTGCAAAAGTTCATGTTACAGCTCCAGGCAAGCTTACGTCAAGCTGCTTTGGAAGAGATTTAGACTCAGGTGAACCAGCCTTTCAGCCTGCCAAAGATGAAGACATTCAGCATTGTCATTTCCCCACTGGGATCAGCATATGAGTGGAGAAGCAATGCCATTCCTGCCTTAACATCTTTCGACAGCAGTGGTCAACTCAGTGGCTGAGAATTCCAGGTGCTAGGAAAGCTCACTAAAGCAAAGACGTCTTTCTGAACAAATGCTTTCAGTGGAACAAGAGGGAAAAGAAAACACAACAAACAACAAAATGTCCTAAACAAACAAAAAAAATAGACCATAGGCTTTAGCAAGACCAAAGTATCGAAGTCTCCCCTGGATGAGTGCACACGAGAGTAGAGAAAAAACCCCCAACTCCTACACTTAGGGACTGAACAACTAGCACTATGCATTTATTGAATAAAAGTGAAGGACAGCTTGTGCTAACTATCATGAGAGCTTTTCGAAGAACTTCGTTTTGACAAGAAGAATGCAAAAGACTGAGGACAGGGAGAATGGGCTCAGAAGGACTCAAACAAAAATCACAAAATCAGCCTCTGACCAATATATTGTCTTTAGAAAATTCCAAGAATCACTTTAAGTGCCTAATTATTGCTTCTGTTGATTGCTCAGGTCATTAGACAAAAAACTGTGTGACAGATAAAACTGCCTTCCACATATCACTCCTATCAGATAAGAAGAGAAAAGGAAGTACCCAGAAAGAGAACTGCAGCATACTGTACAGTTTGAGAAACAAAGAAAACAGTCTTCAAAAGAGAGAAAAATGAAACTGAGATTCAAGAAAAAGTCATTATTAATTGTCTGAACTACCAGATCTTTCGTAACCGTTTGACAATTATAGCACAAGAGGTCACAAAAGCGCGTCATTGGGAAGGTGTGGGTTATTATCTTTATTCAGCAGGTGGTGAAGCTGACGCACAGCGAGGTGAAGCAGTTTGTGTGTGTTTGCAGCGCAGGTCAATGGCAGGGTGAGGTACAGACCCTGTACTCCCAAGTCACAGATCTTTTCAGGGACACTGCGCACACCTTTTGCTAAAATGCTGACCCCATGAAACGCTGATGAGAACTACGAGTCCCCAGTGAACCACAACCAGTTCATGCAATCATAGAGTATCTATGAAAGGTATCTCAGATAAAAATGGGTTTTTCCAACAACCTGACATCTCAGTCTGCACCCAAAAACCACATGGAGACCAGCTAGTTTTCACATTAGCTCGGTAACTGCATTACAATCACCCAAATTGCACCAATGTTTTTGTTAGATATGGTATCAGCTCCATATTCGGATCTAAGCTGCTTAATTATGTTGTAACACAGTAAACCAATACAATGAAGCAGAAACAAAGCTGTAAAAATATTACAGTTACTCTACCTATAGTCTCACAAGATAGGTTTAGAGGACATAGAAGGAAAACATACATGAAAAGACAGCACTTTTTCTTGTAAATTATCTGATTACAGCTCCAGTATAAATCTGGGAGATTTATGCAGTTTTCCTGATAAATAGGTCTGGAAACAGTCAGAAGAATGCTGTACGGTGCCTTACATCACCTCTTACTATCAGTTACTAAAACCAGATGTCATTCTGACAATGAGCTGGCTGAAGCTGAGATACTGTAGCTCATTATTCCATAGAATTCTCCTGACTTACCTTCAAGATGTGCACCAAGTGTCATAGAGCATGTTGGTAATGATTTGTGCCATGGCAGTGTGGCGTGTTTTAGAAGGGACAGTCAAGGACTCAAGTAGAACACCAGCAAGAACTTGCTTTGATATGTTGTCAGTTTAGGTGAAATTAAGAACACGTACAGGTTATGAAAAAAGTGCAATTATCCCATGGGGATTTTATTCTACACTGCAAGACGACGTCTAATTAGATTCTTGCTACGCCTGACTACACTTTTGGAACTTTCCAATTTAGGTTTGATTACCTGATGATTAATAAAATTTCAAATTTCAGTTCTGATCTTCCTCCATATTTTGTAAGTAGGAACAATTTCCATGACTGTAGAAGAACCTCACCTCTTCCTGAGAAGAGACAATCACTCAACAGGCTATTCACGCCCCACACTGAAAGCAGCAGTACAAGAACTGTACGCATCATAATCATCCCTGTTCATAACCCTGTTTAGTCTGCAAATGGGCTAGACTACTTGCAGCTTGAAAATATCCTTCTAGTACCATTTGCTAGTGGATGTTTCTTCCTGCACTCCAGAGATGCTCAGGAGATACAAGCCTTCCCTCGACATTTTTTTTCCTCTACGTATATCCCACTCTGTAACATAAATGCATACCTAAGAGGAAAGCAGCTGCAACCCTGCATCCAGATGAGCCATAGACTTCAGAGAATGAGATCGCTGCTCTAAGTAGCAGCCTTCGGGGCACCCTTATGCATGCCACATCAGGAAAGTGATAAACTAGCCCAACAGCAGACAGTTGAAAAATCAGCCTAAGATAACTTACAACACAAACCACTACACAACCCTCATTAAATTCACACAGTCAAGGCTGGCTAGGGAGCACCAAAGGATTTAATGTACAGCAAAGGACATATTCTAATCCATAAATACATAAGACAAATGAAAAAAAGACAGTCCGGTTAAGGCAGGATGTGCAGAGTGCTGGAGAAAAGAGGGTAAGAAAAAATTAAATGAGTTTTCAGCAAAATTTGAAAGGGAAAATGGTAGACAGACAGTGAGTAGACAAGAGAAATACTGAGATAATGATTAATATCAAGGCCTCAAATCAGTAAGAATGGTTCAAGGGAGCATAAAATGAAAATAGATAAAGTTTACCTGATTTTTGGTCCTCACTCTGTGTAAATCATGGAAAACAACATGAATTTGACACAGAGAGAAGCAAGTTGTACACTAGTACTTTAGATGGACAAAAGAAAGACTAGAGGCAAATCACTGTGCTTTCTATCATCTATCCAATGATGTTATACTGTTAACAACATAAGAAAAGGAGCATTTAGTGCACTTGGATGAAAAAAAGAATCTAAATTTTCACCAGTAAAAGAAAGCGCTGGAAAGGTTGGATGAAAGGCAGGGAGATAAAATGGTTCATCTTTCTTTAAAGAATGCACTAAATAGAACTGAGAACTTCCTGTCTCTTATAATCCATTATTCTTGCAAAATGACTGAAACAATTCACAAAACTTAGGTAAGCCTTGCTTTTTACTATTAATTTCCTTTGTACATTGTATACACATGTACACTTATATGCTCATAAGAAACCCTCATCACAGCTACTTCTACCCATTAACAGTATTTTTATTCATATACGAGAAAGTCCAGTAGTTGCATGTAGCAGATGGTCTCAATCATGCACTACTCTTCCGAACGACGATGCTGTCATAATTGCAACTAATTGAGGCACTAGAATGGACAGTTTGAAATACCTGCTAACCAGCATCTACCAAAGCCTCAGATCCTCCCTTGTCCCCCAGAGCCTGGCTGCAAGGCTCAATGCAGAACAAAGTGTATCTCCAGCCAAAGACAAGGCAAAGGAAGGCCTCACCGCATTGTGAAACTTTGCTGAGAAGAGCAAGAGATCATTCCTTCTTTAAAAAAGCCCACTACTTAATGCTGGCTACTGTGGTTTTGTTTTAAAATTTGTTACCTTATCACTGCGAACGAGAACAGTGTGAAAACTTTTCAACACAGAATATAGAGCACAAGCAACAAGTTTTTGGTCATTACCACAGATTAAATTTAGATTACCAAGAGACATCATAATTTTAATAACATTATTATTTCTCTCCCATAATGTTTACAAGGCTCCTGTAAATGATGCCAGACTTCTACCTGAGCCACCTACATCCCAACAGTGACTTGAAAGGCAAAGAATGAGAATGGAGCATGACTGCGACTTTTACTTTGTGCGTGGGGTAACTGATGTGGAAGAAGCATGTAACAACAAAAGAATGATATTCTCACTTTACCAGCTGGCAAAGTATTTGCTAAGGAACACACAGATGAACATAGGCATCTAGTAACAGCTCTGAAATACGCTACGTTTAGCATTGCAATGTAACATAAGTAAAAAACAAAAAAACAGTAACACAAAAGGCAAATCCTCCCCAGCACTTTGCCTCTTTCAGAAGACTGGTACTCATTATGTTGTGCCTTCTGTGCTCAAATGCAGAACACAAAAAAGCTATTTAATGTATAAAGAAAGAAAAAGGGACTAAGTTTTTCAGCTTAAAGATGCTGAATGCATCATTTGCTGTTAGAGATAATGAGGATTTCAGTTAGGTTTGGTCCCTGTAGGATTTTCTGGGGTTTGCCAAAATGAACAAACACAATATATATTAATGAGCAACTCCAAAGTCTTGGATAAGATGCATAGCTCAAATGCACATGGAATAGCACCATTGTAAAATCATACGTGTTGTGTGTAACACAGTTTTAGGTGGCCAACAGATGTGTTTTAATGCCATTTTAGCTGTGTCTGTACCATAATTCTGCACTAAAAAACCAGAAGGCTTTAGCCGAAGGACAGATAGCTGCACCTGCGCCCCTTAAAGTCACTGTAGCAAGCACCCCGCTGCTCTTCCCTGCAACAAGAGAGCGGCAGCAGCATGGCTGCAGCTTCCCCTAGCAGTGGGGAACATACAGGCAGAGCACAGGGTGCCTTGGAGCTTTGTAAAGCACAGGGTCTGCAGTGCCTTGCACAGGGGTCTGTTCAGGCACCTCAGGCCATGCTGCTGAAGGTTACTCTATGCCTAGTGCGAGGCAGATCATCCCTTCTGCCAGAGTGTTTCTGTCACATGTGTATGGGTTGCAGGCTCATGTAGTGAGCTCCATAGCACAAGGCACATGTAAAACACCCTTCAAAGAACATAGCCTGCTTTGTATAACTTGCAAGACAACTCTATGACTAGATATGCTTTAAATGATACTTCCTGGGAACTAGTAAATGTAAAAGATACGAATATCACCTGTGTACACATACACACAAGAATACCCTTATGAAATAAGGTGTAACACAGCAGTAGCAGTGCCCACCAAAACCAGGGGCATCTGGAGGGCTGTGGCTATTTTTCAATAGAATTGAGTCATCCTGTTTGCAAAGGATAGAGCCAAGGAAATGGCCTCAAGTTGCACCAGGGGAGGTTTAGGCTGGATATTAGGAAAAATTTCTTTACTGAGAGAGTGGTGAAGCATTGGAACAGGCTGCCCAGGGAGGTGGTGGTGTTCACAAATCATGTAGATGTGGCATTGTGGGACATGGTTTAGTGGGCACGGTGGCATTGGGTTGATGGTTGGACCTGATGAGATCTTACAGGTCTCTTCCAGCCTTAATGATTCTGTGATTCTGTGACCTGAGAGAGAGGAAAGCCAAGGATATTGGAAAACGCAGCAGTTGGAATATGGCCCTAAGCAAACTTCAGTGAGATTATTTACAGCATAGACACTGCCTGAAAAGATGAACCGCTAGCAAAACCCCACCTCCTTCTGCATTCAGAGAAACAATACTTCATCTCTGCAAGGGTATTACCCCCTGTGGTAAACAGGTGGGATAACATCAGGGTACCCAGTTTCAACATTGATTTTTTTAACTAAAATAATACTTTAGATGCTGACTTTACGCTAACAGCTCAGTTTTAGAGTGCAGAGCAATATCTTCCACCATACCAACTAGTGCTCATGAAGTACATATGTGCATATACACAAAACATATGTGCATGCAAGACACTGAAACTTCCCAATTCCCCATCCTCTTACATGGTGGGATGACCACTAGTTGCAGTTTCTTCAGACTACAAACAGTACATGTATCTTACATCTAACCATCACCTAATTATGCCACTTTCAAAATGGAATCCTACTAACAACGTAATAAGATCAGTCCCCTGAGAAAGGGCAGCTATATGCCTAGCAAAGTAAAAGTCAATGATTGAAAAAAGGTGAAACTATTATCCAAATAAACAAACCCCCTCCCCAATAAACAAGGGTGGCAGAATTCTGATGTAATGATAGATCTATATGCAAATTGCTCTTGCATTGAGTCCTTGCATGACAGGCAACCAGATAACTTGGAAGTAATTAATAGAAATCAAGCCCATGACACTCTGCTTTAAAGATTTTTTTTTTTAAAAAAGACACTTATTTTGCACAGTACCATGGGGGAAAAAGTATGTCCCACTGCTCTGCTCTTATTTTCATATGATCAACTGGAGTTTTTTATTCCAGGGAAGGGAACAGAAGGAGAAGGAGGTGGCTGATGGGTTAGTAATTTACATATCTATATTTCTTTTATACTGCAAGTATGTTCCATTTGTTCTGAAAATATGTAACAATCTAAAATGGGGACAAGCTTAATGAATTGCGTTCATAATATTTCATATCTTGCTGCCAGACTTTTAGTCAATCAAACTAATGTTATAAAGGAACAGCCAAAGCCAATTTTGACATCCTTTAAGCAGGTCAGTTATAAGCCAATTAGCTTTACCTACTTGGTCTCCAAGGTCTGAATAAAATACAGCCGATTTTGATTAGAAGCACTACTTCCACCAGTATGCACGTGTCTTAAAATAGACTGAAAAAATACTTATAGCCCCATGGAATTGTTAAAGAAAGCCTTGATTCTACTGAAGTCAATTACTGTAATACAATTTCTCCTGACTTCTCACAGATTACAAGAGCTCCTAGATTCACACAGTGTCATTCCAGATTTATTGGATAGCAGAAAAACCAAGTGCTGCATTCATCAGAGCCCTTCCATCTGCTAAATACAACTTTTCTGCAACATAAGAGAAATTGAAAGCATCAATCCTGAATTCCAACAAAATTCCTGGTGAACTAACTTCCACAAAAGGAAATCACTCACAATTACATTTATATGCATCAAACATTAATTCCTCCTGTTTATTTTAACACAAGTTTCACATTATTAATAACTGTCAGATCCTCCTTGAATTTGGATGGTTTGATGAGAAATGCAGTTATTAAAACTGGGTAAAATAAGACTTATCAAATTATTTCAATAACGAATTTCACATTAACTTAAACTTAATCATTAATATTTTTAATTAGTCAATAAATGTTTTTTCTTGTTAATCATGTAATTTTTAAGACCTGAGAAAAATATGGATGTTTAATTTCTCAAGAATTTCCTGCTTTTCATTGCTTTAAAAATGGGAGGGTTTTTTTCATTATTTGCCCCCCCAAGATATAAACATCTTCTCTGGAACCATACTCAAGAATAGGAAGTGCTAGGCAATTCTTGTTTTATATGTAGTCACACATATCTCTTGCAAAAATATTCCTGTCATTCACTGCAATATATACCTAATGTAGGCAGAGAACTTCAGAATAGCAGATCTGATTTTAAAAAACAAAAAAACACACAAAAAAACCCCCAAAACAAAAACAAACAAAAAAACACCAACACAAAACCTAAAATCTCCAGCAGCATGCAGAGAACATGCCTTATTTTACTGGAGAAACTCCAAACTGGGCAAGATCTTTAGAAATCAAAATGCTTCTGAAATCCTACTTGTCTCTTCCTTTTATTCCAATTCTAATACACTAAAAGGACTCAGCATGAAACCTCTTTTCTGGGCAACAGGCTGTCTCACCAGCAGTATTTGGCTACCCATCCCCTAACCCTGAAAGCTGTAACAAATGGCTAGGAAGTAATACTATTTGTCTACAGATAACTATAACTCTTTACAAAGACAGTTCATAGCATCCTCTTCACAACCAGGGACAACCAGAAATGTCTTCTTTCAAATCACCCAATATGTCAGAAACTGAGCTTGAAACTAGACTATAATCTCCTGTGTGCTGGTGCAAGCACCTTGTGCACTAGGCAGCATATCTATCAAGCTTCTAGATATGGCCAGAGTCAAAAGTTGATCAAACGGAATAGTGCTGCAAGGATCTTACTGAGAGAGAAAATTTTATGAGTGAGTAGTGCTAATTTAGACACAGAAGCCTGTCATAAAAACCTCATTAGCTCATGAATTAAGAAAATAAGACTTTTCTAAAACCCATTATATATTTTAGGACTTCATGTATTTGGCCTAGCATGGCATTGGGAACAATCAAACCTTGCATGAGCAGACTTCTTGGCAACTTTTTGCACCAGTTCTGAATTGCACCACTCAGTCAGAAAAAGCCAGTGAAGCACTCAACAGCAGAGCCTCGTCTTCTCAGGTCTCAGTATGATTCAGTTCAAAACTGAATGCACTGAAACTGCAAACTAAATGCAGTGTTTACCTTTTGTTTGTTTTGTGCATGTAGCACATAGGCAAGACATGACAACAGCTAATAATCCAAGGGCACAAAAAGCAGCAACTCCAGGATTCAGAGCCATCTAGAACTGCCAAAAAACCACATTTAACAAGACTTATGGAAAGACAGAGGGGTCCTGGCACTCAACTATTGTGAACGGCACAACTTACATGAAGCCAGATGGCTTCTAGCCAGGTTGGCCTGGCCAAATGCCCAAAGAGCTAACACAACTCTGAACCCAACCTAAGAGGATTTCATTGACAGAAACTGGAATGAAGATCATACGAAACAGCAAGAATGTGATATTGAGGGTTGTAAAAGTTACTCATGCTTGGGAATGTAAATAAGCTCTACCAGACTAATTTAAAACAAAGATATAGCTGTTTCATACTGTGAATAAAAAAATATTGAAACCTCTTATCAAGGAAACAAGACTACAACTTCCTTCATTTAATGGTTAATTATACTGCAGCTAATTATTAAAACTCCTGATAACTGATGCAGCAGAAGCAACTGCATCTGCCTTCTGAAAATGCAAATGTGCCATAAACATTTTCTGTAATGTACTACTTTTCCAATTTTCAGATGATTGCCTGTCCTATGTCCATTACCCTTCTGCATTTCCACTGAGCTTTAATTAGAGTTGAAGTATGTCTTGATTTGCTGATTAAACATCATAAGCAATTTAAAAGAAAGGGTCATCATTTTAAATATGCAGGAAACCACATTTAACTTACTTCACAAAACATAGCATTAAATCAAGTCATGTATTTTTTAAGATAAAAGTTCTGATCATTTCAAAGTATAAATTAATTCTTTACTTAAGCCTGGAAAAATCTGAGCTATTCTTGAAAATGAGCCAGGGGAGCAAAGGGGATGTAGACTACAGGAGGGCATATATGTAATTTGCAGTCAAAGCTGCATGTACTGTAATAGGTACATAATGGATGCAATGGTTGGAAGGTGTTCACAGAGGGATGGTCATTATTTCCATCCCAGAAATACTTGCTTCAGAAACATATCCTGCCTGTCTACACCAGCACCTTTGGTCTATAATACTCACTTACTTTGAGGATAAAATCAAAATCACTTGCAAGATTATCTATATAGATATAAAGCTATACATATTCTAACACCTCTCCCCCACTATGGAAATGTTTTTTTCTTAGCCTGCAGGAGAAGTTTTTGACATCTCACTAGATGCTTTTTGTTAGGGTGAGAGGAAGGGAGCTGTGGAGTTGGATACTTAATACAGGAGGTGTCTTTTTTCCAAAAGGTTATTCATTAAAGAGAAGTAGCTGCTACCTAAATATTTATACATTTTTCATTGAAGAATCTTTCATAAGCTGTTGTTTACTTTTTCTTACCAATAGCTGTCATAGCATCATTTCATTAATTAATCAACTTTTCTCAACACACACAATAGACATAGTAATTGCTGGTGATTGGGCTCATACAGAAAAAACAATCTTTCTAAAATCAGAGATATGGTAGCAATGGAAATATTTTACACACAACTAAACTGACATGCTTAGAGAATGGCAGAGTATTCAAAATTTATTACTTCACATTAAACACCCAGTTCCCCTTCCTACTAAGAGTTATGCAAATGTTTAAGTGAACAGTGTAAAATTAGATATCCCTGGCTTTTGCAGAAGTGGGTTTGTACTCCATAGTTACAGAATTACATAAATTACTTGCTTTTTGACCATCCTCAAGTCACTTATTTACACATAAATTTGAAAGTGTGATAATAGATTATCTAAGGCCAGAGAGTGAATCAATGTCTAAGCTGGAAGAGGAAACCAGGAATCCCAAGCACCTGGTGAAAGACAAGGTGACACTGCTCAGTGTGGAAAAAAATTACTCCATTTGCAACCTATACAAATATAAATCAGTTCTGCTCCCCAAACTGTGATTCTCCCCTTGAAATAATCTTAGACACATTGTGTATTCCTTTACCTGCATTCTTACAGAGGTAGGTGTGGAGGGATTAAAAGCACAAAAACCCAAACCTAAAACTCAAAACATTCTTTACTAGGATTAAATCACTAATTGCTTGCACTCTTGTAGTGGTACTAATTACATTGTAAATAAGACTACGTACAGTATCACCTGAAACACATAACTTACTTAAACACATTACTTAACACTTAATTACCCTGAAAAATGCTTATAAGTAAAAATTTATGGGAATCTAACAAAGTCACTTTGTAATTAGTGCAGAAAGTTAAAGTCTAAAGTGGTACCAGAATTACCCCCCACATGGAAAATTTCACATTTAGAATAAATTGGGTGTAAAATTTCTTGGGTGTCAAGGTGAAGGCAGAATATGAACTGCTTTTTAAAGAGCAGAACTGCAGAGAAGCTATTTTTAAGAGTTCAGTCCTTCTTTCCCCACCACTGCAACAATTATTCCCCCAGCAGGCATCAATGGGACTAGGAAACCAGAGAGCTGGGAACTAGACGGTAGGGAATCTAACAGCTTCAAGGACTCTAAAATCTACCTTCATATCATGCTGAAAAATTTGTCAAAGATTCAACCAGTTTCCACATGCTTCAGTTTCAACAAACCTTCATTTTAAATAGAGACACTGGCCTTCAGAAAATTTCCAGCCAGTTTAACAGTAGCTGCTTCTTGCTTTTTAGGTAGAATATAAAGTCACTTTAAGAACAGTTAAAACTGCTGTGGCTCTTCATCATCAGCTGGCACAATGTGAACTGTGAAGTGGTAAAACCTGGTCACTGCCTCAGTCTGAGCTGTGAACTTCCATGAGAACTTAGTGACTATTTCTTTTGGGGGATGAAGAAAAGGGAAAAAAGGAAGAAATTATTTTCTGCTTCTGAATATCCCAAATGTTTCTAGCCTCCTTTGGGTCTGAAATTACTGGTTCTCAAGTCAGATCCGTGACGCCACGTTTTGGCACCTGTGATTCCTGACGGTGCCTGGTCCACCCACAACCAGGAAATATTTCTGGACGTGGAAATAAATAAGATTTAAATAAAATGCCAAAGGACCATTTTTGGCATTCAAAGACCATCTCAAAGTAACTGGAACAACGGCAATTTTTACATAATGCTGAAACATCATTTCTTTTTTGTGTGTTACATTATGTATTTTCATTGGTATCTGATAATAGCAAGAGATTGGTATGCAAACTAAATACCAAGTCTTTAAAGAATTCAGTAGGCTTTCTATACATCCCAGGAGAGATGTGGAAAATAATGCTTCACCTTCTAGAAAACTTAATGTAGTCTGTAAGGTAGGACATTTGAGGTACAATCTCTGCATTACAAAACAGGACATTTGCACATTAGGCATCACCACTGATACAGCAAATAGCCTCAAGGTTAAACAACCCGCTGATGCTAAGAGTTGAAGCAATGGTTATGAATTACACCTGGAGATAAGCTGCACTTCCCCGGAAGTGAACTGATGACCCTCACAAACACAGAGCACTGAAATAAATCCATTACTGACTAATAATAATGTTTCTGCAATTCCTAACCTTCACCAACTCCATAATGGATACATTTTCATCTCATGAAACCAATGAACAAGGAAACACCCCCTAAGTTTGCTTGGATGTCTCTTAGCACCTTTGGAAAGCCGAGGCAGACTAATTAAAATCAGTGCACAATGTTAATCAGTACCTAACCAGGAGCAGAGACAACATAATCCTTCTTAGGCAAGAATAAAAATCCTGAAAGTCTAAGGTGGCAGAAATGTAAATGCACACCAGAGACATCAGTGTGACTGGCACATAAAGGGCTTAGAAAGAAGTTAAGATTGTATTAAATTAGGGACCTGGGGGTGTTGGTTGACAGCCGGCTGAATGTGAGCCAGCAGTGTGCCCAGGTGGCCAAGAAGGCCAACAGCATCCTGGCCTGTATCAGAAACAGCGTGGCCAGCAGCAGTAGAGAAGTGAATGATCACTTCACCCCTGTGCTCGGCACTGGTGATGTTGCACCTCGAATCCTGTGTTCAGTTTTGGGCCCCTCACTACAAGAAGGACATTGAGGTGCTGGAGTGTGTCCAGAGAAGGGCAACGAAGCTGGTGAGGGTTCTGGAGCACAAGTCTGATGAGGAGCGGCTGAGGGAACTGGGGTTGTTCAGCCTGGAGAAGAGGAGGCTGAGGGGAGACCTTATCGCTCTCTGCAATTACCTGAAAGGGGGTTGCAGAGAGGTGGGTGATGGCCTCTTCCTGACTAGCGACAGGACAAGAGGAAATGGCCTCAAGTTGCGCCAGGGGAGGTTTAGGCTGGATATTAGGAAAAATTTCTTTACTGAGAGAGTGGTAAAACATTGGCTGGCCAGGGAGGTGGTGGAGTCACCATCCCTTGAGGTGTTCAGAAAACGTGTAGACGTGGCACTTTGGGACATGGTTTAATTGGCATGGTGGTGTTGGGTTGATGGTTGGACTTAATGATCTTAAAGGTCTTTTTCCAACCTGAACAATTCTGTGATACATGAGATAAACCATTGTAACTTCCCTGACCTCAGTAGAAGTAGGGGTCCACCTCAGCCACCCTTTAGGCTCTCATCACACTTAGTTGCTTACCCATAATTTGGTGTCAGCCATGGCACTGTAATTCCAGGAATGTCTTTTCTGCTTCTCAGTAAAGCTGTACAAGCCTTATAGGTGACTAATATGATAACTTAAAGGAAAGAACAGACACACACTGCTTTTTCTCAGACGTTCTACAAGTGATCAGCCTGGGCACTGTAACTGATCTTTTTATTTAAGCACAATGGGAACACCAATAACAGAAAACATGCATATCATATTCCAGAATCCATACCAGTGGCCTGAGAGATCTACATGCAAGCTGAATTTAGCCATTTTAAGTGTGCTAATTTCCAATTTAAAGCAGTGCCAAACAAAATGGATGGCTCATTTTTGAACACTGTTCCCCTTAAGAGATTTATCAGGTTTGGACTGTGTATCATGCCCTCAGAATACACTGGGACTCCTACCGATGTAAGCTGCATGTGCAAACTGAAGACATCCTGGGAGATAAACTGCTTGCTCTTTTATACCTTGCAGCATATAATTTGAAAAAGCAATCTGCTTTGCTTACTGGAATTCAAAACTGCAGTGTCCATAACAAGCTGAATATTTTAATCACATCTTGCTCCTAATCTTACTTAAGTTCTGTGCTATCGGAAGTCCTATTATAATGATTCTACTTTGATAATAGTCAAGCTTCCTGACCTCAGATGTCAGATACTGAAGTCATTACACAGCTGAAAGCTCCAAGATGCTTACCAGGTGGTTGAGAAAGCCCAGGGGAAAAGGAGATTTGGGTGATGACACTGGCTCATGTGGGAGCCCACCATTCTCTGGAAGAACATAAAAAAACCAGGCAGAGCTGGGCCTTAAGGCAAACCAGAGCATTTGCAGTCCCTGTAAGCTCTTTTCCTCCAAAAAAAAAAAAAAAAAAAAGGAAAAAAAAAAAAAGAGATCCTCATTGCTAATAACATGATGTAGTTGCCAACAGGGGACTGTGCTAGGTGCAGCCATCCAACTAACTGCATTGGAACTGCTTGAGAGCAGTCATCTGCCCCACTCAGCAGGAGCACACCCACAAGGTTGACAACAGAAGACATAGACAGTAAAGAAAGGGAGGTATGAATACATCTTTCATCGTGTTAATTCCAGTAGATGTCTGTGGAAATCCGAGGCTACAGTTGATAATAATATAACTACTACATTTTATATACTGTTAACACATACATTTGGTTTTTTTTTAGAAGCACCTTTGTGCGGTCTCAGGAGATTACAGCGTTTAAATGTGGTACATTTAGCTTTACAACTAAAAGTCAGAACAGGTCATGTCCATAGAGCCCAGTTTTCAGAAAACAGGTATTCCAACACTTTCAGTAAATGAGGCATAGTTCAAAGAATCAGATCCCAGCAATCAGTAGTCACGTCAGGAGATCCTGGCCTAAACATTCATCTAGGCAACTATGGGTCTGTTCCATTATGATTCAGTATCTGGTGCCTTTTCCATCCAGCACAAGGAGCGTTCAAAATCTCACCTAGTGGATATAAGTTTAAAATTATTTAGAAACTGGGGAGAAAAACTTGAGTGACTTGGGCGTGGTGGTGGTGAGTTTTTTAAATGTATTTACTACAATTGCCATTTATCCTTTAGATCTCCCATTCAAATACAAAGTCAGTCAAATGACAGGCTCCTATCAGGTGGGCTCTGACCTACACATATCTTAAGTACCAGACATCTTAAAACAGCAACACGATTTCGCGAACAGCGAGAATCCAGATAAATTTACATTAACTTCAGATAAAATCCTTTTATAAACCAAACACCAGTACTTACGGGATTTGTTCATCGCCATTGCCAGAATGTCCTGTAACATGCACCCTGACTCTGGCTGTGCAAGCTAAATTTGCTGTGATTAGTAGGGCTGAAAGAAAAACGACTGCACTAATATTCAAGCTGTTTGAAGAGAGGTTTACTGCCCCCAAAAGAATCATTTAATTATAACACACCATTTTCTTTAGATCTACATATAAAAGAGTTAATTTGCCTAAGCATGCACCAATGGGGCTAATGGATAAAGGTTTTTATTAGGGATGTGCCAAATGGTTCAATAGTTATTTGAGTACTGTAGAGACTTCTCAAACATGTAGCTTTGGTGCGCAATAATTCTGTTCAATTAATGGTTTTATTTCCTTCACAGATATTCTTTTAGAAGTGCTCCATCATCCATGCAGTGCTTTTCAGAGACATGTTGTAAGTACTTTCTCTTTACTGGTAAGTTCTAAGGACATGATGCTGTTCTTTCACATTGCTGTACTTGATACAGGAAGAAACCTGCAGAGAAATATGTAAAAAATGCTGTACCAAATTCTCCTTGGACCAGAGTTAAATGGTGATAATAATTTTGTTGCAACCAATGGAATCACATCAGCTTTAAAACAACTTCTAGCACTCTTCTCTCCATTTCAGCATGAAGCTCTACATGGCAGAAGCTGGCACACCCAGCACCCCTTCCAGCATTAGTTACCAGAGACAGCCATTAATATGACTCTAAATCTCTTAGAGTAAATGCAGCTCTGGTATCTGTGCACTACTGCTGAAACTGCATATCTCCACATACCTATTAATTTGAAGTTTTAAATAACTGACAGTAATGAAAAAAAAAAGGCAGTAAAGACCCTTGGCCTCTGCCACAAAGGCTTCTGCCAAGGGGCACCATGTCTGATGTAGCTGATACAAGCATGCAGACTGCAGCCACACTGCAAGACATAAATATAACCAGCAAAACTGCATTTTCATTCATTACAGTTTTCCTGATTTATGGGCCAGGTTTTAAGACGCTGGTTTTTGCACAGCTATGTTCAAGCTGGGATCAGTTTTTATAGTGTAGTATCTCAAAAGAAGTTGAAATCAAGCTTGATGAAGATATTGCCATTACCATAGACCAGGACATAACTGATTCAGATAAGAAATTTCTCCAGAGCATTATTGACATGATAACTGACCAAGCTGAGTTAGCAATTCAATTAATAAGAATATTTGAGGCTTGCATAATGCTTTTCATCACCAATACCAGCACACCTTGCTACATTGACAAAAAATGATTACCCCAGCAAAATTCATATCTGAACGAACACTGCAGAGTTCAGGGGACCTGACATGGGAACACCTGAACAAAGGCAAAGTCAGGAGCAGAACCTCATCTCTTCCCAGGGCCCCTGCATAATTAAAAGGGTATAAGGGGAAAAGGGCCAGGGTTTTCAATAGGATGCAAATCTCCTGCATCCTTTATGCATTTGTATTTAAATGTGTCAGACTTTGGAGTCAAATTTCAGTGGCCATCTTTTCTAACCTTTCTACTCATTTTTCCCTCAAGTTTCTGGACCAGTTTCTGTTATCTGTTCAATATTACTCCTGTGTCTTCAAATTGAATTTTTCAGTGTAATCTAGAACAAATTAGTCAAGTCCAACCTGACAAAAGGTGCAATGAGTTGGCTTGTGGGGAACATTTTTTCATAAACATTCTCTTAACTTCTCATTTGAAGGCTGATCCAGAAATCCTTGGATTAACTAGAATCTGAATCAGATTGTTCTTCTGGCAGTTTCATTTCTAATGTAGCTCTCCCAGCCTGACCAGCTCCTTTAACCATGCTTCCTGAGGCTCCTCATAAAACAAAGTAATCCTTTCAAACACCAATCAAATTGCAAAAGACTGCTCTCATAAATTTAGTTAGTCTCTTTTAAAATGTAGAAACTTACACAAACAAAGGGAAAACAAAACAGTAGAGAGTCAACTACAGATGGGGGGGAAAAAAAAACCCCAAACTAGTCAGCAATTTCCATGATTAGTTTAGTGGTCTCAAGGCACATGCGCTTTAGCAAGCCAGGAGAAAGCAAAACTGCAAAAGTGAACATCCAACTGCATAAATTCCAAAAATTCTAAAAGCAAAGCAGCATATTTTGATCCCATTTGTAAATAGTTCTGTTCAATAGTCTTTAAAAGGACTCCTCGAGAATTTTATTCTATTATTTGCATACTTTCAAGACAGTATGATTACACGGTGATTTAAGACCTCCCAGGGTCTTTCTAGCAGTGATGAGTCAGAGGGCAGCACTCTCTCTACTGCTGTTGAAAATCCTGCCTTTCCATTATTCTTGACTCCTCCTTGAAAGGACAAAGGAAGTGGACAAAAAGCTGCCTCTAATCACAAACAAAAGCCTCTATAGTATGGAAACCACCACCCGCTCCCTTTGTCCCCCTAGCAGTAAATTAAGTTTGCTGTGTCTATGTTCAGAGATCTTTAGAGATATCCTGCAATGCCATATCTCCCTTTAGCTGCTACCTTTCTTGCTTCTGGATCTCAACTTTCTTTTTTGACTATTTTTTCTTTGCTTTTTCATTACAAATGCTTCCCAGAAAGCTAACGAAGCACCAAACTTTCCTAAGCTACATGAAAAGACTTGCTGTGAAGCACCCATTGGCTTAAACTACCCAGCAAAGAAAACGAGGCACTGTCAAATAAATGTACCTGAATTGCATCTCTTCCAGGAGCAGGAAATACTGGATAGCAATATTGCATATCACACCTATTGCATTATTTGGCTATTTCATGAGAGTTTTCCCCAAACAAGGATACAGAAACATCAGGATCCCTGAACATTCCTGTGTGTTTTCCAGTTTAATTTCTGAATCTGTCTCTCAAATTATAAAACAAACATCTGCTACTTATCCGTTTCATGTCCAATTACCTGTATGTGGATGTAAAGAAATGTATAGTACCTGGCATATCCAAGAAATCACAATGTCTTTCTTCAGCAAAACCGGTCAAGTTACAGCAAGGCACAGCAAAGTCCAATGCACATATTAACAGATATCACTGAAGTAAACCTGTTCTCTGAATGGTCTCCTCTGTGCTGCCTGTTGTTTCTGCCAATTGTTTCTGAATCCTTTTCCTTTGGTTCCTCTTTTCCTTCAATCTGATCTCTTTGTGCAATTACAGTGAAAGGGCTGGAAAAAAATTACAGACCTAATATGACCATTGCCATCCAGCTGTCAGCTGTCCTTGAACAATCTCTTTCTTTGCGCCTAACCTTTATCCAGGTGGTTTATTTGAATGGTAGAAAGCAGCAAGTTTCTACAACAACTAGACCTTCTTAGATGGTCTTAAAGTCCACATCTTCAGAATCATTTAAATGCCTATCTCCCATTGGAAAAAAGGAGTCTGGTAACTAAATATTTATGCAAAGCTCTCTCTAGGCATTATGTATTAAACAGCTTTGCCTGTGTTACATTACAAAGACATATTAAACCTTTATGTAAAAACATTTTTCCTATTCAAAGGGAGCTTAGTTAGACTTATACTACTTGACAATTATCTGCTGTGAGTCTAACATTGTTAGGTTACCTTTGTAATAATTTTTCATAGCCTTTAACAAATTGAGTTGCAAATAAATGCATGAAATGCTGTATAAGTAGCCCAACAAGTATAGCAGAGAATATGAACACCTAGATAATAGAAAGGTTTGAGATTCCCTCCAGGAGAATTGTCCTAGCTCGTTAATCATATACATCATGACTCCACTATTATTATCTTTAATTACAAGAAAAGGATGAAAAAATCATAAACTTGAGAATAAATATTTCTAAAGTTAAAATCTATGGAATCCCATATCCATATTCCTGTGCCTTCCTTTGCCTTTCTGTTTTTTGGCTATAAGATCACCTAGCCAGCAAGTATCTCATTTACAGCAATGTACTACAGTTATTGTCATTGATACAGATGCTGTGATACTCTATGGCATCCTGCTTACAGGGAGGGGACTCTGCATTTGCTTGAGGCTCCGTGCTGGCATTTTTGCCCTCTGAGACGCACTGGCAGCATCTTCTATACGATGTTGTGGAGCACACTTATAATATTCTTCAACAATTAACAACATAAAGGAGATGATGTACACACCTCTAGCTAGCTAAAGTGAATACATGCACTCTGGTGTTTTGGGTTTGTTTTTCCCCTCCTGTTATCTCTCACTTCTCCATTTCTGAGTGCTGGAGGTATTTTTCTCTTGCTACTAGCACAATAACAAAAAGTGGTGAGGACAGAAGTCATGATTACAACAGACCATAAACATTACAACATTTACATGGTGACATTTTTACAGTGGCCAGATGATTACCTAATGACATCTCCAGAGCTTCCAGAGTTTAGACCAGTCAGGGTCACCAGACATTTTTTGCTTTCTATGGCTACCCAGGGTAGAAAAGGTCCACAAGGGAGGCACCTTGCTCTTTCTCTGGCAATGAACTTAGCAACTTGAGATGGAGGAAAAAGTAGACAAGTTCCTGAGACTGAAAGTAATCATCAGTGTTTGATACTTCTGAAATTGTTTTCCTAAATTATGTGATGAGAAGACATAGATATGGCTTTGTCCTGTTTACCCTTCCTAGTAAGGATTTTATTTCCTAAACAAGGGCATCATATTTAAACAGAGCGACACTTTCAGCAGTTGGAATTGAATACCATTGAATACATTGACCTTTACAAAGATTTAAAAATAACCTTGAATTTTGTCTTGCATTAGCTTTCATTATTATTCAATTGCATCTGATGAGCTGGCAGTAATTTCCACTTCTGGTTGCTATTGTTTCTTGTGGAACAAACACCTTCTCATATCTACAGGGCAAGCTATATATGGAAAAGTTTACAAAAAGCTCCCTGCTAAAATTCAGATAAAACATGTCAGTATAGTGGATGTCTAGGGCATTGGTCAGACCAGCATCTCACTCACCCACCCTCAATACAATTTACACAAACTTCTGCTAATTTTTCCTATTTTTCCTCATGCTACCCAATATTTTTAAGAGCATATATTTAATCAGAGATGGATTTTCTACCTATATGACAGAATTCAGCTGTGTGCTTCTGGAAAAAAAACCAGCTGGAAACTACTGTAACTCAAATTCTTTTAAGGGTTGTCTTTTTCAGAGAGACATACAAAACAGGTTTGCTCTTTGTCAGCATTTGTATGCTTAACATCTGTTTTCTCACCTTCCATTCTACTTAAGCTTGCACCACAGCATGTCAAAGTAAGTTTACTTTATGAATGAGTAAATTATATTGCTCTGACCTACTTGTTAGCCACTTAAATACCTTCAAGGACCAAGCAAACTGTCTATTTTTAAAAATGTAACACAATGTAAGTATGTCAACACAATGAAAGAATGTCCATTATTCTCATTCCATCAATACTCACGATGATTTACAAAACATAATCGTGTCTTAAACTAATGGTAACACCCCTCCAATGGTAATTCCTACCCAGATATCTCATCTCTCTCAACAGGTGTTCAAATACATAAGTGCCTGGAAGGCAGCAAAGCCTGGCCTAATTGAAATGTGATTAGCAACAAGCAGTCTCAAATAAAGTCTTTCTTGGGATCCTTCGCAGTGGTTACCCCCACGCATAGAGAAGCAGGACTGGGGCAGTGAAGCCCCAGTACTTTGCTACTTACAAGCAATATATACCCAGGTATTTGCTTCAATATTCCATATGGGGAGAAATCCACATCTTTTTGCTTTTATCTGGCCTGGAAGAGAACACACAACAACCAGGTAGGAGAAGGCCTTTCTGAGAAAGTCCCTTTCCTATATTGGAATCATGATCATAATGGAGCGCAAAGATGTTCTGTTCTTTGCGGCTACAAACTAAATTGGGGAAAAAAATGCTTCATTAGAGTATGAAATCTTTATACTGATGCCAGTTGCACTGAAGAGCCATCTTTGCCCCTCTAGTTTTAGTACTATGTGTCAAGCATTCGGAGATATACGCATTTCTCCTATAGTTCTCAAATCGCGCAATCAAGACTGGTAGCAACTAGCAACAAAGCAAACAGGTCATATAAACATTATTTAAATGCTTTGCCAGCTACAGTTCAGGCTTATGCTGTCCAAAGGACAATCTACTGCATTTTGCCCAACAGTCCCATTTCTAGGTTCTGTCAGCAATTCAAGCTTATCTAATTCCAAACTGTACTATTTGTTTATTTTGCAAACATAATATTACTGTTTTCATAAATAGGTGTTTATGTTTCATTTATGTTTATTTTTAAGAGGTGTTTAGAATACTTTCCATGTAATATGCAGGCCCTAGCTTACTGGTATACAGAGTAATATTCCAGCTGAACATGTAGAAGTCATGTAACTAAGGACGCTTGCAATTCTACCCAAGTTTTTTTAAAAATTACATTGTACCTAACAGTTTCCATGTCAGGAATGGTTAAATACTGTTCCATGTGACAACAAAAGCAATTTAAGTTTACAGATCTGTCTTACTTGGAAAGTATTTTATATGATGCAAAGTTGCATACATGTGTATCAAGTCTGTTTTGATAAGGCACAGGAAGCATGGAAATACAGTTGAATGCTTTCCCTTGTGTCTGCTGCTATCTTTTCCTCACTTTCAATGCAACATCTCAAAAACGTGTGAGTGTAAAGCTCTATTCACAAAGCTATATTTTGACAGAGTTAACATACAAAGCAGCATAATGCTAGAAAACTCATCTAGGTTGTGCTTCATCTGAGACTTCAGCTCATCTATATGCTAATTCGAACTAGATGCAAGTTGGATTCTTCTGAAGACTGTGCTCCTAATATCCTTTTAACACATAATTTAATATTATGATTTGGGGACAGGCAGTAAAAGTTAGTGCGTTGTCTTGTTCTGTAAATCTGATGATTGCTTCTTTCGGGGATACTGCATGAAGCAATGGCTTTTCAGCAAGGTCTGTCAGTCTGTTCTGGCTCATTGTGCCACGTAGCCACATATGCAACGCTGAAGAGCATTAAATAGCACTTCAAAGATATTAATATAGAATAATAAATGACATGGTACAAAGGTATAAGGAAGTGTCTATTTTTATACTGGCAACTGAACCACTTATCACTGAAATGCCATTATTTGCATGTGAAACTTACTCTCTAACACTTGTTATTACTGACTTCCAGACGCCTGTAGCACAGGGGGAAAAAAAAAAAAAAAACCACAAACCCTACACAAATTTGTGACCTGAGCTCTATTATCATTAGAAATTAGTCCAAAACCAGGAAGTATTTTACTCCAAATGAAAAAAAAAAAAGGAAGACGCTATTAGTTTTTAAATTCATTTCATGATAGAAAGTTAATACAAAGATGCTCTTCAGGGCTTCATTTTTTTATATTACATTTTCCTTGCAGAGATAACCTACACTGGCTTTTGTCAAAGGGTTCTTGTGGAGTTAAATTTTGTGGGTTTTTAAATTTTTTTTTTTGTGCCTTAGGGGCATAATTATTTACAGAATAACATTCATCACACAGTTCAGATTGGTTTTTACTTGCAACACATTTTTAGTTAAAATTCCTAAAAATAATACAAAAGCTTTATAATTTTTCAACAAAACCCTACACCTCATGACACCAAATGACAACTTGAGAATGCTAAGGGAGTCGATAGGCATTCGTATATGTTTACAATAACATAAAGAATTTTACAACAGCAACAAAAAAACCCCCTCCTCACCAATACAAATAATTCGACTCATTTCACAGAAATTCTCAAAGTCAAATTTGACCAACAAGTTGATCACAGCCAACTCAGTGTGGTTATAAGATACTTTATTAAAAATCTTGAGCAGTGAATAATCTTAAACAACAGGAAAAAAGATTTTAAATCATAAATATTCATACATCTCTTACCTTGAGCATAGCATCCTCTAATGAAATGCAAGGAGGCCACAAACACCTACCCAGTACACCTGCCTCCCTTCTAGACAATAATCTAATAATCCTTAATTCCTTTGATCTGTTAACTCCCAGCACAGACCTTACAGGAAAAAACAAGCTTTATAACTTGGTTGGACTCTGGGGCTAGAATCATCCCAACCGGTAGGTCTGAAGTGTTCTCTCTGTGAGGCCATTATTTTCCCTTACTGCCTACCTGCTAGCAACTCCAGTGTTTTGACAGGTAAACATCCCAATAAGCACACTGTACCTAAGTACTGTATTCATAAGTTATATAAAGTAGATACACATAGGTCACCCTCTGTCTATCTTAACTATATGTAACAAAATGTGGTTTATAAATGTTTGATACATATTGGTGTGGTGACACACGACAGGAAAAGAAGTCAGAATTGGTTTATCTGGACAGCAGGCTGTTCTGAGTGACATACAGCTCACACAGGCTGAAATCCTGGGAGTCACACACATGAAACCAGGCATAAAATGCTCGCAAGGGGCATTGGCATAAGGAGTACAAACAGAAACCAAGAGTAATGGAAAGGAGAGAAATGACTTTATAACATCAGGGCCCAAACTGCTTTGAAAATAAAAATATAAAATATCCTTATGAATTAATTAGTATCCTCAAATTCTTTTTGTAGGATCTCAATCTGCATTTAAATGGTTCAAAGATAGAAAAAAGCACAATCATTTTTATGAACTTATTCTGTTTTCATCAGTTTCTGATAGCATAAAATCTCAAGTTCAACATGTCTATCATAATAGCTTGTCATAAATGAAATAAAGCTTGAAATCCCTACATAATGAAAAGTTCAATAAGTAACTCATTAAAAGGTGATAGACAAAGGATTTATACATATTTTGACTCTTCTTATACTATTAAACAATCTGTATCTACTGTATATCTCAGGAAGCTAAACTCACTTAAGCTATAATAAAGAGTGATATTACTATAACCTTTTTCCTTCTCCAGCAACAACAGAGTAATGCACATAGCACATTGAAGGATCAGACCCCTTTTTGCACATAGCCTTAAATAACCTGTAGGAAAACCAAAACTGTAGAAACTCTCCGTTGCCATCCCCACTGCTAGGGGCCAATGTTGATGGGTACCATCAATTAATAAACAATATTTCTAGGTGGTAAACCAACATCAGTGCATTTGCATTTACATCCTGCAATGCTTGACAGACATTCATGTACAGAACTTAAACTGATACTAATTACAAATTAAGGATTCATGCAAGTTTGAGTAAATCAAAGAAGAGGTTTCCAGTTACTTCAAAACCCTGCATGGATTTCTGTATCCAAGGAAATAGGTGGTTTGAAGTTAGCGAGTCAGTCTCTTGGTTGCTTAAATCCTAAAAGGGGGGTAGAAAACGTTGGAGCAAAGCCCTTCGAAAGCACAGAAAGTTACTACACAAATCAGAAGGCCAGGACATAATACCTGCAGTAGTAAAAAGATGGAATCAATCACAATGAATTTTGTTGCTAGTTCACATTCTACCTCTTCTGTTAGAATATGGTTTAAGGCACATTTTTGTTGCTTTACAGAACCAGACTGATACAGTTAAAACTTTCCTAGAAGGATCAATCAATAGCACTGGTTCCTCATGACCAGCTGCTGCCAACTGCTAATATTAACATACAAATCTTCCCATCAAACCAAAAGTATCAAAAGGACATTCAGGCTCAAGTATGACAATGAATTAAAAAGCTGATGGGGAAAAAAGTCAACTTGTTCTTCCACCAAGGCAGGGATAAGCCCTGTAGGCTAAACAAAGTAAATGCTAAGGATAAAAAGTAGCAGGCCTCAAATATGCGTATCTGGTAGGGAGCTTTACTAGGCTGGAATCAGCATAGTTCAGTATAAGCCTGAAGCTGGCTACTGATACCGCTAGGTTAAATCACTGTTGCAAAACACAGCACACGTGAGAACTACCCATGAAGATTTTCAATGTGTACCGCAGTTAGCCAAAGGACCACCTGATAAAAAAGTCTAAACACCGAATCACAGATATTGACTAATTGCCAATAGGCAAAACGTAGCAGTTACTGGCTAATGAGCACTATATAATCAATTCAAATACTACGTTAGCAGAAAAAGAAAGTTAAAAGAGTTTTCACATACTAGTTATTTCCTCCTCACGGCAATTTCCGTGAGCTTCACTTTGTGAATGTGAATCTGAAAGATAAATTCTTGAAAACATCCATGAAGGTTAAAATCCATATCCTGCTAGAAACAAAAAAAACCCCACCAGTCAATATCAAAGACTAGCTATACCAAATGTATTATACATAAGGAAAGAAAAGTCAAATGTCAGCTTCAATGCATGGGCCAAGCCTTCAGTTTTTTGTACAGAGAAAGGCAGATATTCTACTAACTCTTCAAAATAATTTTACCATAGGCATGTGTAGTCAATCCATCTAATCCAAAAAATTTCAAGAAAATCATTCAACTATATTATTGCTCATGGCTTGCTTACAGCAGAATGCACTTCAGCTTAAGGAATAGTTAGAGTTAAAGGAATAATACCATTCACAAACACAGTTAATTGGGAGAGAGAGAGAGAGATATTCTGGAACAGTTCCTTGCATAGATAAATATCCTCTCAAATTGTTGATGGTGGATATCCCACTACAGGATCAATCTCTCCCCTTCCTATTTCCCTTCTGACAGCTCTATAAAACTAGTAGAGGCATAGTGAGACATTACAGGTTCAAGTGTCAAAAGCACACTCGTGTTACATGGCTGACTACCTCATCATCCAGAGCAGGCAATACTCTTCAGGGGGAGCTGACATCCCAACAAAAATACTAGCAGGGAGGAAAAAACAAGTTAACCCAGTGAAAACAGAGGCTGATTAGAAAAGCAGATTAAAGGATTTAAAAGGCCAGGGACAAACAACTGCCACTAAATCCCTGTGAAGAGATCATCCCAAAATGGAGAGACAGGTACATACCATAGCAGTTTTGGTTTTGGAACTTCACCTGCTATTTGCAGAGTGGATCTGAGATACCACCTTCTCTCCTCCAAAACCCCCCATTTCCATTACCCAAGCTATCCCAAACCTGCCACGCATGGAGATTCATGCCTTCATCACTTTTGAGTCAAGCTGCTAAACTGCAAAGAGCTGTCACATGTTGGCTTCATCTGGCCTGAGACCTAGTGACTACGAAGCAGTGGAACAAAGCACATCACACTGGTCTCTGTTGCAGGGATTTCCATGCGATACTGGATACAACACAATATCCATACCTACACATGGAAGCTCAGTTAATTGGCCTAAGTTAATATATTGCTTTGAATTGTTTTCTACAAGACATCTTTCCAAATTCATTGCCACTCCTCCCAGATAATTAACAGTAGTATATTCAGAAAATATGTGATCAATGTGTTTATACTCCCACCTAGGTATTTTTTTCTGGAAGACAAACTTTTCAGGATGGAGGAGAGGGACTGTCCTGAAGCAGTAACAATAGAATTATTCACTCCCACATTTATTGTAGTGATACAGCAATTGGTGTACTCAATACAAATTGTTAGCATTAGAGAAATGTGAAGGGAATCAATGAAGTCAAAATAATCAAATAATGAAATAAATCCTGGCTAATGGATATAAGTTTACCAAATTGAAAAGCCCACAGAAGTTGCTATCAAAAATCTGATACATACACAAAGTTATAAGGTAACGATCCTATGATATTTCCTAGTCAAAGCAGAAGAAAGGGAAACAATTCCACTGTCTACATTACCCAGATTTGTTTATGAAGACACAGTAGCATTCTACGTGCAAGCACTGTTCAAAGTTAGTGAAGAAACTACCTACATCTTAGAGGAAAATTCAAGAGTCAAACAGAATGCAGTAATACTAAAGCACAGACTATAAATAGAAGTATACTAACCAAAAACTATGACTTCCTATGGCAGAGAGTATTTTTTTCTCTAAGCCCTTTTCATACCAAAGTTAAATTCAACTCTACATTTGAGAAGAAGATGACAGAGTTTGCAAAAGCAGATGCACTACATCTTCACAGGAATCTTGCAGAGCAGGCAATGTGAAGCTAGTAGACACATTAAAATGAAGAATAGATCTCAGCTTCAAAGGAAAGAGAATCACTCTCAGATTTACAATAATACCATCATATAACATCCATATTTAAAGAAGACAACATAAAAGGAATCAAAATACATTTCTAGAAGTATAATGGGCTTTATTCCTTTAGCCTGGGATGTAGAAAAAATGGAAATATTAGAGGCAAATGACATGAATCTTTCACTAGCTTGGGGAAGGTGGACCACCAGTTTTAAAAACTTTCCTCTGACTGAGAATACTTAAGCTTTGCATTTATCAAAGTAACTCTGAACATAGCTTAGAGTCCACGGAGTTTGCTTCAAACAGAATAGACACTTTTAAGCTGCCAGTGGACCGCATTGCTTATCTACACGAAGACTCACTACAAAGCCCAAGAGAGCGCTGCTGTTACCTCCCACCTGAGTGCAGCTGATTAAGCATGTCCTTGACAGAAATTGTCTGTGTAAGTGACTTTTAGCTTCCAGGAACTTAGCCAAACTAAGAAGTCATCCTACAGGCAACAGAGTAGGACAAAGAAATGATAGTTCTTTGAATTTTCTTCAACTCTAACTCTTCAAGATATGTTTGGTAACCCCAGGGAACAAAAACATAAAGTCAATGGATTGTACATTCCAGCACTCCTCATCTATGCTGCCCTTCTCATCTTATTTCTTCTGGAGTCACAGGTTGAGATATAACCATACCAGAAAGATAGGAAGCATCCGCTTAGTCTGTGGTTTATCCTTTTCTTTCCTCCTCTTTAGCAAGTGCATTGCAAGGTAGGCTATGACATACTTTAGGAGAAACAGAGGATCAAGGACTATGACATTAAGACGTGAAGTGACTACAGGTACACAGGATCTTCTGAGACTATTTTAACAATGTCATGAATGTGCTGCCTGTGTGTCATTGGCTCAGATAAGAGCTATTTTCAGAGTTTGTTGTTATTATTATTGTGTTTTGTCCTGGATCACACAAGGATGATGCCTATTTTAGGCACCTGATACTTTACTCAACCTGGTTTAAAGTTGTTATTTTGAATGCATTTTTCCCTCACTTACTTTTTAATGATAACCTACTTCCTTCACTCCATCCATACCCAAATCTAAGGGATATGAAGAAATGTGGTTCTCCCAGTTACCTTGGGACTTCCAAAGATTGCGGACTAGTCAAAAGATATATTTTGACCACCACCCTGCATGTGATCATAGGTTGAAAAGTCTTTCAAGTTGTGCAGCCTAACACCAACATAGAAGAGAGAAAACTCAAAACCAAACAAATTAGCAAGAAGTATGTCAAACCACTAAAGTGAACATTTTAATTGAAAAGCTAAACTGCTGATTGACTTGATCTGATCGTGAATTTTTAGTTTGCCAGTTCATTCAATAGGCACATTTTTAGATACTCTTACATCTCTACTTGGGTTAGAAACCTGCTTTCTTAAATCATTGAGGCATCTGATACATCAAATTTTATATAGGCCCAGCTTTGTTGCAAACTTATGTCAGGATGCACAAGGCTATTTGGGGAACTGAAATTTTGCTAGCTGTTGTTATAATCCTATGTGTGCAAATTGCAGTCACCAATTTTAAGCCATTTCAGTGGTGACTGCTTTTGCTACACTGGTCTTACTGTCACAGTTCTATGTAGCAGATGTACTGCAATTATCCCTAATGCCTAATGTGTGTCCCTTTATGTCCCAAGTGTTTTTTTTAATTTAATGGAACAATTTTTAAAATCATGTTAAGCTCATGTGTCAATTTGAAATGCTTCCTTTTTTTTTTTTTTAAAATCAAACCAAAAATGGAGGCCAAGGACAGACCTGATACAGTTTCTCTGCACATAATGGAGGTTTCACAAAAATCTCACTAGAAAGAGTTTGTGCGATTTTTAAATTTTTTTTCTTCCTTAGTCTGCCCATGTCAATTCCAGTTAATTTCTTTAAACTTAATCTTGAGAAATTATTTGTGTGGAAGTAAATAAAGTCTCCCTAGCTATGAAGCAATTAATGCTTTCACTGATACTTTCCAATTAAAATACTGCAGAGCCTACACCAAATGCAGTAAAATCAGGTAAATGCACTAGTAGAAACGGGCAGTCTGGCAATTCTTAGGTAAAGCACCATTTGAATTCAATTGTAAAGTCTTGAATAATAAAGTCTTGTTTATCCCTGATATAACAGAAATCAGGTTGAACTGTAGTCTGAAACAAAAAAAAACAAGTGACGCACAGACTGTTTTAATTATGAACAAAGTTTGTAATGCTAAGGAATTGTAATCTGATAACGTTATGAGCTTTTTCTGCATTGGAAAAGAAAAACAAGAAATGTAGTAATTTTTTGTCTTTGAGGTAATTTGTCAAATACATTAAAGTAGAACAATGTTTTCTTTATCACCTCTTGGTTTTGGTGTACCAGAGTTTTATTATATTCAAACCTTTTGAGTCATACAGATTGGAGATAAATAGACATAATGGAATAGTGTTAACATATTACCTCAAGAACAAATAAACATTTCATTTCATTTTCATTTTGGATCCACAATTTTTCTTCTTTAATCCAGTAAAGTAACTGAAGAAATATGTCTGCTTCCTTTAATATCTTATTTCTCTAGCCCAAATAGATTTTGTGCAATCCTGAAACAAGAGCTACTTCTAGTAAGAAACAGAATGACTAACAAATTATAAATACAACAAAACTATGCAGTACCAGAAAACATATTATATGATGTATTTGTTACCTAGGTCCCCAGGGTTTTTCTCTTAGAAAGAAAAAAAAAATTTACAGATAAGGGAAATAATACATGAACAGACTGAAGTCAGTTCAAAGGACTTGCAAACATGCTTTATGTTAGCCATGTATTTAACCTCTTTAATGATAAGAAGTCTTTGTCAGACAAGGAGATTCTAGGTCTCCATTTCAGTCACAACATGTGCTTGATATAAATGAAGTTATAAAAAAACCCTGCTCCATTGATTTATATTACAGAGGTAATTCTTAGCAGAGGGAATAGTTTCTCTCAACACAAATGGCACTACTGGTGCAAATTTAAAAAACAGGCCTCCTCCCAGGCAAGGCATCCTCAACTAAGTTTTAGTAAAGCAGTAAACCAATTTCCTGAAGAAAGTTATTTGCTGATTTATGAGACCAATCATTAAAGGATATCTGAGTTCGTAGATGGAAAAAGAATATATACCTTTACCCTTGGGTTTTTTTTGTCAAGACCAGAATTTTCAAAACTCTCAAGGGTTTACAGAAATCATATATCAATACACATAAATGGAAGATCATGTGCATTCATCTATATGTAAATTTCTGCACTTGTTTAATTAGCATGGAGCTATTCTGCTAATGCATTCCAGAAAGCAGTTATGTTTTCATGGAAAATGTAGTGTTTCTTCAATGCAGTTGACTGCTGGAACTAAATGTATAAAAGTGGTATGCTTGTCACCACAGTGCAAAGCAAGAAATGCAGCTTCCTACCTTCCCAGTGCTTGATATCAATACCTAATTTAAGCCTTCATAATGCAGTTTGTAGTCAGAGTGTCTAGTAGATCAATTGTGCAGCAAATCATTGACAAAAATATTTCTTCTTCCATATGTATAGTCTTTGCCAACAGAGGTCAACAACTAGTATAAAGATCTATTATTAATTTTAATTAATTTCTAGAAATAATATTTGTGAATATGAGTATTCACAATTTATGAGCTGATACTTAAAATCTGTGAAGTAGCCATTTGACATACATCATAAATTACACAGTACATTTCTAGCTCATGAGTGGAAGAGCATATGACTTAGAATAGATTGTGTGAAATGCCATATATATTAATTTGAAATTCACCCTCTATTAATATCCCCTAATTATTTAAAACTTGGTGCGTATGAATTTCCCTGCCAGCAAAATCATGGAACATATGCGAAAAGCAAAACCAAAGAAGGCGATAGCACTTTCAAAGCAAAACCTTTTGAAATTCAAATCATTATTTGTGGAGAGAGAGAGAAAAAAAAAAAAATCACAGTATTCAACTGCCCTATAGATGTAGACAAGGAAAAAGGCAGGAAGGATGATGACTTCCACTGTCTGAGGGACACATATGGAGTCACAACTAGAAGTAAGTTTGTCATTCCCAGTCTCTTCCCTAACAGCACAAAATTGCTATTTCTTCCTACTACATGCACGCAGAACACAGATATTAAATTATTGCTAATTGGTTTTGGTTTTCCATGCATAGTTAATGCAACCTTATTTATACAGGTCAATCAACCCCCTTCAGCTATGTCTCACTTTTCAGTAGCATTCATATTATGTACCATTAATTTTAAATCTATAAAATGCATTGCAAATATCCTGAGACGACATAAGAGTCAGCCTATCTGATGAAAAGTAAAAAAAAAAAAAAAAAAAAAAAAAATCATGTTTCTGTAAACGTTTAAACACGCACTTGCTCTTTTCCACCAAAATAATTCCATTATGGATGCTTAGGATTGTGTGGACAAATGCATCAGCCAAAACCCATCAGAGAAACAAAACAGGCAGCAATAAATGAGCAGAGATACCATGCTATGGCCTAAAATGTGCTGCAGAAATGAACTACGATAAACTATGACACACAGAAGTTTTTACACAAAATTGTATCTTTACTGGTATTCCCACGAATGTTTTGCATGAACACACATCTAAGTCTTCACACTATAAATACTTTTTGATAACTATGTGCAAGAGTCTACAAAGGGACCCAGCACACAATGCAAAGGTAACATGCAGTTGTGATTTCATTTGATTGTGACAGCAGGCCTTAAGTCATCAGTGGGAAGGCCATAGGTGATGCTGGCTTTACAACAGATTCTCACACAATTTCACTTGCACCTGCCCCTTACCCACTGCATTCACTGTCTGGCAGAGAGGATAACTGCAATCTGTCTCTCCGCATTTGGAAGGGACAGTAGCTGTTTGAATGCACTTTTGTGTGCTTTTTATACTTCCTTGTACAAAACCTACTGAACATACCTGTGCTACATACGAGAGGCAGAACTTCTCTGCACTGTTCCCCTGCAGCATTTCAGAACAAATTGGAAAACTGGATAGCTGACCAAAACATTTGGATTCAATTCCTGCATTTAACCACTAATACATTTCCTTTGGTCACTGTTTATTCTTCTAATGTATACTTATTGATATGCCCTCCAGAAAGATTTCATTTTTCTGTTCCAGAAATCTAAATCAACTGATAGCTGTACTCATCCAACAGCACAAATGAGCACTAGAAATCCAGTGGCTAGAGAGTTTCTGACAGCAGCATTTACCCAATTAGCCGTCAACTCACCGTTTTGAAAAAGATTAGAGAATGTACAACTCCCTGCCTGTATTAAAGTACTGAAATCTCTAGGATGGTGCTGGGAGATTAAATGACGGTATCAGGCTTTCACCATAGATGGTGAAACTAAAACTTAAAGAAGCACAAAGCCAGTGTTGTTAAGCCACTGTGCGCTCCCCAAAACTGATCTGCCTTACCTGACACACCTTCCCTCCAGGTGGCTTCGGGGCAGTCCTGCATGACTCCCCAAACAAGCAGACAAAGCTACTCCTTTCTCTCTCATGAGGACACCTTTCAATACAGAAAACTCAGACCACTGGCAAGTCAAATTATGGTAAAACAAACCACCCCCTACTCTCCTCTCCATCATGTAGCACTGGCTCCCTCTCTTACAGTCTCACTTTCCCAGGAAGGCCTAGTCCCTGACGGGTGCTGCTGCCCACCCAGGGGCCCACCCTGTGTCCTGCCTGACCAGCCCAGCCTTGGCACCCCAGGGACTTTACTCCCCCCAGAGCATGCCCAGTTGCTCTTGCGAAAAGCTCCTTCCCACTGCCCTGCAGAAAGGGCAGCCGAGACAACAGACTGCAGGCAGCTTTCTTTGTGCCACCCAGCTTTATTTACTCTTTCAAACATGCAACCCAACAGCCATATTAGACTTCAGAAAAACCAATTAGGTCCTCTGTCACATGCCATAAATCAGAAGTCATGCCATATAAAGCAGAGAGGACAAAGCCAGAGGCAAGCTGTGCTGGCCACCTGAAAACATCATTTTAATTTTGTTTATGCTCAGCTATAGACTTGGCTACCTCTGAGAAGTGTTGGCTCAGTATGCAAATGTCAGTGCTCTCCCCTCCCCACTTCCTTTTGGTGTATGCTCTCCACATACAAGCAGATACCTGTTCATTTAACTCACGTAATGCAAATTAGTCCTTGCAAGTGCAGTGGCTCATTCAGAAAAAATATAATTTGAAAATGTAGTCCTATGCAGCCTGCAGATGTAAGGCACAGTATTTTTTTATTTTAATGTTCTTAAAGATAAGCATGATGGTTCACAGAATTATCCCTTTTTTCCAGTCTGTAACTCACTGATACCATACTCAGAAAATACTTTCATCATAAAAGGCCCCACATTTATTGCTTTCTGGGGGCAATATAGTAGTTTGTCTGAAGAACAACAGTTCCTTAATTATTCCACCATTTATCACCTATGTAGCACATTCCCCTCCCTTGTGGTCAATAGCACTGTCACAGAGACCCAGCTTAATTGAGTAGATATTGATGCTCTTTTTGTTTAAATTGAGGCATGTGGAAGTATTTCTCAAGTACTGTTGATGGCATTTGGGTGGTTAACATCTTCAGGTGTCTTTCAAAATCCCATCATTATTTTCTCTACATGGCTTAGTCTAACAGACTTCACTAGGATTAAATCAGGAGATACGGACCCTGCCTTCAGTTCTATTATTCCTTTGCTCATCTTCTCATGCACACTTATCCTTTATTTCTTAAGTGTGAGGACATTTGAAAACGAAATTACAAAGTCAGAAACATAGGCCTATGGCAACCCTTATTACTAGAACTCATTGTTCATGTTGATTGTACAATACCACTCCAAGTAGTACTATTTTGAGTAGCCTGATGTCCAGAAACTCTGTTTCTTTGTTTCTCTACCATCAAATGTGTGTCCCCTCCAGACCACCACTTATACCAGTTCTAGCATGAATTTTGCAAAGGCTTGCTTGCCAGTCTGTCTGCTCAATGTTATGCTGTGTTGTACATTCTGCCCCGTACAACAGTCTCGGGTACAATCACCTTGATGTACCCTTCCAGTGTTGAATGAGGAGCCCGCACCAAAGTACTTTTATGTTATTAGTTGTCTCAAACTCATTTTACTTTGAGCCTTAGCAAAAAAATGATCAAGTGATACATTTTAAAAACAAAAAAACATGGGATTAGCTAAAGAAAGTCTAAGACAGAGGTCTGCCCTTTCCGCTACTACATACCCTTAGGGCTCCTGCCACCTACCTGCCTGAGACTTTATTCTGAACCTCTCTAGTTTCCCTACCTTGGTTTTCAGGGATACTGTCATTGTGCAGTCTCTCACCTGTCAGTCCAATTGCCTTTTTGGTTTTGCAGCCATGAGTTCCATATAAAAACTAGCATAAATGGCCCCCATGGGAGTCTCTTTCTCATACCAGGTATCACCTCTCACTCTAGTGGAAAACACTTTGTGAAGAGTGCCACCCCACTTCCCTGTCATCTCTCCACCAGGGATTTGGAAGCGAACTGTCATGTTGTCTGCTAGAAGGCAATGAGCTCAGAAAAGCTGCCTGTTGCATGTGCAGAATTAGATGAAAGACAGAGAGCCAATGACAACAAGGTGAAAGGTACAACAGGGATACAGTCCCCTACTGCCCTCTGATAACAATGATGCATCCAGCTTTGCTCTGTGTCCTTGAAAGTATCTGACATAGGTAGACAAGTACTAGCATGAGCTATTGCAGGCCTTAGTCTCAACAATTAAATCAATACATCCTTAAAACCATGCACCTCCCTCATCCTCACAAAGAAAAATTGGAAACATATTATGTCTGCTCAACACTGCCTATTGAAAACCAAGGCACAGTGGAGTTGTTCCAGAGTTAAGCTGTCCTGAAAAAGTAACATGAGCAAATAATTAGCCAGCTTTTAATAAGCCGTGTTTTTTTGCATAATTTTTTAGCATCATTTTCTACTGTCATGCGGTCCTAATCAAGAGCCAGGGCAGGGAATGTCAGTGAACCTCAGGCTCAAGAGACCAGTTAGCATTTGAATGTGTAATGCACACTCTGAATTTCCCAGTTTTATGTTCAGTAACTCTCAGTGGCTCAGCTCCATCTGAGGTGCAATTCTATCGACTGCAATGGTTCCTGTGGATTTACTCTGGGGATGTATTTTGCTCAAAAGGATTAACTCAGAAGGGAACTTTCCCCTGAAACAAGTGAAATAAAAGAAATAGTGACATGGAAATTGTATTAGTGGTTCCTGGCATTATTGATTAACAGCCTAAGGACAACCACTTTCTAATAATCTGTTTACTAAAACCTAATGGTTGCTTCTTTCCTGGTGCACATAGGCACCAATTCTTGTGGTGAACGAGCAGCACATTAATCACCTCCAGGAGCAAGAGCTGTTCCCAAGTGCTTTTTATTCAGCAGATTCCAGGTGGGCAACATCAAAAACCCCAGGTAGTTCCAGGAGGAGGTGGCTGATTCATGATACTGAATAGAAGCTAAAAGTGAGCTATTGAAGCATGGAATCTGCTACAATGATTCAGAGCAATAACCTGCTAATAGACTATCCCATCTGTAGGACCAACTGATATTGTAATTTCAAGAAGTGAAACAGTTCAGTTTTCATTAACATATACAGTCTTTTTCTGAAGTGGCATTTAGATTACGAAGCACCATCAGTAAAAATTTGCATAGGCAACTACAACCTTTTATGAAAAAGGGTGTTCTGCATTTTCAAAATGTCACAGAACTACCCTTTAAAAAATAAAAAATAAAGCAAGTAATAATGACAGTAAGTTTTCTTCATTATGCTGAAGAGCAGCCTACAAATATTTAAAACATCTGCTTTGGTCTACTACATTTATTTTCTGAACAGATTTAGATATCAAAAAGATTTCTTAAAGGTTTTCTGGAACAGAAACCAGCAAAAAAAGGAATGTTTTACAGGACTGAAAGCATAGCCATGTGCATTTAATTATGTTATGCATGTTATGCACTTTAAAATATGCATTTTCAAACAGATCTTGGAACACTTTACATTGTTGATACTATTCAAAAATGAATATAAATGAAAATGTCACTATAAATAAAGGATTTTTGCCAGCCACTATTAATATTTAAAAGCAATGTGTGGGGTTTTATTAACTCGAATAAGGACTCTTTTTTAAAATTTCATTTACATAAATTAAACATACCCTTGCTATTATAGATACTTTTCCTTTTTCTGCTTCAGTTGTCTGATTATCAAAAAAAAAAAAAAGGAAAGAAAGAAAGAAAAAAGAAAAAAGCAGGTGAGGGGTTAGAGGGCAGGTAGATTTCATGCAGACGAATTCTAATAGACCTTCCAAGATATATAGCATCTTGTTAAAAATTCATGCAGGCCAGAATACTAGAAGGTCAGAAAATGCCTTTGAAATTCTGCCAGAGCTCTTTTTGATAATTCATTCAGGTTTTAAAAGGGAAAATTCCTCATTAAAAAGGACCTAATGCTTATTAATTTATACTCCTAAGGCAGAGGCTGAATATTAAGCAGTGGACTCTGTTAATCCATTTATTAAATATCAAAGACCATATGTTTTCACCCTGTGTCCTTGCTTATTGATTAATTGCCTTAGTCCTTTATGGGTAAAAGCAGAAAAAAGCTCCTTCAAAAGGTAGGTCTCTAGACACTTTCTTAACCTGGTGGAAACTGTATCACTCTTTTTTGTACTATGTATCTTAAAGAACTGAATCTCCTCTGCCAGGTACAAGTCTGTAATCTACTGGATCTGGCTGAATCAAAATTCCCTTTGCTGAAAGTTATCATTTTGTGACAAAGGGTAACTATAACAGCTCTTACAGCACTGATTTCTGGTTTCCTGGTGAACACATTATTGGACATTAAGTATCAGCAAGGCTTCTTGTCGGCGCCCCAGAAACAAACAATAGCTTCTCTGCTCTATGCTGGGACATAGCGAGGAACTGAGCACTTTTCCCACTCTTAACACTATTTTCAAGCTCCCTATTCAATTGCAGAGTTCCAAGTATAGTTCAGATGGAGCCCAGGTTCTGGTCCACAATTTGAGCTATAAACCCTATAAATCAATTGTTTTTCACAGCTACCAATCAACAACCATTTTGCCGAGAATCCACATATTACCAAAGCAGAAGGCAACATAAAGCAACAGGAGTGCTGGAGTTTGCAGCAGATCTGTGGTTTACTAGAGTATATTGTAAGGATAAGGTTTGGTACTTGTACATCTTCCACTTCATTATATCACTGTCAAATGACAGAATAAGAAAGGCAGGATCATGTCCTGCATTCACTTTGTAGTGGTATAAAAGATGACTCAAGGTGCTACTAGTCCAAGAAGAGTCAAGCCCTAACTATGAATCTTTTCCAAAATCTAGTGAACATAACAGTCAAACATCTATTTTCAGTTCTTATAACTTCTCCCCTTTCCCAAAATTGAGGATGAGAACTAACAAAGCATGATCTCAGGTAAATTAAGAAGGTTATATCAAGAATGATTACTGACATGGAGAAGTATGACATTAGATAGCAGAATAGCCTTCCAAGTGATTGAACCTCTCTTCATGGAAAAAGGCAAAAAAAAAAAAAAAAAAAAGCATGCAAGCAAAGAGCCAAACAACAGACCACCAGGAGAAATCATAATTAATACCTTCAAGATCATCAAGTAATATGCTGATGCACATTACCTTGTAGATAACACACAGTCCCACCAGGGCAAACATGAATGCAGCAAGCACTGGCACAGGCTTGCTTGACAAACCTTTCGTTCTCTGACTGCAGAGGGGAAAGCCCCCTCAAGGAGTGGGAGCCATCACTCCGCATGTGTGACTGTGTCAGCAAGCAAGGTTTCTAGCCAAAATTGCTTGATTACTGGGAAAGTGATTATTCTTTTTGCCTTTTGAAAACCAGGTGATGCTCATCTTACTGCTAATTTTCAATTGCCTGCTAACACAGCTTAGAAGTCTACAGAGACTTTTCCTTCTTTTCTTTATTTTTTCTTAAGTGCTTCAGTAGTCAGCAGACAACTAACGAGATGGCACATGAGTACTGGCAGAGTTGAAACATGTTGTATAGGGAAAAAAACCTGTGTAGCAACAAAGTGAGGAAAATCCACAACAAAAAAACAGCCTGTAACAGAGAGAGAATGGGGGCACTTCAAATTGACACAATATAGAAGACTTCAAGGTGTTTTCCTTCTTGTAGAAGGGCTGCTGTGTGCAGTCACCGCCCCTTCTGCTAATTCTTGCTGCTCCCTCAGTTGTGCCAGTACAACTATTTGTGCAACTGTGAAGTGATTCAGATCAGGGAATTGATCCAAGTTAAAAATAACTTAGGGAAAAAAAAAAAAAAAAAAAAGAAGAACTCAAAGCAGCAGCCACTGGTGCCAAAAAGAAATGTCAATCTACTCACAGCCTCACCAGGGTCTCTCCTCAGCCTGCAGTTTCAGAACAGTTAGATTGGCATGGTGTTCGAGACCTACAGCCTGGACAGACAGCAGCACACAAGCCTGTCCTGTCACAGGGACATGATGGACATAGGCAACAGCAGGTTTTTAACTCAAAGTCCAAAATACCAGTATCGGGACTTGGGGTTATAAAAGCATGAACACAAGGTGTTAAATCATAAAATGAGATGGCTAGAGCATGGGTGTAAGTCTTCTCATTGCTGCCACACTTCAAACATTCAGATAGTTAAGGTTCAGACCTGCTGGTTCAAGCTGGGCTTTCAGCCATCTCTAAACTGCCACCTCAGGGAGTTCTTCCCAAAAGCAGAATTTTCAAAAACAGAAACCAAAACACTGATCCCCATATGCACCATGACATACTCCGTGTATTTTAGGTTAGGGGATGGAAGAAATTGTCTGCATCAGGAAATACCTAGTAAGCATTCAGAAACTACAATAGAGAAGGACATGTCAAAGGCATACTATTCGTCAGCAGAGTCTAACCCTCCCCCAGTAAAATTGCAACACAGATTCAGTTTCAATAAATGATTCTTGTATACAGAGTGCCTCACTTCTTACCAAGTTGAGGTCTACTTTACACATTAATAACATAATTCTCTGTGAATACAGCAAAACCTCTTCCTGCTTATAACATGATCTTCAGCATGGCATTCAGTGACAGTCACCTGCTCACCACAGCAGAGATGAACTGTGGAATTTATTGCACATTTTCTGAGCTCAGCAGACAATGTTTTCCTGCTGGACAGTCTGCCAGAAGTATCCAAACCAGTACCAGAACTATAACATAGGCCGAATGGTTTCCCTGTGAATAAAAACTATTTATTAAGAGAGTATCATATAGAATCTATTTCAGTGTCTGTCTCTATGGTTTAGATAACAATTCCTGATGATAATAAGCTCAGCCTTAAATGCACACACGCCATGATCATGCTGTGTAAGTTTAAAAATGCTACTTGTCTGCCTGCCTGTTTAGCTGGCAGTTTTACCCACCAGGAACACAAATGATTTAAAACCCAGATGCTCAGCAATTTGAGATGCAGAAGCACCCTACAGTGAAGCAATTATTGCCGTGGAGGGTCTTATTATCCTCATCATGCCATGAATTCTACACAAAGTAAACATGCCTTCATTGTTATATATTTCCCAAACTACAGTATTGTAAAGAGAAGTTTTGAGAGAAGTTTCTCATCCCTAAATGTAAATCTCACTGCCTTTTCTCCTTGCTTAGAGAGGCAATGGATGCCTGCTGTTTTCCTGTCATATTATACTGGATTCCCCCCCACCCCACCCCGTAAATCTAAGCAAGTAGTTGAGGCATGGGTTTTATATGCTACTGACCACAGAGCACAAACACAAGGTAGCTTGCAGAGGTAAACACATCATGCCACTACACCCGGATCAGCATTGCTTACTCTTGATAGCCACAACAAGGTGTTGTAGCACATTTGGTGAAATGTGCATTAGCCACAGAACTGTGCAGGAAAGGCACTAGCACTCTAGTTTAAGAAGAATATAGCCTACAGAGCTTTTAAAGCCATTTTAAATCAATAACATTCATGCCAACTGTCTTACGGAATGTATTTCAGAATCAAGAAAAACATTCTTTTCACCATAGAACAATGCAGTTGTATAACATTAGCATTTTGCCGATGCACTGTATTTACTGTATACTTGTTTCCCACTGTTAAATAAAATCAGAATCACAGAATCATTAAGGTTGGAAAAAGACCTGTAAGATCATCAAGTCCAACCATCAACCCAACACCACCATGCCAATTAAACCATGTCCCACAATGCCACGTCTACACATTCCTTGAACACCTCCAGGGATGGTGACTCCACCACCTCCCTGGGCAGCCTGTTCCAGTGCTTCACCACTCTCTCAGGAAAGACATTTTTCCTAATATCCAGCCTAAACCTCCCCTGGCACAACTTGAGGCCATTTCCTCTTGCCCTATCACTTGTCACTTGGGAGAAGAGGCCAACACCCACCTCTCTGCAACCCTTTTTCAGGTAATTGTAGACAGTGATAAGGTCTCCCCTCAGCCTCCTCTTCTGCAGGCTGAACAACCCCAGTTCCCTCAGCCCCTCCTCATCAGACTTGGGCTCCAGACCCCTCACCAGCTTCGTTGCCCTTCTCTGGACACACTCCAGCACCTCAATGTCCTTCTTGTAGTGAGGGGCCCAAAACTGAACACAGGATTCGAGGTGCGGCCTCACCAGCGCCAAGTACAGGGGCACAATCACCTCCCTACTCCTGCTGCCCACACTGTTTCTGATACAGGCCAGGATGCTGTTGGCCTTCTTGGCCACCTGGGCACACTGCTGGCTCATCTTCAGCCAGCCGTCAATCAACACCCCCAGGTCCTTTTCTGCAGGGCAGCTTTCCAGCCACTCGTCCCCAAGCCTGTAGCGTTGCATGGGGTTGTTGTGACCCAAGTGCAGGACCCAGCACTTGGCCTTGTTGAACCTCATCCAATTGGCCTTGGCCCATCGATCCAGCCTGTCCAGATCCCTCTGCAGAGCCTCCCTACCCTTTAGCAGATCAACAAAACCGCACAATATGGTGTCATCTGCAAATTTACTGTGGGAGCACTCAAACCCCTCATCCAGATTGTCGATAAGTATATTAAACAAATGCACTAAAACAAGTGGCCTGTTGACTTAACTGGACACTAACGATCGCAGACTTGAGACATATCTTTGGTGCCATCTGATCATACCCAGGTCACGTGAGCATAACACAGAAATGTAGTTTTCAGGTATTTGCAGCACAGCAATGCTGTGGATTAACCAAATGCTACATGCATTGGGCAGAAATGTACAGACTGCCTTCAAGAAAACTGCAGTGCCCCACATTACTTTTTGAAAGACTCAAAACCTTTACCGAGTCATCTAAGAACTTCCAAATGTAATGATTAATTGACAGGTGTTGTTTAATCTTTACATTGATTACTCTACGTCCTTCTATGCAATGTATAAAGGACAGCCATATACTTTTGGACTACGTTGCTTATTTTAGAATACAGCAAGTAACCAGGACGGGAAAATGCTAAAGTAACAGCTCTGTGAGAGACAGCACATGTGTGCAAATTGCATTGAATCAAATGCTTATTCTCTTCTACTTTCAGCAACCAGCTGCTTCCTACATTCTTAAGATCAAAACCACACAGAATAAAAAGAAAAAAACCCAAATAAATTAGTTTGTGTCTGAAGTGAATGGGCAGTACAATAGGTAATAATTACAGTAGCTAATGATTATATCTGTATTTTAGATTAAACTGAGGCATACAAGGATTTTTTTTTTTTTTTTTTTTTTTTTGCTAAACTACACAGTAAGTTCTGGAAAAGTCACAGGGAGCATTCCTTTTCCTGAGGCGACATAAACTTACAAGGCCTCTTTTGTACATACATGCCCCTAACCATTATGCTGTTGCGTATCTTGGTTACTGCAGACATACTGGGGTTAGTCTCAGTTCTTCCTGTAGAAGCTATTCCACTAAACATGATAGTTACAAACAGGAGTGAAGACTGAATAACTAGAAAGACTACTCACTCCAAAGGTAGAAAGTAATATTCCCAGTTTCTGATGCACAAGCTAACTCTATTACGCGAAGTAGGACAGGTTTAACTGAAGGAGAAAAATACTGCATCTAGAATATGATATTGCAGAATCACATAGTCATTTGGGAATTCTTCTGAGAAATAGGAGTTTAAATTCCAACCTAACTGGTTAGTTTTTAATTAAAAGGGATTTAACTCTGAATTCTCAAATAGCTTCAGATCAGACAAAAATATATCAACTATTCTGCAAAAATATTTGTTTACATGTACCTGAAATTCAAAGTTGTGATAGACCCATTAGCTAATACTGTCCAGATACAGGAAGTGAACTCTGTAGGTTTCACAGCAGCGCAAAGGCAAGTGCTCTGATTATGGCAGTGTATTGTCCCATACCTGTGGCTTAGCCGTCCAGTGTGAACCAGTAATCATTGCTATAAAAGAAGAACTCCTGTGCCTTAGGAAATTTAGAGTGAAAAATCAATTCAACTATTTAAATTCAGACACAGCTCTTTACTGTAAAGAACAGCAATACATTTAAGAGCACACAATACTTTAATCATTATAGTTGAATGTATGAAACAACGTAGTTCACAGTTCATTCCAAGTTTCAAATATTTCTATTTCCTCATCAGCTGAATCCCAAGATCAGCCAAGTCCCCCACTTGATCTGAATCAACAAGCTGACTAAAGAGAAAGTGCACAGAACAGTTTATTACTTGAGTGAAGCAAATGATCTAATCTCTTTGTGGTGCACATTCATCATCACCAGGGAAGGAGGATAGATGGTAGGAGCACTCTCCAGAATGCTTCACTTCTGCTGTCAAGTTGCAGCATATTCTGTTTTATCAAGATATTTAGCTCTTAACAAATGCTTAATAAGAACCAAATCAGCCCTCTAATTAGAGTTAATGTTTTTTGTTGATGTCAGCAATGCCAATGCATTACAATATTATTATAATTTAATTTTGAAGAATTCAGAACTGAAATTAATGCTGGCTGCTTTGCAGCAATCACAAGAGCGTAACATCATTCACACTAAGATGTCCTATTGAATGTAGATGTGGGCAGAACACAATGTAGGTTAAATAAGCATAGTGTATAAAGCAAGAACAGTACACGTTATTCATTATCTGGATAATACTAACTAGTTTTTATATGTCAGAAAACAGAACAACAACAAAAAAGGTCTTGTAAAGGACCTTGTAACTTTTTCCTCTTTCATGTTTGGTAACTTTCATGTTGCCCAATGCCTGTCTCTAAGCTTGGGAATAGCCAACAAAAATATTTAGGGCTCTTCTGCAGGAAATTAATGCGAAGGAACACTGTAGTATGCTTAATGACTTTGTTTTTCAACACAAAAAAAAAAAAAAATCATTCAACATTGTAAAAAGAAGGGTTGAAGCACAGTTACTCAGTAAATTCTCCCCACTTGCATCACAAATGCAATCACCTGGCAGCAGGGGTACTGAGACCTAGCTTTCTCCTCTGCATTACCTTTCATGCCTACATGCCTGTCCACTAGACCTGGTGCTGGCGTGTGCACCATCTGTGCTTAGCACCAGAGGGAATTAAGACTCAAAGGTTTTACAGATGTTTCTAAAATCTACATGGGGACAGACCCTACTATCCCCAAGCTAAGAGCCACACGTTTTTTGTTTCTTCATGCTCCCACAGTCAACCACCCTGCCTCTTACCAGAAGTAGGACATATATGTTAAATTCTTTTTGCATAGTTGCTCCAATCCTTTTGTATAGTTACTCCATTCATGGTTAATTGTGGAATTACTTAGCATTTGTAGACCCTTCTTAAACTCATTTATTCACACTTAACTTTCAACTGTTTGCATCTGTGATTAATTTGGTCCAATGCATCTTGCTGCTATTGCTGTTGATTTATTGTCAGCTCAGGCTTATAGGTATAGCAATTGATTTGTCTTAGCTCTTCTCTGCCTTTCATGCCCTAATTTTCAATTAATGCCTATTCATTAGTGCTTTCTTCCTATTAAAAATCCACAGCCTTTTTTGTTGGTGACTTTTATTGGCCTGCAATAAAGGCGGCTCTGCTTTTTACATGTCAGAGAGGCCTGATTTTGTATTACTACTGGCAGCAATAACTAAGCATGTGACAGTGCCTTTGTACTGCTGATGGATGTCATATGACACATTTAGGAAGCAGAGATGAAAGGGAAAAGTTAAACTGAGGGAGAAAGGGAAGGACTCTGTTTAATACCTACACATAGTAGAGAGTCATACCATGTAATAGAAAGAGTGGACGTCTGCACCTATCTACCATTATCTTTAGCAGAAGATTTAGTATAGATCTGCCATTTTTTTTTCACCACTCCCATTTCTGTTTAATTGCAATCCTAGATTATGTGCAGCATACTTGTCTGAATACTATGTAGAGAACAAAAGCTAATGAAAGCTCGATGAGAGAGCTCAAAAACAACAGTGGAGGAAAAAATTGCACGGTGGGAATAAAACCATCTGTTTAGGAAAATGAAAAGAAATAAATGCCAAAATGGGTCAATCTCATAGTCAAATTGATATACGTTAGCTAGACTTCAGCACTTGTCTGTTACTACTCATCGCAGCAAACATAAGGTAACATGACATATATTTTATTCTCTAACATTGACCTTTGGGACAGTTAAATGACATTATACTTCCTGCAGGCTGAGAATACCTCTTCTGGAAAGATACTGTGGCCAAACTAGTGCATAGTAACTTTTTGAACGATAGTGACCTTATTTTGAATCTCACCTGTTAAATTTACTCAATACAAAAAGTTAAAAACACATTTTGTGCAGAAAAAAAATCATTGCTGGATCCTGAAAGGAAAGAGGTCTAAGAGCTCTTCCGACAGGTCACCAGATGGAGCGGAGACTCTCTAGGCCAGGGCTGTGCTGCATTCTCAACACAGTAACTGAAAGGGACAGCTAAATGATAAATGCCTTGGCTGAACATCAAGATGAGCTGTTGTTCTCTCAGAAGATCAACAAAAGACCATCAGGCATTCTCTGTCAGTAGAAGCTACATGATCAAAATGCAGTTTAAGATGTTAATCAGAAAATGGAACAATAAACTAAAGCACAGCAGTTCCTTTCAGTCTTGCTGCCACTGCAACCTATAAAAGTTTTGCCAGTGATTTCAACAAGAGCAAAATGAGGTAATTATAAGGCTTGTGGCTTACAGAGCCCTCTACCTTGACTAACAAAGATCCTCAAAGTGAAGCACTTCAGGGACTTCTTTACAGTCTCCTTCTACAAAAGAATTTATTTTATAGTTATGGCACATCTTTGATTAAAAAAAAAACATTAAAATGAAAGAGTTGAAAACAAATATTTCAAGGGCCTTAAACCATTTTGTATCGGTCTATAAAGCTTCTTCACACTAACAACAGAGAAATGACCTATATTAAATTATAGCATTATTGCTATCTTACATATAGCCCTGCAGTAAGAAAGTGAGTAAAAGATGGAAACACCTTTTTAAAAATGTTGTTTTAATTATTATTCTACAAAGGACCTTACTCAGAGCAGCCTTTAAGCATAAAAGATTCTTAACCTTAAGAATAAGTCTCATTGACTTGAACGGAAACTAAAGATATTCCTAAAGTTAACTGTGATCCCTTAAATTAGTGGTTTATGAAGCACTGTCTCTGTTCAGTGATTTTCTCCTTTTATAAGTGCTATCCCTGAGTCTTCCAAGATGTATATAGGCACCTAAGTTTCAGCATATACATTAGCCATAACAGAGTGGGGACATTCTAAAAGGTTAAAAAAAAAAAAAAAAAAATCAGGGCAACTTGGTAACAAAGGTAAACCTGTAAGCTAGGTAAACCTGGCTTCATTTATGTGAGGATATTTAAGAAAACTTTACTCAAGTAGGGGCAAAATAGTGCTATTGGCAGCACAATGACATTCCTGTGCTTTCATGTGATGGCTGTGGCCAAAAGCACAATCTCACACAAAAGCAAAAGCCAGTGTTTGAGATGATAAATCCAAGAAAATAAGCAAGTGTTTTTATTTTAATTTTAATAATAGGTAATGAATATGAACATTTTATTTACCCAGGAACCATGCAGCACCAGCTGTACTAATATGACCTTCCTTGAATTTTCCTCCTTTGCTAAATAAGAAGAAATGAGATAACAAAGATTAAATGGAGCTACAGTAAAATTTCTGTTAAAACCATTAGAAAACGCAGATAATTGTCTCACAATACAGCAAGAATTCTGTACCGTGTGCTCTACAAAACAGAGAAACACAAACTCCTTGGCCTTTTAGTCACTACTGCTGTTGGTTATATGGACCTGGGTAAAATTTGAATATCCACAGAGATTGCATGTCTTGTCTGTGAGCTTCAGCGCAGATCTTTTGTCACAGCCTGCCCACAAAGACAAGAGAGCGTATGGATGGATATGTAACAGGTATGCACACAGTCCCAAAACACAAATGCGCACACCTGCCACATACAGTGTAAAATCCTAAGTGCTTAGACCCTTAAAAAGCACTAGCTGATAGGCCACACTCTGACAGATGACTAAGAGACAGCTCTTCAGATGCGTTCAGCATCTGAGAGTGCCAATGAAGGGGTTTTAATGATGTGGCTATTTCTGACACGGGTGCAACTTCATTTCCAGAAATGTGATGTGTTACCCTGAGTAGCAAAAAAACACTTGCAAAAATCTAGCAATCTTGTGCACTTCTCATGAAGCACTTTCATATTTTCTACTCCTTTTTGTCTAACATCAAATAATTTTAAATACGTAGGTGTTCAAAAAACAAAAAAAAAAGCTCTGGGAACATATTTGGGTAGTACATATGCTTAGAAGTGGAAAAAACTGCAAACTAGAGAGACCTCACTGGGAGGCTGAATTTAGGACTGAATTTACAAAGGGACTCAAGTGAAGACAGCAGAGCAATTTCCAGGTTCAATGCCATGTTGTATGTGGATACATCCAAAATCCTTCATTAGCTATAAAATATGTCAGAATAACCTGTGCAAAATTATGGCTCTAGTAGAAAGGGATGAGGTGTGGGTAAGTGTTCATAAATCAGATGTAGAAATGAAAATTAAAATTGTAAATTTTAACCTGGCATATTCTGGATTTACAAAAGCTGTCAAAATGCAGCCTTCTCTTTTCACTTGGCTGGTTTAACTTTGTACCTTTAAAGAAAAGAGGAAATGATGCAAGTATATTTCCCTTTAGGATTTATTTAAATTAATATAGCAACCTCTATATCTACATCTTTATATTTGTAATTTACTGTAAAATTCCTGAATTTCTCATTGCTACAAATATGAATATGAAAATAAAGAATAATACCCCAAAAAGTGTTTCAGACCTGAGGTAATGATTCCTATGGAGCTATTAAGTTTCATCATTTCCATAAACTCAGTCTCCATGCAATAAGCTCTTTATGAAAGGGCATTTAATTGCCTCATGATAGGATATAATGGTTCCTTTGCATCAATAGTAAAGTCAATAATCTGCATTTTTTAAACCTCTGTAAATATCCATTGACACAATAGGTTGTTGCAGTCCTAAGTCCTTCAGGCCCATTGGACCACTAATGTAAAAGGTTTGAAGCTATTAAATAAACATTCTATCATGTTAAATGTAATGAGTCTATTGGAGGTCAATGCTGTAAAATTATGCCTCTAAAAATCCTCCTCAGAAAGTAATTAATGGCATAGAATATGTTTATTAAGAGTCCCTGACTACAGATTTATGTGATTTTATGTGAAGACTGCAATTGAATATGCTTGGGGATCAGTCCTGTGAACACTTTCCATGAAGTTCAAAGCTTATTACCCTACATAATTCCTCCTGGAGTCAACTGAATTACTCCCAAGAGTAAAGTTACTCATAGTCATAATATTTGTAGCTTCATGCCCTTAAACTTGCTTAAACTTGTTTCCACAGCTCTGCCTCTGATTCACTGCGTGATCTAGCAAGTCATTTGATTAGCTGTGCTTATCTGAGAAAGAGAACCATTTAATGGGTAAATAGTAAGATAAACTGTATGTTTGCTATGTACTTAGATGGACAGCACTATTGGTACTAATTGTTACTATTTCTGCAGCTCTGCTTTTATTAATCAGCTATGTCTGTGGTAGTGACCAATTAAAGAAAGAAAAATATTCTTGGATCAAACAAGATATTGAAATCTCTTTGGGGCATACCTCAAAATATTAAAAGTTCCTCCTACCCTATGCCCTAAAATCCTTCCTAAGCTTACAAAAAAATAAAAACACCAAACAAAAAGAAAATCAGCCATGCAAGGCTATTTATTGAATATTTGTGATGCAATGCATATTTATGAAAAAGTATTACCTTTCTGCTGAAAATGGTTATCAATGTTATAAAAAATTCTCCACCTTCCCATTCCCCCATCCACATATCCCTGGAAAGAATTTCCCAAAAGTCACTCCCTCGATTCCAATAGAGTAGCTGGTTATCACTGCACATAAGAGCGAGCAGGAGTTATTGGTGAACTGCATAATACTGTTTTCATTTCTATGCTTGTATAAACAGTGGGAAGGATCATTTTTACATTAATTTCAGATGTAGCTTTGAGCATATACTAAGGAAACAATACATACCCACCAACCTGGCATGGGAGAAAGTTTACCTCACAGCAAATTAACGAAGAGCTTATCATCAGCTAAGCTTACAATCTGGTTAACAAGGTGTCGTTTGCCACCCAGGCCAGAAATGGTCCCACTTAGTCATGCATGAAGAACATCACTGTTTAAACATTAGGAAGGATAACCAACAATCCTCATGGAGGAATGCTGATCTCTTAATCTCCCTTCCTTTTGTGGCTCAAGAAAACTGTTTAAGGGTGAAATATTGGAGAGAAGAACGAAGAAATAAATCTGGCTAGATCTCCACACTGTAACAGCAGAGGGATTTACATACATTTGTAGGTTTTTGCTCATTCTAAAAATCAAATTCTTCCGTGATACAGGAATTTGCTTAAGTACTGAGGCCTGTCTATATGGCTGTGACACTGCGTTAGCAGGATGATATAAGGGATAGCAGAGTGATAGAAGGATTTTTGATCTGACTTAAAGCATATACAAACATACGCATGTTTTTCTTATATTTCTATGTACCTGTCTTGAACATTATTACTGTGCTGTGAGTACTTAGGTGATAATTAATAAAGGTCTGCCAAAGAAAAACAAGACAAAAATTCAACAGAGTATCAGTACTTCACGTTTTAGTACTAAGCTTTTAACTACTGGAGAAAAGAAGCAGTGAATCTTGTACGTTCTGGACTCCTTACTATGATGTCATTTGATTTCCTACATTTTTGGGGGGTTGTCAGCCACCAGGCAACAACAACAAAAATATCACACCCAGCTAGCTGGAGTTGAGCCAAGTCTTGGTTAGAACACGAAAATATGGTTTTGATAACATGGTCTCCTTACAAAGGTTCTGAACTTCTATCGGGAAGTTTCCTTTCTAAATGAATATGAATTTTCCCCATTAGTAACTTCCTAATAACAAATAAGAGATTTTGGAAGACTAATATGCAGACCTTAAGAGTAGACTTTATTTTAATATAGACAAAAATCTTCAGATGTGGTACACAGACACAACTCTATTGACTTCAGCTGATTTACAGTACAGTGTCCAGACTGTTTTGTTCAGCACTGACATACCTACAGCAGAGGTGGGAGAAATATTATCATTGAAAGAAGTGCCGTCGTGTAGTCCAACCTGCACACAATGACTATACCTCTCAGCCCTCCACCGAACCTCTTCTACACCGGATTTTATGGAACAGCCATCTAATCTATCATCCTCCCCGCCCCAAGATCTCCAGTCTTTCTATATTCATAGCTTGCCTTTCCCCTCAAAGCTGTTAGCAAAGCCCAGAGTGGATTCATCATAAAAAGTAACTTATTACCATAAGCTAGGAAAGGATTTTCAAAGAATTGTGCTACCAGCTGATAAAGGATTTGGGAGACTGTAAATCTTGCATTATTTATGTAATACACTGTACATGAGAAGCTGGGTTAACACACAGTTCAGCATGGGCATATACCATAATGAAATCTTTGCCTTTCGGTAAAGACAAGAACTAAAGGGAGACATTCAGGGATTAAAATGTTCCAGTCATAAGCCAACATCTATTACAACTAGCAGTACAAATCTCACAACAAACAAAATTGAAAGAATCAGAATTTGTTTTTAAGCAAAGCTAAAACAACAAATGAGTTGGTTAGCAATGTAGGACTGATTGCCTAGGTGTAAAGACATTGCTGTGGATGACAGCAGAAGTTACTGAGCTCGCTTCCATTCCCAAAATTTTATCATGGCTCTACTTTGAGGGTTAAAGCTGTAGAGGAGAGGGATTTTCAACTGTTGAAGACTTATCATGTAGTTAGCCAGCAATTAGGATAAACTGTGATCTAACCACTGTGCTAGTGACTATACCCAAACCAGAAATGTGTCCCAGACCTTAGACACCTGACACATTACTGACTGCACATTCCAAACAAATAAGGGGACCACGGAGGACTTGTTAAGGAGGCACTTTAAAGCTGCTATAAATTTTTCCATAAACTTAGTTGTACTATGTACATAGATCTCGGTAGATCCATGTGCAGGACTGAACTCTAGTCTTTGATGCATGAGCCTTGGAATACATTCAGTGCCAGATGTGTGACGAGCTTTCTGGTAACCAGATTTACTGGAGTAACTGGGAGGAAAAAAACACAGTATCAGTGGTGCAAATTCCATATCTTACTTTTCCTGCTAATCCTTGTGCTATTTTTCAAAAGTGAAAAATCTTATAAATAAAAAGGTATAAAATTTATATATTGTATACAATATATACATTATATTTACATTATACTGTTTATTTGTGAAACTTCCAATTCTTACATTAAAGCTACAAAGCTACATTTACATTTAGAAATCTAAGGCACAGTCTTTGAAATGAGACGGGGGTTTTTTTTGTTTGCCTTTTTTTTGTGAAACTCTCCCCAGCAAAAACAACTGTGAAAAAAATAATTTCCCAACGACCCAGTTCTGTATAATAAAATGAGAATTTACTGCAGACTACTTCTTAGGAAGAAGAGAGAGTAAAATCTAAATCCCATGATTAAATTAGCGTAGGACGAGTCTCGGACCTATGCAAATCTTCAGTGTTAATGTTATGTTAAAAAGATCTACTCATGTGTATCATATTTAATGCTGGGGTCTTGAGTTAAATTCGGAGCATGCTGGACTCCAGGAAAATAGTGCTTTTTGAACTGGACTGAACACTGGGGAGGATTCTATCTTGGCTGCAATTTCATCAGCTGCCTTGGGGATGTCACCTCCTGGACTCAGTTTCCCAATTAAAAAAACAAAAAAAATATCTGGAGAATGTCGGAAGAGTACTGATTTTTTATTTGAGGGGTGGTGGTGCGTGTGGGTGCACGTGTGTGCATGTGTAGAGGAACACTTTAAAACAAAAAAGTGTTCAAAAGAAGGGTGGAGTCTTCCAGATTGCATTGTAATTGCCCTGAATCTTCACATTCATCTGACAGGCTCTGGGAGGTGGGGATGGGAGCAGGTGATGTACTTTATTTGATTGAGTTGGCTTTTTTAAAAAAAGTATTTTAAATACTTCCTAAATACTTAAAATAGTGTTTGTGGGGCATAGGTGTATTGATCAGTATAACTCAGATCTTCTAAAATACTCTGCAGAAAAGGCCATTTAGGATTTCAGAGAAAACACGGAGGTATTTGTCCTGTAATGCAAGCCTGGAGGAAGGTTGCTCTCCTATAGGCATGGAAGCCTCTATCTGCCTAAAGGGGAAAAGACACAAGTACTTGATGAGGAGAAGAAAGGAATGCCCATTTATACAGATAAGAAATTATTTCAAACAGAGGTTTCCCTTAATCATCAGCTACTGGGACAGTATACAAAAGGAAACATTTCTTATCAATTTCACAAAATCACTACGGTTGGAAAAGACCTGTAAGATCATCAAGTCCAACCATCGACCCAACCCCACCATGCCCATTAAACCACGTCCCACAATGCCACGTCCACACATTCCTTGAACACCTCCAGGGATGGTGACTCCACCACCTCCCTGGGCAGCCTCTTCCAGTGCTTCACCACTCTCTCAGGAAAGAAATTTTTCCTAATATCCAGCCTGAACCTCCCCTGGCACAACTTGAGGCCATTTCCTCTTGCCCTATCACTTGTCATTTGGGAGAAGAGGCCAACACCCACCTCTCTGCAACCCCCTTTCAGGTAGTTGTAGAGAGCAATAAGGTCTCCCCTCAGCCTCCTCTTCTCCAGGCTGAACAACCCCAGTTCCCTCAGCTGCTTCTCTGGACAGGCTCCAGCACCTCAATGTCCTTCTTGTAGTGAGGGGCCCAAAACTGAACACAGGATTCGAGGTGCGGCCTCACCAGCGCCAAGTACAGGGGCACAATCACCTCCCTACTCCTGCTGCCCACACTATTTCTGATACAGGCCAGGATGCTGTTGGCCCTCTTGGCCACCTGGGCACACTGCTGGCTCATCTTCAGCCAGCCGTCAATCAACACCCCCAGGTCCTTTTCTGCAGGGCAGCTTTCCAGCCACTCGTCCCCAAGCCTGTAGCGTTGCATGGGGTTGTTGTGACCCAAGTGCAGGACCCAGCACTTGGCCTTGTTGAACCTCATCCAATTGGCCTCAGCCCATCGATCCAGCCTGTCCAGATCCCTCTGCAGAGCTTCCCTACCCTCAAGCAGATGAACACAACCTCCCAACTTGGTGTTGTCTGCAAACTTGCTGAGGGAGCACTCAATCCCCTCATCCAGACCATCAATAAATGAATTAAAGACCGGTCCCAAAACTGAGCCCTGGGGAACACCATTCGTGACTGGCCGCCAACTAGATTTGACTCCATTCACCACAACTCTCTGGGCTCGACTGTCCAGCCAGTTTTTAACCAGCAAAGAGTGTGCCTGTCTAAGCCACCAGCCACCAGTTTCTCCAGGAGAATACTGTGGGATATGGTGTTGAACGCTTTATTAAAGTCCAGGTGGGCAACATTGACAGCTTTTCCCTCATCCACTAGACAGGTCACCTGGTCATAGAAGGAGATCAGGTTGGTCAAGCAGGACCTGCCTTTCATGAACCCGTGCTGGCTGGGCCTGATCCCTTGGTTGTCCTGCACATGTCCTGTGAGCGCCCTCAAGATGAACCTCACCATAATGTTCCCCGGCACCGAGGTCAGGCTGACAGTCCTGTGGTTCCCCAGATCCTCCTTCTGGCCCTTCTTGTAGATGGGTGTCATGTTGGCAAGCCTCCAGTTGTCCGGGACCTCCCCTGTTAACCAGGACTGCTGACAAATGATGGAGAGTGGCTTAGCAAGCTCCTCCGCCAGCTCCCTCAGCACCCCTGGGTGGATGCCATCAGGACCCATAGACTTGTGAGTGTCCAGGCGGTATAGCAGGTCATTAACTGCTTCCTCCTGGATCATGGGAAGTTGATTTTGCTCTCCATCCTTGTCTTCCAGCTCAGGGAGCTGAATACCCTGAGGATACCTGGTCTGGCTATTAAAGACTGAGGCAAAGAAGGCATTAAGTACCTCAGCCTTTTCCTCATCCTTGGTGACAAGGTTCCCTCCCACATCCAGTAAAGGATGGAGATTCTCCTTGGCTCTCTTTTTCTTGTTAATGTATTTGTAAAAACATTTTTTGTTATCCCTTACGACCGTGGCCAGATTGAGCTCTAGCTGGGCTTTTGCCTTTCTAATTCCCTCTTTGCAGGACGTAACGAGATCCTTGTACTCTTCTTCAGTTGCCTGCCCCTTCTTCCAAAGGTGATAAAGTCTCCTTTTTTTCCCCGAGTCCCAGCAAACCTCTCCGTTCAGCCAGGCAGGTCGTCTTACCCACCGGCTCTTCTTATGGCACAGTCTGCTCCTGCACCTTTAAGATTTTCTTCTTGAAGCATGTCCAGCCTTCCTGAATCCCTTTGCCTTTCAGGACCGTTTCCCAAGGGACCTTCTCTATCAGTGTCCTGAACAGGCTGAAGTCCGCTCTCCAGAAGTCCATGGTAGTGGATTTGCTGACCCCTCTCCTTACTTTACTAAGAATTGAGAATTCTATCATTTCATGGTTGCTAAGCCCAAGATGGCCTCCCACTATCACATCCCTCACAAGTCCTCCTCTGTTCACAAATAACAGGTCCAGTGGGGAGCCTTCCCTAGTTGGCGCACTCACCAGGTGTGTCAGGAATTTCTCTTCCACACACTCCAGGAACCTCTGGAACTGTTTCCTCTCTGCTGTGTTATATTTCCAGCAGACATCTGGTAAGTTGAAGTCCCCCACAAGAACAAGGGCTTGCGACTGTGAGACTTCTGCCAGTCGCTTGTAGAATGCTTTGTTGGCTTCTTCATCCTGGTTGGGTGGTCTATAACAGACACCCAGCAGGATATCTCCCTTGTTAGCCTTCCCCCTCATCCTTACCCATAAGCACTCAACCTTGTTGTCACAATCGTTGAGCTCTATACAATCAAAACACTCCCTAACATACAATTTGTTATCCTTGATCCTGATTTGAAGAAATTTTTACTGGAAAGTTAGGAATACTTTAAAGTACTAACTGAAAACACAGGCTCCTCCCTGCCCCAAACCCTAGAAGTTCGAGAGGCTACACCTTCGAGAAACTGAAAACAGGAGCAGGTAACAGCTTCTTTAATATGATCCTGTTAAAATACAAAGAAATTCCTCTCACAGGATGGAAACCCCCTTAGGAAAAATGGGATTTATGCCTGCACCAGTTAGAAGAGACTAAGAGCACCGCTAAACAACAGAAGAAGAAAAAACAACTCACAGCACCACAGGAGCTCTTGAAATTTCAGAAATTTCATGCATTTTTGGTGGCAGAAATTGTTTGTGAAAATAGGGCACAGCAAATAGCACAGTACAACACCAATTGCTCAGCACTGTTTATGCGCTCCCTGGGTAGAGCTATCTCCTTTTATATCTTTCTGGAGCCCTGTACTAATTTCGTATATAAACTAAGCTACAAAGAAACTAAGAAAGAAATCTATATTTGGTTGCTGTCTTGTATATTGGAAATGTTGAAGCATGGATTTTCTTTTTATGGTATTTACAGCACCTAGAACTTTGCTGAAAGCTAAGCCAGGGATTCAACAAATACGGGGCTTGAATCTCCTTTTTACTTGCATTCATAAAAAACAAGAAGTGTAATTCCTTTGACTTCAGACAAGTTGTTCCTTATTTACATTGACATAAAAGGAAAGTGAACTACTATTCTAATAATCAGAAGAATCTGTATTGACAGCTAGCATATAAAATAGCCCAATAGTGCAGGACAATCATACCTTACAAAACTGAAGAAAAGAAATGCAGTACTTGGGAATGTGTTAGATTTCGCTTTCTTTCACAGCCAGAATTTTGGAGTCCAGCAAAGCTGTGGATCAGCACTGATGGCATAGCAAGTGACAGAGCCAGCCTTACTATCTGTGATGCGAGCATTTCCCTGCTCTGGCCACAACTCCTCTGTTCTCTGGGAGGAAGGATATTGTAGCGTCACAGTTGGCTCTGATGTAAATTGTAATTTACATCAATTTATTATGCAGCAGTTAGTAGCAAAAAAAGTTTAGTTTCATGAGAAGCAGAACTAGATGGGAAAACATTTTCAACACAGCAGAGTTTTGTCAGGAAATGCCATTCACTAAACCCAAAATGTTTTGCCCAAGATTTCTGTCTTTCTTTCTGAGATCCACACATATCATTGATTGAATTCCTGACAGGCTGTTGGAAAGCCCAGTACTTCCACACTGTGTAATGCCAGGGGATGAGCTAATCATGCGCTCACACATTCACTGCAATAGAGCTGACAGATTAAGGTTATCCACACCACAGTGCCAAACTTCATGTCAGGGATATGAGGACAGAGGGCCTAGGACCTTTAGCCTTACTGTAGAGTAAGTTCAAAGATATAGCTATTCATACGTATGTAAATTATTCAAAGTATGTTTTATAACTTCTAAGAGCTTATAAATAAACCCACATTACAATGCTTATGTTATGGTGTACATGTGCTAAGCTATTTATATAGGAATATCCTAAAGTAAAACACAGCAGAACTAACAAACAAGCTGAGACTTCTCACAAACAGTAAAATAAACATATGTGCAAATAACAAAAGTCTAGTTTAAGCTTAGTAATAAGGTGTTGGAATGCTCCCCCCCAAACAGATTTTATTTTTTTAAACAATTAAGCAATTCTGAAAATTTTCAAGTGTTCCTTAAACAACATCATGTTTCTGATATGAAATAAGCTTCCTAGCACCCACAGCTGAAAAATGTGTCAATTCTGTACAGCATCTCTTGGGGATTCTAGGATACTCAGCAGGTATTTTCCCAAGTTCCTGGGTCAAAGGTAGCAATGGGAGAAACTTCGTGAAACAGTTACCTATGGTGAGAGCTTGTTTCAGATGATCCAGAGCCTGAGTGTCAGCTGCGTCTAGAAACCTTGAAAACTGTAGCTGTGGCCAAGGCTTTAACGCTTAGGTTTAAAGGCACAAGGCTGGAAGTCCCTCCCTGAGAGACTGCCTTGGAAAAAAAGGAACATCAAAGCCCAGAGATTTTGATACCTGAGTATTCATGCTCTATCTGAAGTCCATCCTATGGATGCATCAGGTTATAGCTGGTAACCCAAGGATAATCTAAGCCATATAACTGAATATTCTTAAGAACTTAATTGTGCAATATTGGAGAGAGAAGAGTGGTCTGCCTGTGCATCTCCATGGTTATATTCAGACTGTTCTAAATGTTTGTTCTTTAAACAACATGGAGCAATTAAAGACAAAGAAGAAAAATCAAGCCCTATCAAGCTGTCCATGCAGAGAACTCAAGAACTTTCTAGAATTGCCTGCTGATGTTATTGGAAGGCTTCTGAATAAATCACCCATAGCATGGAGTTTAATGGCCGCTCAGTTGTCTCACCATCTGTTGCACACCCTTTATCCTAGCAGAAGGTGATAATGGCACCTCAGCATCTGCCCAATGTTCACATGGACTATTAACATCAGTTGACTTTCAAAATGTTCCCAGGGTTCAGCCACCCACATTTTACTCTAAGAGTTATAGATCATTTCAGGTATAAAAGACTTTGTTTTAATAATAAGTTTTTCTATAACCATGGCCACTTTATTAACACTGAGCTGCATCATGGCTACTGCCTTCATCTTAATTTAATATAGATGGAATATCGGGCACTTTTATTTTGTCAACTGTTCATCTCCTTGCAAAGTTCAGGGCTTTACAAATAGCTTTTTCCCCTTTACTGTTTGTACTTTTTGATATACTCTTTTAGACTAACTCCATTTGCTTCCCTATTGGAAACCCTTTGAGACTAAAATAACTGGAAGTATTATCTCTTGTAAGAGTACTTTCTAGTTGATGATAAAAAAATACCTTATTTGGAGACTAGCTACATTTCTTTATTCTTTTTGTCTTATAGGTAAATCCTAATATAAGGCTTTTTTTAAAATGCCATTTCTACTACAGGCTGGAAATACAATTATTCTTGTTCCAAAATGTGAAATGTTCTAACACAAGTGGAAACCCGAGAAAGTATCTTTCCTGAATCTATTTTTAGAGAATAAGTACTCAAATGAAAAACTCCAGCATTTAAATTATACAGACAGCCATCAGGGTGCAGTATTCAGATTATATTAACTCTAGTACATCAGCTCTCATTTTATGCCCAGCTACATGACTGTGCTCTTACTGCATCAGCATGGTAGCATGGGACCCTCCAGTTTTATACGATAAAGATGAATTGTTAAAAACAAATGTTAATTCTGCTTTTTATCCTCTACAGCCATGACAAAGACTTACATATTTTATTTTATTCCTAAAAAGGTGGGTTTAGTAGCTATTTTCATTCTCTTTGACCAATTATTGCAGGAATATCTCCAGAGATAGTAACAAATTCAGCAAAATCAGCAGCAGCAGCAATTTCTAGTAGGTGTCACTGATTTGGCCCTGCACTCAAAGTCCCTGATTTTCCATGTGAGCTGACACAACAGATGGCCTCAGACTTAGCCTCTGCTTTAGATCTGCCCTTGCCTGAAGCCATCTCCAGTGCTCATCCTTTGTGCTTATTCTCTGTAAACAAACAAGCAACTAACCCTGAAGAAAGCAAATTTTCAGTTCGATTCCTGTGAGTGCATGCCAAGTCATAGGTATACGGAGTTGCTGGAGTTGATTTCCACATACACTTATCAATATATAAGCAGCGCTACCTACTGTGACATGAAAACATGCAGCTCTAAATACATAGGGCAGATAAAAATTATTGCTGTTTTGCAGTTTTCTTGCCTGCACAGCTCTTTATGTGAGCTTGTGTTCACACAGCCAGAATGGGGTAAGTTATGTGGTTAGTGAGAACTAACCAGCATAAGCAGCAAAAATGAATATCGAGTTATCAGTGAACCCAACCAAGAGAAAGAGAAACAAATACCATTTTTAAAAGAATATAGCTCTTTATAGGTATTCTGCAAAATATAGGATTTGGTAGCATCTTGCTTGGATCTAATTTTAACATTAAAATCTTAGAAACAGAGGTGAGAAATGTGGTGTTAGTACCATCAACACATCAAGGACTACTGAAGATACTGTGGTATAGTACAACACAGGACAGCTGGGATTACCCATAAATTGATCTAAGATCACCCTAGAGCAAGGCATTTCATCTGATTATCTCTTTATCAATCTGTGAAAACATAATCACACTGCTACCCTCTGTAGAAAGCTTCCATAGGTAAGAATAAATGTACTGCCAAATCCATACCTTGGCCGCTTATGTCATGTACAAAAGTCACTATTTTTTCATTTATAAAAATGCATGTTATATATCTATAAAGGTAACACTTGAGCCTGTAACAGGTTGTACTTTAATGCTTTTACACATCTGTCAGGGTTCTCTTAAGATGGTTTTCTGTGCGTGATTACATTTTTTTATTATTCTTTTTAAATCTCTTACCTCCATGAGCAGAATTGGGAGTGGGGAGCTGCACAGGACAGACCTCTGCCATTTGAGCTAATGACACCCCTAGCAAAAATGGTTATTCCCTAAAATGATCCGTTGTACAAGGGAATAAAAGCTTTGCCAGTGGGCAAGCGTGTGGGGCGAGAAAAACACAGGAGTATCAACACAGTCGTTTTGCAGACTAGGTGATTCTCTCCTGCTTTCCTTCCAGCCACACTTCCACTCATGCTGTTCTTCTGCAGAGGATTCTTACTGCCATAGTCTGTCCCTTGCTTTCCTCTTTTCCTTGTTTAACTCCATGGATTTCTTATACCCAGCCCTTGGTTTGCTTATGTACCTTCTTCTCCAGATTTACCTCTTCCCTCCAAGTCATGGCCCACTCCAAGTACCTACCCAGCAATATTTTTTGCCTTAGGCCTTTCTGGATGCCTAGGTCCAGCCTGTTTGTTAAACTAACAGGGTTTATACTACAAGCATCAGATTCTAGTCCAGTTCCTAATACAGTTTTCTACCTGTTCTTTTCTATGTTTTATGCAAAAGTCTTGCCTCTGGTGCCAGCTCTGGTTCACTGCTTTCCCCTCTGCAATGCAAGGGTGCTGGAGCAACGCATTACAATTAGAATGGTATTGTTTTAAGTTACTTGTAACTGTTAGTATTTCACTGACCGAGAAAATAACCTTAGAGATTGCCACAAGATCTGAAATACTGGTTATAACATCCTATCAGCTGCTTTCATAATTTCTGCATGTTTAAATCTATTTTTTGCTAATAAACCTCTGTGAATAATTTGAGAAGCTGAGTTCTACATCCCATAATTAATTCCGATTTATGCAAGAAACATTCTGAAATCAACAGGAACAGTTCTTGAGCGATTAAAATAAAGATCTGTTAGACCATTAAGACACTGGATATTCAAGTCACGGTAAAATACAATAACAATCCAGCTTCCACTTCAGCATGGTTGGATCGCTAATGCTGGAAAGTCCTAACATATGATAAGTTGTCTCTCGAACTTTACCAGACTACTTAATTTCAGGAGCTCAAATTATGAGTTTATTGTTACTTGTAATGAATGTTACATACAACTCAGAATATTTCTGCTCTCTAGTTGTATCACACATTAGTGGCTGTAATTGATTTGTTATTAGTCTTGCATACTTGACTTTGTTTAACAGGTTGCCCTGAGCATCGTAAGTCCTTGTAAGTGGTTATGTAGACTTCTTTAAAATGCTGACTTGAGCTGGGTCTGCACGAGATAATTGTTATATTCCTTTACTATATTGTTTTCTTGGATTTTTTTTTTTCTGTCTATATAAGTTCCAGTTTAATATTATTTTTTTCATTATCCTGAATTTTACTGAAACATGTTCATATGTTCATGTATTGCAGAGAGTGATACAGATATAGGACCCAACAAATCTTTTATAATAATAACAGATTAGAGCTAATGTGGGGAAGTAATTGTCAGCTCAGGTGAAGTGTGTAAAACAAACTCTCATGAAACTGGCGAAAAAAAGTTAAGGATTAAATTTGTCTCTGTAGACAGGATAATATGTGGGGTAAGACTAGATATAATAGGCAGATGTTCCTCACAAAAGAATCTTTCATCTTTCTTGCAATACTAATGTTTGCCATGGAGGTCAAAAGAGGCTAGAGTGGAAGCAAGAATTGGGGAAATCGATACGAAGCCTGTGTGGCCAGATTTGAGAGGCACTGAGTGGCTGGCTCCAACTTTTAGGATGCACCAGTGGATTGGGCTGTCCTTTATAGCCACTAGTTTACTTGCTGGTCTAATAGCTTCCTAAAAAAAAAGTTTAAGTTTCTCCAGGTTTTGAGACTATTTTTTCATGTTATTGCAAGTTCTCCTTTTTTTAGGACAACGGAAAAGATTACAAGACCATCTATGTTTCTGCTTTATTTCTTGCCCTTTTTAGATTTAAATCAGGAAATTAAAATAATGATTAAAAAAAAAATGCATGTCATGCCTAAAAAGCACAGAATGTTATCAAGGGACTACATAGGCTGACACAATGGAGGGATGAGCTAAAAAAAGCCTGAGAAGTCAAAACTGGCTATGAATAAAGTTTTCAGAACAAGGAAATAAAAACAATGAAGTCTCCTTCAGGTGTAGAAAGTGGAATGAAGCTGACAAGAGAAGACATTAGACCATGGCAGGATATTTGAAGGAACTTAATAAAGAAGGATAATATAGCCCCAGAATTTAATGAGGTCCCTGTAGTGTTTGCAAGAGGAACTGGAGTTGGAAAGCAAGCAATAAACACCACACTTAAGTTTTTCAGAAAGTACTGTGCCTAAAGGCCATGAGGTTAATGTTCAGATTTAATGAAAAAATGCACATACACCAGAGGGTTAAAGCACACATCAGATCTCTTCACACTGACTTAAGTCTCTGCTGGGGGTTGGGGGGAAGGAGTGGAACTCTGTCAAATATAAAATTCATTCAAACACTGAATGAGAAGATGAGATGGAAGAAAGTATAAACTATTTCTTCTCTTGAATGTATACTTTCTTTGATTTTTTTGGCAAGTTGAGCTGATTGATAAGAAAAAATAAATCCTTCTTCAGAAAGTTCCAATGTTTTGAAGAAAATTAGTTGGAGCATAAAAAAATAGACATTTATATTAAAGATTTTTTACTCTGTGTCTGGGCCCAACCTTCTAGGCTCACACTCAGAGAAGTCAGCCTCAGCAACAGGAAACCAAGGCTCCTGCAAGGCTATAACCCCAGAGATGGTACTGCAGGCCCCCAGGAGCCCTGGGCTTTCCTCTCCAGGGCTGCAGGGATGCTCAGGGGCTGGGAGGAGCTGGGCAGGCGAGCTGGAAAGAGGATTACTTTCTCAGGCAGAGGTTAATTAAAGAGGCATGCTACTGCAAAATATTTAGATTCACAGGAATTTCAGGGCTTTATCTGACAAAGTAAATGCCACCAGAATATTTCTGTTTGGCTTCAATAGGCAGTCTCATTTCCTCATATCTTACTACTACTGAATTTACTAAGCAAACACCTCATATTATGGAATAAATACCTGGATCCACAGTCCCCGAAATCAATGGATGTTCCATTGACAACTGTGGGCTTTAGATTATAGACCCTTAAGAAGACATTACCTATTTCAAATGACCTCTTATTATGCAGCTAAAAGCAACCAGAGATAAGACATTTTTGGAGCTGATAAAAAGCCTCCAGAGCAGTGGTTCTCAAAATTAGAGATGCAGTCTCAGGTTGGGCTGTGAAGAGGTTTTTCTGCAGGGTCACAAAATATTCTACAAACTTAAGATCTCATTGTAAAGGAAATTAGTTCTAGCTCTTCTGGCAACAAAGATAACCTTCAGAATGTAAATATCTGAAGCAGTTTAGTTTATTGAATACACAATAGTAGGGAATACCCAATTCATGATGCTTTCTACAAGAATAGGGAAATTATTCTATTCTGATGTTATAAATACAAAATAACAAATTTGTAAGTGTCAAATATAGGTAGTATCCAACCAATCGTGATGTGGTAAACTCTTTCATCTGGGTTTCTGCTGTTGAAACAGCACCAAAGTTTCTGACACAACTCAGAGTGCAGATATGCTGTGAAACACTATAGGATGGGAATGGCCTGAATTTAGAGTTGCATAATTATTGAGTTTAAGTTTCAAATACCCTGGTTGATTAAAGAAGAAAAGTTTAAGATGTGGGAGGCTAGAAACTGCTACCGTTTAAAAGTTGTAATGCAAAGAAGCATTAAAATAGTCACAGAGAATTTTCATAGGAACTTGGGGATTCACTGAAGATGGAAGGGCAAAAACTACAAACAACTTAATCCTTCACCAAGAACAAGCAGGTGTTCATCCGTGGATATCCTGCTCTCCAGGATAAAATTATGCTACACATAAGAAGATATTCTTTTAAGGTGACTAGTTAAGATACTTCAGGGGCTGAACTGCATAAGCACTTAATCAGCCTATATAGCTAAAACTATAATTCTAACTCAAATCACTGGTCATATGCAAGAGGCATCGGATGATCTAGTCCTTGTTCTCATCATCAGAAGCACAATCTGATGCCTGTTGAAGTTAACAGGTATTATTCACCCAGTGTTTTCACATAGGAAGAAAAAATGGCTTTTTTTTAAAAAAAAAAAAAAAACAGAAGACCTGAATTCTCAGTGCTCCAATGGAAATTAATACACAGAACATAATCTTTTCAGAGGTCTACAATTTCTTCTGCTGTAGTTCAAAACACCTGTTGCTAAAAAGGTCTTTCATCCCTGGTTTGTAGGGGACTAATCTATGGGGAAATGAAACTGGCATTAAAATGGAATAAGACAGGAATTTTAGAGGAAAAGCTATCCTATAGGAAAAAGAAAATAAATATATATGGAGAAACAAGCAGATTAAATCAGTGTCCAAAGCACTGAATAACATGCTACGATTTCAGTAATTCACATCAGTCAAGCATTTGGTCCAATATCACTGAACTGAGCTGTTGTCATAAAACATATAAAGGAATTCAAAAGAAACCTAGGGAGGGCTGTAAAGAAACAAAGGGAGTAAAGAGACAAACAGTTCTGAGAAAAGGAAAAGGGAATGAACCCGACAGAACAAGTGGCCTTTCCCTGCTCTGTAGATTTTCCAAGAATAAACCTATTTAAAGAACAAAATTATTGCAAATCTGTCCCTAAAGTTACTGTAGTGATAATGAAAGCCATTAAAATGAATATTTGATAAATGAATAAATGAATAAAAATGAAAGGAATAAATGAATGATAAATGAATACAAATACTAAATGGTGAAAATTAAATGAATAATTCTCTTAAATGAATAAATCTGCTCTGCTTCAGTTTGTTAGTACTCTATATAGATTAAAGTCCTCTTAAACAGCATCTTGAAAGGAGTTTACATTGCACCACAAGGCTATATATACTGGGGGTTACCACAATAATGGAAAGTAAACATCTGTGTGTGTGCCATTGCTCAGTTTCTTTAGTACACACCAAATCCAACAGTTTAGTTATCAGTTAGATTTTACAGTTAGTGCAGTCAGTGGCTGTTGCAGAAGCAGCTGTATCTCAATTTTTGCCTGAGCTGTTTAATTCTCTTATAGCAACTGTGCATTTCCTGTACTGTTATTTTTTAAACACTGGTATTTTTGGCATTGTACAAGACACATATATCAGTATGTTCAGACAGCACACAGTCTAGAAGTCAGAGGAAAACAAGACTTGAAGAGAAGGAGATAGAGAGATTGTTCAACACAGCAGTAGCTCTTCAAAGAAAGAGGAAAAAGGAAGAACTGACAGAGCAATTATTGAATGTACAAGGGAAGACATATTCTGAACAGTAGGCCAGAGCTATATAGATTGCAGACAGAAGGAAAGGAATAGATACATAGGGCTAGGTGAGTAATTGAGATATGGAATGACATGGTCAGAAAAAAGAAATATTTGCCACAAGTCAACATAATTAAACTAGGAAAGAGTTCCCTAATTCACATCACTATTACTGAAAAGGTTAATCTGTGGAAGGCCCAACCTTCGGTCCTTCTTCAACCCAGACTCCCAGTCACTCTGGCTGGAATTGGCAACAATGAACTCGTACCCCATCACCTTTGTCATTCCATTAGCAATTGCCTCCCTATTTCCGTAATTCCAGTGCAACCTGCTGATAGGACTGAAAGAAGTTTGACCATGGACCTTAGAGAATCTACTGAGAGAAACTTATTTTTTTGTTGTTTAAAAGAAAAAATGCAGCTCAACTCCACTGGGAGTTTTTATCATTTTTAGACGTAGAAAATTAAACTGTCCTTATGCTGTACAAAATGTTCCCCTTCTTCCACTCCCCCACTGTTAAATTCTGAGTGCTCTGCAGAAGCACAGGTTCCAGTAATGGAGGAACATGGCAATCTATACAAACAAAACCGCACAGTATACGTTAGTACATACCCCCTGAACCTCCCTAACAGATGAAATAAAGAATTGCCTCAATTCCTCAGATTTAAGCACCAGATTTAGTCTATTTACAATCCAAATTTCTATCTCTCTGTAAACCAAACAATTTAAAACCTGCTCCAGAGTCACATAAATCTCAAAATAATACCACATACCTGGAACCCTGAAAAAAAGTGAAACATCAGTCCCATTTTGAACTGTTGCTGCATATTTTGCTTCAATTCTCTTCTCTTCCACTGCAGAAGATGCAGTAAACAAAGATACCTGGAAAACAGCCAAACCCCTCATGTGCTTCTGATATAACTGCACCCTGCTTTGGGATTAGCTTTGCACAGCTGCTGTTGTTTGGTCACTAATATCATCATTTCTTAAGTAGGTCTCACTGGGGAGTTAGGCCTCTTGTTTTGGTAGCCCCTAAGTTAAACCTCTAAGCTTAAGTCAATAACAAGTCTCATGATGAGGTCCCTGTATTTTGATCTATGCTTCTCATTGCAGAATGTTTTGCTTTGCTGTTTCCTTAATAGAGCTTAAGGTTTGTAACCCAATAGAAATCTGTTACTTCTCAGTTGGTAATTCCTTCCTATTTGATATCTTGTACAGTTTCTGTATCCCAGTTCTGAAAACAATTATTACAATATATATTCTATACAACATAACAAAGAAAATTTCAAATAGAAAGTCTGCATCAAAATGGCCAAGCAATCTTATGATGGGTTTGTATCCCCTTTTTGCCATGGAAGGAGCCAAGACCTGCATCCCAGTATTTCCTAGCCTTGATGTCTAAAATAAAATTACTAGATTAAAACAAGCAGACATCAATTAAGCCAGAACAACTAATAGGACGCTCACAATCCATTAAGCATAACATGCTTTGCCCTGTTACCCGTTTCCTTTTTTTGACTCTCAAAAAGTAGGACCTGGCCAGTAAATACCTGGTATCTAGTCATCTGTTTCTCCCTCTCCCTATTTATCTATACAACTGTCGTCTTGGTAAATTTACAGAACTAAAGTTATGCTGGATTTCATACCTGCCAGAATGCCTATTGGTCTTACAGCAGCAGTTTTATTTGATTGGTTAACTTGGCTTTGAAGCAGTAACTGGGAAAGGCATTTTAATAGTTTTAATTCTCTGCACCCCATTAGAAAACTTTTTTTTCATTATCTTTGTTATTCTATTGTTTGCCAAGCCCCAAACCTGTTGATAATCCCTCAAACACTTCAACTCTTTAAGTTAAAACAAGATTGATTAGCAAAAAATTCTGAAATACGAAGCTCCATGTGATCTTATTTGCTCATTAAATGCCAAAAAGCCATTTTGTGCTACTCATTCCCTTTTATAGCTATTGACTGAAATGTTGCCTCAGTATCAATTATGGGTATTTGAAATGGTGAGAATGGTGGAAAAGCAGAGAATGAGATTTCATGATCACATCAAAGCCATAAATACCGTCATTCTCACTGTTCTAATATCCTTTAAGATTTATTTAATGGTTAATTGATTGCCAAAAAGTCTTTCAGATTCATTTAATTTTCAAGAATGTGGCCTTGTTAGTATGTTGCAAGGGCTTTTTTTTTTTTTTTTAACAGCAAAGTTATATATTATGTGGCATGAATTATAAAGCAGTTGTCATGGAGATGTTGCTAATGCAGGAGACTATATGCTGTGTACTTCGAAAACTGTGGAGCATATCTGTTTACAAGCACCTTTTCTGAATGCCTTGCAACTGGTGGTTAGGATATTACCTGGATAGTTTATTGCACTATGCCCGAGTATTATGCTATTGCAGTGACATATCCAGGTAGCTCTCACTTTACACCTGCCTAGACATTACACTGGAAATTTTAGTGGTATTCAGAGACCGTAATGAGGCAGTTAATTGAAATATATTGAATTTCTCTGAAGTTTATGTCTTTATCAAAGAAATGTAGAAATTACACAGAACTGAAAGAGGTAACATTAAGAGCTTGAGGTCTAGGACTTCTTTTGTTCCTTTGACATATCAATATTAATTAATTTAGCTAAAAAACAGTAGGCATACAAAAGCAATCTTAATAAACCAGTGCCTGCAATCTGGTGGATCAAGATTTCCTTACCTCTATAAGATTTTGGTAAGTAGGTTACAGGACTGTTTCCCTCTGTTTGCACAGCTGTGAAATGGGAACATGTACGCCTAATTATCTTTATAAACTGCTTTAGAGCTCTCAAGATTGAAAACACTATTTAGATGCTAGAAAAACACCTCTATCTCAAAAGTTTTTCAAAAGATAATATTCACCCATCTTTCTCAATAGTTGTACTTTATTGTATATATGATGCGGTGATACGTGATACTGATCTTAAGTTTTATTCTTGAAGCATCATATTCCATCCTTAACAGTCAGTTTGACAATGTTTTTGCTTGCATGTTACCAAACAGAACAAGCTGGCATGTAGACTTGTTTTGTAAGACAAATGGCTTTGAAAGAAGGTGTGCAGTATTACAGAATCTCGTAACACTAAAGTGTCGTTATCTTTCTATCATCTTTTGTGGTACTGCATGTAGAAGATACTGGGTTTTCTGAAAGCAAAACCAAGATACAGCCTTACTGAAAATTGCTAAGTAGGTTTTGCATTAAGCATCAAGTTCACTATTTCATATTTTCATAAATATGTAGAAAATCATGATGCCTTGCAAAATGAAACTTAAGAGACCAGTTCATGAAAAAATTATATGCTCCATTTACTCTGGCCTCCTATGTACTTTATTTTTTATTAACTCACTTATCCTTTATATGCAGGAAACCATCTCCTTAGTATGTAACCCAGAAGGGTGGACTGCAGAATGGGGAGGGAATAAGCCAAAATGGACATTAGCATTTCCAGCACAGAAAGTACATTCAGAAATTCACCCCACATTAGCAAAGAAATGAACCACACAAAGTTCTGTTGCTGTTTTGAATGTTTTTTAGTCTAGATAAATGAACAAAACAAGCAACAACAAAAAAAAAGGGGACAATCCTTTTATGGACTGCAACATGTGATTTAAGCACCTCAAACCACTTCTTTTATTGCAGAAGGGACACTGTACTTCCCAGATATTTTTTCTTCCCTCAGTTATTCCATGTTTTTCCTCCCTTTTTGCTCTTGTGGATAACTTCCTTCTGAGTTATACTAGCAGCTAATTATGATCTTATTACATGTTCCATGAGCAGGCAGGTTTTGCTTTTCTCACCAGGTAAGGAAGAGTTACCTCTCTGGGTTTTTCTGTATTGGGTTTGCATGGCAAGGTTTGGGGGGGGGGGGGGGGGGGGGGGGGCTACAGGGGTGGCTTCTGTGAGAAGCTGCTAGAAACTTCCCCTGTGTCCGATAGAGCCAATGCCAGCCGGCTCCAAGATGGACCCACCACTAGCCAAGGCCGAGCCCATCAGCGACAATGGTAGTGCCTCTGATAATATATTTAAGAAAGGGGAAAATCAACTGTGCAACGGCAGCCGGAGAAGAGAGGAGTGAGAATATGTGAGAGAAACAACTCTGCAGACACCAAGGTCAGTGAAGAAGGAGGGGAGGAGGTGCTCCAGGCGCCGGAGCAGAGATTCCCCTGCAGCCCATGGTGAAGACCATGGTGAGGCAGGCTGTGCCCCTGCAGCCCATGGAGGTCCACGGTGGAGCAGATATCCACATGCAGCCCATGGAGGGCCCCATGCCAGAGGAGGTGGATGCCCGAAGGAGGCTGTGACCCCATGGAAAGCCCGTACTGGAGCTGGCTCCACGCAGTACCTGTGGACCCGTGGAGAAGAGGAGCCCACGCTGGAGCAGCTTTGCTGGCAGGTCTTGTGACCCCGTGGAGGACCCACACTGGAGCAGTTTATGAAGAACTGTAGCCAGTGGGAAGGACTCACATTGGAGAAGTTCGTGGAGGACTGTCTCCTGTGGGAGGGACCCCACACTGGAGCAGGGGAAGAGTATGAGGAGTCCTCCCCCTGAGGAGGAAGGAGCGGCAGAAACAACGTGTGATAAACTGACCGCAACCCCCATTCCCCATCCCCCTGCACTGCTGGGGGGTAGGAGGAAGAGAAAATTGGGAGTGAAGTTGAGCCCAGGAGTAAGGGAGGGGTGTCGGGAAGGTGTTTTTAAGATTTGGCTTTATTTCTGATTATCCTACTCTGATTTGATTGGTAATAAATTAAACTAATTTCCCCAAGTTGAGTCTGTTTTGCCCATGATGGTAATTGGTGAGTGATCTCCCTGTCCTTATCTCAACTGATGAGCCTTTCATTATATTTTCTTTCGCCTGTCCAGTTGAGGAGGGGGAGTGATAGAGCGGCTTTGGTGCGCACCTGGCGTGTAGCCAGGGTCAACCCACCACATTTTGTTACAGATGATAACTGGTGTCAGCTATAGTTCTGCTGCAGACAATTTAATTTGTAATATTCCCCTCTTTTGGAAATGATTCAGATTTGTTAATACATGTGAAAACAGCAAACACTTCACCCTTGCTTGACTTCTACCTTCTATTAGCCCATGCTAATTACAGTGGATAAGATTGCTTTTTTTTGCCTACTGATCACTACTGAACCTTATTGGTGTTTTTCCCACTGCTGTCAGTTTGTCGTCTTTGGTTTTGTCACTGACTTCAGTGGACTGGGAACTCAACATATTACTACAACTTCACATGCAGATGTACAGAGAAAGATCTTACTCATCTGCTGAAATATTCTACTCTTTAATATGTGACATATGTACCAGCAAAGTAACAAAAACCTTCTTAAAAGTTGTATGCAACCATTTTCCCCTCATTTTGCTGAAAAGTTTGCTACTTTTAAAGAGAAAAGCAAAGGAGGGAACTTGAAGATAAAAATACAATTAAACATTAAACAAGATGAGGCTAATCACCGTCTTTTCTCTAGAAAAAAACAGATTAAGTTAGAAATAGACCTGATGAGGAAGGGAGCACAATATAAATAAATAGAATGCTGTCAATTTGCCAGTAAGGATGATGAAGAAAAAGTCAACAAATACTGTGAGAACCCAGGGGTTTTTTTAATCTCTAATTTTTCATACTACAAAATGATACTTGGAAGTCATTGGTGATCTTTCTGTACTTTATCATTTACAGCACCCAAAAATAATCCTTACAGCAAATCATCCACATTTAATTGCAGTCTTGAGGGTATGATTTAATTTCTGTATTGAAATCAGCTGGGTTTTAAGATTAGAGGGCAGGACTGGATGTTAAAATACCTGAGTTCTAATCCTAATCATGGGACATCAATTATTTAAATTATTTTAAATACAGTTTAATGTCCCTGGTTCAGGCTTGCTGTTTGTTGATTTCAGGAGACGTTGAAGACTCCACGTGCCAAAATAAATAAGAAGAATCCTTCTCCCTTCTCTCCCCTGCTCCTAATGAAAGCCAACAGATTATGGCTCAGAACTGTCAGGAATCTTAGCAGCAACTTCATGTGCTCTGCAATATTTGCAGAATCTCAAACTGAAAGGTAGTCACAGAATGGCAAAGTATATTCTTATCAGAGAATATTAAACTTCAGTTGAATGTTCCAGTGCAATCTTCGTATTCATCCTGTTAAAATATTGGTTACAATTTCATTGCACAGCTATAATGGAAATTTTGTTCTCTAGGTGTGAGAGCAAGAGCTCGATGAAATCAGAGAAAGACACAGGAAACAGTGTGGCCTGATGAACCCTGATAATTACTACAGTTTCATGTGTTGGACTGGCGTAGAACCTCTTATTAGCAGAGTAAGAACAACACCACTTTTCATGAATTTCATTACATTAGTAGTGCCTCATACAGATTAGGATCCAATGCTCTGGAAATAGCAGTTAGGAACTAAGTAAATTTTTAGGCAAAGCTAACCACTGAGGGTGGGTCCTAGTCTTCGTCCTGTAAGGCATTGTTTATTCCCCCTGTGTCACTTCAAAAGAATATGTACAGAACTGGAAAGACATTAAAGTCATTCCTACCACGTGACAGTGAGAGTGAATCATGATAGTTGTTCCTATTGGGGAGTGGAAAATGGGAATGTGTGAATCTGTAGAGACATTAAAGTAATCATTAATCCTTTTCTACTTGTCAGTCAAAAATGTTGTACTCTTGGGGTGAGAATATGTTTGGCTGAGAACAAGCTTTTAGTAAAATAGATTTGGCAGATGCATATTTGCAGATGCTCATGAAAGATGAATCATGACATTTCCTGACAACAAACACACCAAAATGTCTGTTTTGCTACTCTGTTTCCCTTTGGGTATTGCATCAGCTATATAGACTGTATATGTATGTGTTTGTGTATAAATCAGTCAAGCACTAATGAAGAAAATACTTTGCTGTCTACATCAGAACACACTACTACCATAACAATATCCTGGTCACAAGAAAAACAGTGAAGAACATCTGAAACAATTGAATAGGTTCTTCAGAAAGGCTATAAATTGTGATCATTACAATGGCATAGACAAATTCTTTAATTATCTATGATTGTTACATTCTCATAGTAGACTTTACTTTTTATCACTGAACCTCATCAAAGAAGATTAATTAGCTAAAGGCAATTTATCTGAGATCAGTAAACACCTCCAGTGCAGAACACATTTAAGGAAATGGTGATTTTATCCTACATTTGAGTAAAGAATAGGAAATGACCGGCAAAATGAATGAATGAATGAATAAATAAATAGACAAAAAACAAATAAAATTGAAATTCTTACAGTTCAGTATTGCTTAACATTCCAATTTTATGTTATTTAAATCTTAAAAGATTTGTATGAAAACCAAATCAAGCCAATAAAAGGAAGATGAAACTAATAAAAAATAAGAGTAAGACAAAGAACACAGGAGAACACTAATGAAGATGTTAGACCAGTTTGAGCTGATCCTCAGAACCACATCAGATGCCATGTAAAATGTACCTAATCTCAGAGCAGCCTTTGGCTGGCTGAAGTTAAATTTTCAACACCCACTATTAAAGATACAGGTACTCTCATGCTTCAACATCACATATTTTTTATCTGTGAAAAAAGTTACAACTTCAAATTCATATTGACAAATCCCAAAATCCAAAGAAAAACATACTACTAATGAACTGAACTCGTAGGCAGATTCAGCCTCACTCATTCCTTTGTCTTTTTAGGGGTTTTTTTAGGTTTTTGTTTTGTTTTGTTTTGTGTGGTTTGGGTGGTTTTTTTGTACTGTTTTCCTTTAAAGGAATTGCTTTTGTAAGGAGGAAGACTCTGGCTACTCCATAAAAACTTGTTATTTTATTATTTACACATTAAATTTCAAGTATGCCCTTGAAATTGAATGCTGCTACATGTATTTTACAAGCTGTGACCTCCCAGGTGATATATACTAGAGACCCATCTAGTCTGACCTGTTGCAGATCCAGAGCATCAAATCAATATCAGTGAGTATCACACAGGTGCTCAAAACACAGAGGCTACTGATGTAACAAAGGTACAAATAAATTTGTCATCAAAAGCTTCAATCTGTGGTATTAAGATTTACAATACCTTTGTTCATTCTTAAGGATTTTTCCATAAAACTAAATTTAGAAGTATCAATTAATTCTTTAAAATGGATTTTAAAGCAAATTACAGCAATGCATCACAGTAAATTCTTACTCACATTCATTCTGCTTGAGCCCAATAGTTACATTTGATCAAACAGTATCTTCCAGACAATATCCAGCCTTGAGATGAAGAAATCCACAAAGGCTATTTCTCTTGTCTGCATGTTCCAGTAATCTTTTATGAAGACGTTTTGCCTCATTTTTACTTTGAAATGTTCAGCTGCATTTCCCAGAGGAAACTGCCACTACATTCACTATCTCCCTAACTAGGGGGAAAGATTAGGGACAATTGCTACAACCAATGGGAAGCACACACCATCTTGGAATAATGATAAACCCTTTTTTTGTGGATTAAAGGTATTTAAACATTGTGTTTCCTTGCCATCACCCACTGTTTTTGTATTCAAATAGTCAGGGCAATCATTGTTCTTTGAAGATGTAATCAAGCTGCAGGGTAGGATTCTGTTTCTGGCTGAGGATGTTTATTTGTTATTAGGTATAATATATTGAAAGTCATAGCAATGCTGATGGGTTAGCACAGATGCCTTCCATCATGAGTTACTGAGATGCATTTCTTCAAAAAAACTCATAGATGAAATGTTTTCAGCTAGCTGAGGTTAATAAAGATAGGTCCTTCATCATCTCAAAGAATGGACCCAATAACGAGTAACAGAAATAATACCATAAATCATTCTTTCTAAAGTAGGATTGACTATTATTTGCTAAAATGCCTTTCATTGTGAATTTGCATACTCTTACTTGTTGAAGGACAATAAGAAAGCAAAGAGGAAAGGTCACGGGGGACACAAGATGGTAAAATACTGCTATGTACTACCATATTTGATAGCTGGGATTGATTTACAGGATAAACTACCAAACAATCCTGCTTACAAGTTCATGGGATATGGCTAGCATGGGAGTCTATTCATATAAGGGAACAATCTAAATTCCTGGCACTTTGAACAGTTAGCTGCTCAGAAAGATCTGGTTACTCCTAAAATGAAACAGCATATGCATATAGATATATATGTTTTATTATTGCCTATCTCTTACCATAATTCTTGTATTAATATGTAGGGGTGGGTTTTGCTCACAAGATGGCAGTGTTGATTATTACACACTGCTTCACCGAGCCTTCCTTTAGCAAAAGATCTCTGTGCTGCTACCCAGGCAAACCACACAGGGTGGAATTCCCTGGAGGGCTGCATCTGCACACCTGCTTACCCAAAAAGCAGATCATCTGACCCATCACACTGCATATTTGCTACCATAAACCCTCAGGATTAAATATACAACACTTGTCTAAATCTCTGAACATCCTAATATCCAAACAATGTGGATCCTTCTCTTCCAGTTCTTGTTAATTTTAATGTCAATTGAAAGCATTTTTTTCCACCCTTACAGGTGGCTTTTTCCCCTGTAGAGAGCAGGGATGGCCTCTGAACTGGTAGGACTCCAAGTTTCCAATCTCTATTACATTTTCTTTAGCAGCCAAAGGTTCCACATGATTAACACAAATTATTATCAATGGCTATTTGCAATGGAGATATACTCAAGTAGTTTTAGAGACCCTTTATTAAGTAACATTCAGACCTTATAGGACTTTTTTTCTGGAGCCAAGAGATTGCATCCTACCAAATACACTCACAACAGATAAGAACTGAGGCATTTTCTGTTCAAACTCAGCAGTGCTTCTTTAACTACCAGTGGCACTCATAAAAATCAAACAGGTTCAGAGGACATTTATCCAGCTCTTCTTCAGAGGTTGAGAAGCAAGTTGCTTGTCATTGTCACTGAACATTATGGCATGTTTTTGAGAATTGCTTAAAACATGAGAAAGCAAAAGGGCCTGGAATTCACTAACGTTTACCCAAGTCCAGAATAAGAGACAAGGATTTTTAATGAAGATTGACAACTAAGGGAGATTTGTGTCAATAAATGAGAAAATAAAGCATTTGGAAAAGGGGAATTGCACACTTTTTTAGTAGTGAGCCTAAGTTAACTGCAAAGACGTAGCAGAATGAACAACCATGCCAAAAACAGGCAAATGTACAAACCAGAGTTGCCAAAACAAGTTAACAGAGCTTCCGGCTGCAGGTGTTGTTCTGACCAACTACAGTCATCAGGGCATGGAGAAACACCCAATATAAACTGAGGCAAAACTGACAGATTCCCATTATGTAAAAAATGAACCACAGGAATGTTCCTTTCAAAACAAGAGCATTAAAGATTCTTTTATTTACCTGCTGTAAAACTGAAAAATGCTTACTTATGCATTCCCACTGATCTTTCTCCAATAACAAAAGTGATTTTTAAGTAAATTAAATTCGCAGTGTTTACTCTTGAGCATCACATGCAAGATGAAGCTTTTCTTAAAGAGCTGCTATGCATCCAATGAGACAACATTTGCTTTGGACACTGTAACAAAAACATTTAACTTTATAATGATAGAAAGGCTTCCACTTCAAACCCAACAGCAACAAAATTCAAAGTCCTGGCTGAGACTGCACCTGTAGTGCAACCAGTTCTGCTTCCACATTACAGCACTGACTGCACCTAGAGCTTCAGATCACTCAGGTTTGATGTCACTTATAATCTAACACAACATAGTAAAAATAGGGTTGTAGTCCTAAAGTTGCAATTTCCTGCCTTGCATGGGTAGTTAAATATTTACTGCTAACTTTAGTAAAGAGTTTCTATTAAATTAATTTGTCACCTACATGATACATATTTTGGAGACACACTAGATTTTTGAAGGGTGGGCGAGTTATTTGAATGTTAAATCTTCTCAGCTACTCTGGTGATCAGATAGCTGAAGCTATCACAGCTATACAAAGGCATTCATGTGTTCCTTCCTACTGACAACAGGGAGGAAAAAGTATTTTTCATTCATGGACAGAACTCAACACTGTGGTTGCCCAATTGCAAGGGCACTTTTTCTCCCCTCCCTTGCCCCCCATGTAGTTATTTCTCTGACACTTCCTCTCATGAAACGATTTTCAACAGGGCAGTGTGCTCTGAATCCATCTGAGCCAATGGCTCTGGCTTGGTTTTTTGTCATATCTATTTTCCTTCCACCTTTTCAGTCATCAAGGCTGCCAGAGCATCCGCTATGCCCTTCCCCTGTGAGAATGCCAATGGATTCTGACTTTGCTTTCCTTTCCTTTCTCGTTCCTTTTACAGCATCTGTATAGGTATCTCTAGCCAAAACCACAAATTTGACTGGTGCCTTAGGAACATATTTTTCTACTCCAGACCAATCCCATCTGGCCAAATTAAAATATCAGCCAATAAACATTCTGGGATAAGGAGGACCATATTTTTGTGAATGTGTGATCATGCATTGTGTGAGTTCTGGCTCCTCACATAATTAATAATGTTTAGTGATGCTAATAAATGCCACCACAACAGAACATGAATTTGGTGTTCTAGTATGCTGGAACAGGCTAGTCTTTCTTTAACAACTTGCTACCCTCTTATTTTCATTACTGTTCCTTTCCCACTTCCCAGTCAATTGTCAATTTCCTTCCCTTGAGCTCCTACTGACATCAACGGGGAGTCTGCATTTAGATCCTGCAACAGTGGGGAGATACTTGCCCTTGGCTGCTGCATGCATGACTCACTACAACTAATATTTCAGATGCCCCAGATTATGACCTACTTTACTGTATATTACTCAGAGAGAATGAGTAAGACATTTCTGAGGCTGATACAAAACCAGTATTTTCTCTGGTAGCAAGGAAGAAATGCTTTCTTAAACATTAGATCAATTCTGGAATTCTTGTATCAATGATTAAAATTCCCTGGGGTCACCGTGCAAAGTCTACTGAAGAACCAAATTGATTTTCATAGGCTACAAATCAGATCTGCGGCCTTTAACTGAAATGCAAGGTGCCTGTTTCCATACATAAGGGATCACCTAACTGATGAAAGACCAAATAGGCCTCCATAAATAGATTTACTCTTTGGCAAAATTACAGGATTTGTGGGTAATTTGTTCAGTACTGGCACCAGAAGTACTGTTTTCAGCCTATTCTGCAAACCCTGTGTGGAACAGGCCTTAAAGTCAGACAATCATTTAAACATGTCCCTAAGTGCTTTGCTGATATAGTATCATAGATCCATTGGAGTCACTGGAAGCCTTTCCCTGACTTTTATGGGCTTTTCATAACATCTTCTATGATTCAGTTTTCCAGATATAAAATGCGAATATGAATAACAGCTCTTTCCTCCTATTATTTGTCAGGTCTATTTAGATTAGAAACTCTTTAGGGCAGATATGCCTTTTATATGCAGGTCCCGTGCATAGAACAATGGTCCCCCAGCTCTGGACGGGAACTAAGTACTACCATAATATTATGCTCCAGGTCAAACCAGTCTTAATTTATGGAAGCTCAAAGGCCCATGCTATGCAAAGGGCCAGGCTAAATCACCAACCTGGTTCCTCTTCTCATGCTAGAATTTAATATGAGTAACTGGGATACAGCTAGTGAAATGCAAGACCAGCTCTGTTTTTCTCCTGCTACTGGAATTTCTCTGTGTACATGTGCGTGTTTATACACCCATGTAGATTAAACTTGCCACTTAATAAATATGTCTTGAAAGAGCTGTGGCTCAGATTTCAAAAAAGTTTTGAAAAAGGAAGTAAATACTTCAGTGCATGGTTACACTGAAATCAGTGCGAAGACATCAACTCTTCCAGGAACCACATGGAAACTTTGTGGACTGAACACTCTTCATATAGGTCTTAACCACTGCATTAATCTTAGAACAGATCTAAGAGAGCTTAAAGAAATTTCTTCTTATTCCCTTTAATATTGTAAAATACCTGTGTTGGCCTCTTTTTAACCATATACTGTAATATAATATGAACATCAGTATGGAGGAATTCATAAAACATCATCATTTTGATCTGTAATGCTTTTGGATTAAAAAAAAAAAAAAATAATATTTTTAAAAAAAGTTTCTACACGAAAAAAATCCCATGTTCAATTGCTTGTTTAATCTGCAAATAAAAGGCTGAGATAAGACACCAAAGAAGGAAAACACAAAATAAGAATGTCTACCATGTAAATGAGCTTCATTAATACTCTGATCCTTATCTAGACCACTCAGAAGATTCTGTGTGGGTGGATTTTTCTGCTGTGAAAAATAAGGTTTTCTTTTGCAATTGGCATTATATAAAGCCATTGGCATCTCCTGGATTGTTTATCAATATAAGTGTAAAATGAAAATTAGATATAAAGATTAAAAGATTTAACCTATTTTAATTACGTTAAGATTTAAAATACGGGATATAAAAAAATTATATTCAGGCTACCTCATCAACCCAAAATGATGGTTAGACTTCTAAGTATCTATGTTTTCAATTTTTTGTGTTAATTAAATGGCCTTACCCAACCTGTATTTTATATCTATTATTTTAAATTTCAACTGATGGTAGGAATACAATATTCTAATTGGATAATAAAAATCCTAATGAGTTAGAATAATCAATCAAAGGATGACCACTCTGAATAGAAATTAGGAACTTCCTATTATAATTCACTGCCAAATACTTCCACCTAAAAATTGGAAGTAGCTTTATCCTAGAGGTTTGTACTAATGCCTTCAACAACCTCTGAAAGTGACATTGGTGTTTCTGCTAAAATATCTTCAGTATATTTAAAAGCTTATTTAATTTGGTTGTAAAATTCTACTCTGGGCCAGTATAAGATGTGTAAGAGACTTCACAATGATTACAGGGTGTCAACACTCTGTAGTAGTTACTTAGAGCTTCAACATTTTTGCAAAATTTTAGCACCAGTCTTTTCAAGACTTGCTTGTTGAATGGGAAATTTAACCTCAAAATTGCAAGAAGCAAAAGTTTTGTCTAAAGCCCACTGAAGTAATAGAAGGACTTCTGTTGTGATTACAATCACTTGTGAAAGTGATTTATGGTATTTTTAGAACAGGATTTTCAGAGCACAGATACATCAAAATGGCTTATCGGTTATGCAATAAGAATTAGCACGATTTTAAGATGAAAACCAGAGCTCTGGGGCCAAACTGCTACTATTACCACTACTGCAACTGCTGCTGCTGTTAAGGCAGGGGGTAGTATTTAGACTTTCAGTGCTAGTCCAGTAACTATTTCAGTGCTATTCCATATATCCAGCTATACGGAACTTCCTCTACTGACATAATGCATACTTGAAAAGCAGAAAAAAGTTCTGATGCATATGCTCAGATTTTGAAAAGCCCATGACATTTTTACATTGAAAATATATTAGAAAGTGAGGACTTTTGATAAACACAGTCTAAAGAGCTGATCCTCACTAATCTACATACAAAAAACCCCAAGCATACAGAATCACTTAATCACCAATGATGTAACTGCAGCTACCCACTTCAGATCCCTTCTTCCTCAATATCACTGTAGAAAGTACTCTTCTATAATGTACTCTTTAAAATTACACCATTAAACAGAGAAACACACACATACATATACAGGAATGATACATGGATATTTTTTTTTTATTTGATTGTGTGTCCTACGTGCAATCTAACTTATAATGAAAGAATCCAAAACAGTATAAATCTTAACAGGGTAGTTTTTTGGACTCTGTTTTCACTTAGCATATGCAATAGATCTCTTATAATAATTGTTACTAATTTCTTTTTCCTGTATCTAAATACTTTAATACTTACAAATGAGGCAACAAAGAAAGTCAATCTGACATTTAATGTTCCGCACAGAAATCACAGACACTCAGCCAAAGAATTAATTAAAATTACAGTCACATAATAATGACACCAACAATAAATACTCATACAGGTAATAAATTAACTCATTAATTCAGCCAGTACACAGTTGTAAATAACTATATGAAAATAACAAACATATTCTATCAGTGCTATAAATGTTAGCTCTGTTTTTAATACTGAGTTTCCTTCCTTGGTTGTTCAAAATAATTATGCTTTAATGGGATGTTAAAATTTATTAATTTAAATTTATTAAAGAATCTGGAATAAATTGGTTGGAAAGTTCCTAAAAGCACTTCAAAAAGATTCACAGACTTCTTCAAGTTCTGCCTTACTCATGAAACCAAAAATCCCAGAATAAAAGCACTGGATGTGTGTGTTTACATATATATGTGTGTGTATGTGTGTATATGTATATATATTATATATACACATAGACACATACACTATATATATATATATGTATGTATGTATATCTGCAGGTTCAAATATATTTTCTCCAAATACATTTCATTGAGGAATGCAAGATCATTCCTTCAAAATATTTTTAGGAAAAAATACGATACATATGTGAACTGCTTTAATTCTGATTAGCAGGAGGTCTTCAGCTTCTATCTGCTAAATTGTGGTTCTGTGTTGCAGTCCTGTATAGGCAAAACTCCCATCACAAGGAAGCAGTAGATCACTGCTTGCCACAGGGAGGACATCCCAAGAGCATCTGATGTCCTTTTGCGTTGCTGTGTCTATCTGTGTCAGAAAGAAACCCCATCAATCCATCCTTATGAGCAGAGAAGTCAGAAAGGCCATGCACATCTACCCTTTATCCAGTGGCATATATAAATACCTTATTCTGTCTCTCTTACAGCTGTTTCTGAGACATAATTTGGAAAAACAGAAATGTCGTTCTCATTTCTAGAACCTTGGCCATGTATGCACTAGCTGCTGCAGGTAACCTGCTGCTGAAGCTGGTGACAATACATGTTGCTGATACAGGAATATCACCCACAAGTCCACACAACATCTGTGCAATTTATTAACTGATCATTTTAATCCTCCAGAGTTTTCATTAAAACGGATTTTGTAAGCACTGAGTTTACTAGGTGCTTTTGATTTACTGATAGAGTCTTTGGTAGGGAACTTAATCAGAAGAGACTCATCTACTGTAGGATCATGTCTCTATTGGCAAAAGCCATGGCATACTCCCAAGTTACCAGTCAAGAACGGTTTTACTCCCATCACACTTATTTATTGCAAATGACTTCCTGGATATTTAAAATAGTATCTAAAATGAAATGGCATATCACTAACCCATGTAAGGGAGATTTAGATTGTCCCGTATCTTTCACTGTAGAGAATACATTTCTTTAAACAACCTACCCTATTTTATGCTTAATGTTAAAATAGGCCTTATAAAGCAATATTTTTGAGCATCTTCAAAATTTAATATTTGGTCCCCATACACAGTTTCTTCACAAATGTTTTCTTTCCTACCGTGTAGTAAAACTGTGCTAGTTTTAGTAGGACTGACAGATTCTTCATTTAAACCATAACTGACATTTTTCAGTTGTTATTAATCCATAAATTGTCCAGGCTAGGCTTTCCCTATAATAAAATATATTTTAAACAAGTTAGCTATCTCAAGCTGAATAAAATATGAACTAGTTTATCGTCATTTCTATTACAAGTATAGAAATCAGTTTGGTACTTATCGGTTTGGTAGAACAGGTTCATTACAAGAATAGCAAAGTGTACAAAAAGTAATGACATACCATACTTCCCCTGGGCCTTGGTCTGAAAAAAACTTCTACTGTATGGTCACAAAATATACAAAGGACTTTCAAAGACAAATAAAAATTAGGTTCTGCTTAAAACTGCAGTTACTTTAGCTGCCTTGACTGTATCTTTATATAATAAAAATATATATCAGCAACAATATCATAATCTTTTTAATGCTAAGATTACCACTTCATTGGCAGGAATGAAAAGACCATACCAGCTAAAACATTGGGTACATTTCTTTACTACAATTGTTTTCCCATCTAATATGCCATTCTGTCATGCAGGCATCCAATACTATATGTGTGTGCAACAGAATCAGAAACTATGGTTACAGGCATGAGTTTTTGCCATTTGCCTGAAAAAATATTCTAAAACTAATGTATTTCCAGCAAAAACCCCCTGCATCAGAGGGGATAAAGAACAATTTTCAAGCTATGGGACTAATTTTTTGTTGGTCAATATGGCTAAAATGATTTGTATGAATTGAGGAATTTGCCAGTAAGTTCTCTTTAAGTGCTCTCTTGATGGAGATGATGTAAGGGGAAATTTAAGAATGTAGATGTCTTGTTTCCATAGCAGGGGAAGGGAACCAGTGAGCCAAGACAGGCTGATAAGCTTTCTCATAATTTGCTATTTCAGGTGAAGGGAACCAATGAGCTGGGGTAGGCCTTAACATAATATTGTACCGTAGTAGCAGAAAGGGGATCATTAAAGCCAAGATGGGCAATGGTATAATTTTTGCTAACTCTGTGAAAATACATTTGGCATTACTTGTGGTGAGACAAGAATTAACCAAATTGCTGATTTAGCATAACTATAAGGCCTGAGAATATCTATAAACCGTGGCAGAACTGCTGGACTAACAAATGGCTGATTTAACACAATAAATAGCACATAGGAAAAATAATGCACTAACAGCATAGTTAAGACAGCTGCAGAATGAGGGGGAAAGGAACTATTTGAAAGGAACACTGCCTTTGGAATATGGAATTCAAAATTCCATATGGAATATTGAAAAGGGAAAACACGAGAGTTTCCCAGAGAAACAGAGAAACCTCTGTAGTGGGAAACTGACTCAGCAGAAACAATGAACCATCAGTCTGCGAAACTGAGGAAGTAAAGAACAGAAGGCTATAGGTTATGGACTCTTGAGGGGATAAAAGACAACTCAGAAAACTACCAAGGTGGGATCAGCAGAAGCAGATCAGCATTAAAAACCCCTGCTGCTAAGCATCAACTGCTATGGAAGGAAACACTTTCTCCAGGAAAGGGATGCGAGGTGGGATGCCACTGGGAACCCCATGCTGTGAGTGCGGGCTCTAAGGACCAACAGCGGTGTCTGGTGGGCCACAGTGGGTTGGGAAAGCTTGAGGATTTGGGAATGCTTGTCATAACCATGACACTGTGCCTTTAATATTTCTGGGGCTGTATGCCAAGTAGTTTGCTATAGCTGTCTATTACCATTATTGTCATTAGAGTTATCTCATAAGACTATTAGAGCCATTTGCCATCCACTGCCATTCTCGTAATAACCTCAGTATCCTAATTGTCTATTGTTATTGATTACTTACGGTTATCCATCTCACAGTTAAATATTGATAAATCACAGTTGCATTTGGTACTGCCATGCTTAAATTTATACAAGCTATTAATCAATGTAAGTTTTTAAAAGATGTCCTATATACTTCATGTAGGCACAGTCCCTTTATTCACTTCATGATATGTTGTCCACTCCTGTCTTTCTCCACTTACAGATCAAATTAGGCAAAATCATTTGCCACTGCATATGTAAATTACCCCAGTCAGATGCTTTTTAGAAAAGATAAATTCCTAGCTAAATAGGTTGTGATCAAAATTAGAGCCAACATAGGAGATAGATACAGAAATACAAAGGAAGAGTGTAATATAAGAATGATAAGAGTCATGATGTATTTCTTAAAACTCTGGTCCCACCGATCACTGAATGAGTTAGATTTCAGCCAACACAAGTCATACTATGTGAAAAACATAGGTCACACCTATTTTAACATTAGTCTACAAGGCTGGCAGAGGACAGGCTCGAATCAAGAGGTAGTGTGAAGGGGAAAACAATGTATGTTGAGGACACTTTGAGGAGCAGTAGGAAAATGGAAGAGTAAGGTTGCTTTTTCCACAGGGAGCAGTCACAGGAAGAAACATGCCGAAAGGAGCCATCTTCAGAAGGCGGCTGGTATATTGCAGGTTGGCTTAGTCAGAAATAGAAATATTTATATTGCTATATTATTTTCATTGCTGGCTTATAGACAGAGACTATAACAAACTCTGCATATAAGACTAGCAAATTAGATTTCACCATGTTTTTGAGAGACTGACCTCTTTTCCCTGCAAAGATGGCAAGTTCTCCGTCCATCCTTCTTTCTTCAGAAAACAGTGACTAAAGTCATGTAAAAGAAAGGCAATCATTGATTTAAGTACCTTATAAATTTTCATATGTCAGCAACTGTACCGGGTGTTGGTGGCGAGGCGTCGGCAGTGGGGCTGCGGGGGCCTCTGTGAGGAGAGGTCGGGGCTGCCCCATGCTGGACACAGCCGGTTCCAGCTGGTTCCAGCCGGCTCCACACCGCCCCACCACAGGGCACAGCTGAGCCCCTCAGCCACGCCGGTGGCACCTCTGGGAGGGTGTATTGAAGAAAGGGCAAAATGCTGCCCAGCAGTGAGGAAAAAAATGTGACAGAGAGCCCTGTGAGCACCCAGGTCAGAGAGGAAGGAGGTGCTGCAGGTGCCAGAGGAGATTATCCCCTGCAGCGCATGGGGAGACTCCGGTGGAGCGGGTATGCGCACTGCAGAGCATGGAGGACTCCATGGCAGAGCAGGGGAAAAGTGTGAGGAAGAAAGAGTGGCAGAGAGGAGCTGTTACAAACTGACCGCAACCCCCATTCCCCATCCCCCTGTGCTGCCTGAGGGGGAGTTAGGAGAGTTGGGAGTGAAGGAGTGAAGTTGAGCATGGGGAAAAAGGGGTGAGAGGAAGGTGGTGTTTTAATTTTTGTCATTGTCTCTCACTACCCAACTCTATATTTTAATTGGTAATATATTAATTTTTCCCAAGTCGAATCTGTTTTGCCTGTGACAGTAGTAGGTAAGTGATCTCCCTGTCTTTATCTTGACCTACAGCTTTTTCACCTCATTTTCTCCCCTTGTCCTGTTGAGGAGGGGGAGTGAGAGGTCTGACTGAGTGCCTGGCCACAGTTCAAGGCCAACCCACCACCACAACAACAAAAATTGCAGAGAGATCTTAAGAGTGTGTTTTGGTACAGTGCTTTGTGAAGGAAAGGCTTGCATGAGACTTAGATATCACTTGGAGTCAGATAACCTACCTTATTATAACAACTAACTTTCATGCGCTGGTAAACAATGAATCCATCAAACATTTTAACTAAAATAAGGAAATATTTTATTTCCACTTAAAAGGAAATTAGTTTGTAAAAGTGTGACTAACTTTTCTGGAATAAATCCTTTGAATTGTTAGACTATTTTTTCCACATTTGCAGCCACAGAAAATTTCTTCAGGACAGGAAATTTTGGAACTACAATAAAGAGAAATCAGAGGGGTTTTTTTAATAGTCTGACACTTAGAATAGCTGTATAATATTAAGTATAATTCACAAAAAAGCATGTCTTGAGAGCAGCTGAAAACACTCAGTGCAGAGAAAATACCAGTTTTCTGCCATGCCTTGGTCTCTTTTGTTAAATCTGCTTTCAGTCTGCCAGAATGCACTAACAAGGAAAAAGAGTAGAGGAAACTACCTGGTTTATTTTGCTTTGTTTAATTTTTTAGAATTTGTCATATACTTGTGTTATTTCACCAGCCAGTCCTGAAACCTTGCCTTGAAGCTGCTCACTTAGGACCAAATTCTCTCAGTCAGCAGTACGGTAGTCACCCTAACGGGCAAGCCATTCTTGTAGCCACGGTGACAGAGGGCATTGGCTGAAGCTTCCAGGAAACTAACATTTTTTTAGTCCATGTTTAACTAAAATTGTCTCCTCCCTGAATGTTACTGGTGAAAGACTACAGGTGAGACATGAGGTAGGGTACTCTGATCAACAGAAGTACTATCATTAAGGGCCACTGGAATCAGTCCATTGATTCCCTCCCTCTGGAGTACCAAGTGAGAAGTTGAAGTTCATTAAAACTGTAGCTTTGACTAGCTTGGCTGGAAATTACAATGCCGGGTTTATTACATAATGTATTCCTCTGATGTATATTTTACTTATCATAGATTATGAATTAATAGAGGCATGATTTTAGATAAAGGGATGGAAGGTAAATGTCAGCAGATGATAATATTCTCTGTATCAACATAACTTCTCATGTTTACTCCGTAAAACCTTCCCTTGAGGCTAAATCTGGCAGGCTGTGATTTATGAAACAGTTTAAGGTGTATATTTGATAACCAACTATCCTAATTAGTTCAGTCATTATCAGTCTTCCTGATAATTTTGGTTTCATTCCAATATCTATTGATGTCTACGAAAAGGCTCTGTTGTTATCAAGGGAAAGTAGGTCATATTTCAGTCTAACTGGCTTTCAATAGCTGCCATTGGATCATCTTAAAGAAGTGGAAAAGTTCTCAGCTGTGGAAAAACTGAGGACACTGACTTTGGCCTCTGTTTTGTTTTTTATCTTTTTTCCTCCAGGCAACCCCAGGTGATCAGGATATCAAAACCTGGCACATATAATAAGCTTTCTGGCCATCTGACAATTTATCATGGCACTCAAACTTGAGGAGGGTAGTAGGATAGGCTTGAATTCAAGTTAGTAATGTTTCCTCAACCTGACAATTTTATTCTAGTCTCTGTAAATAAAAATAACAAATTTTATGTTCTATTTTTTCATATAATTTATTATTCGTCTTAGGCTTCTTTGTGTCTTCACTGCTTTAAAAAAAATCTGTATCTTTTCATGTCTCTTTTATTTTTATATTAACAATTTATTCTCTCACCAGATGCAAACCATTTGATGTTGCTAAGCTCTCACACAGCCATTGTTATTGTTATCAGTATTAGTAATGGAATCATTATCATTCTCATCACTAAAAGCTAGCTCATTATCTGATAAGTCAAAATTTCCTCCCAAAGATTTTGAGGTATTTGATTTTCCTCATTTGTATTCTCAGAAGTCATTTCTTCCTCACTTACTGGAGATGAAAATGCACCTTCCATAAGTAAGCTGCCATTCTGCTTATTATGCAGCTTTGATTATTAATTTTTCTTTTCTCCTTTGCAGCACAAGAATGATTGCATTTTTAACTGGTTTGTGGCTCCCAAGGGATTTCTTTTGAAAAACAGCTACTAGGGGTTAAGTTGTGATTATGTGGGCTTGAGACAACTACTGATCCAACTACTAAAATCCATGGGAGCTGATAAGTGACAGTTGAACCACAGCATCAGCCGGTGGGTGGGTTCTTGGGGAATAAACTTTGGGAAGAATTTGAGATAATGATGCTGGTGACAAGCTGGCCATTCACTAGGGCAAAAGATGAAAGAACATTTCCCTTCTTTTTCACCCCAGTTTCTCACCCATATTGACTCGGCCACAACTGAGTCCAAACTCCCATTAGTCAAGTGAGTTGCAACACCTCAGACAAGCTTTTCAATGTTTGCTTTCACTTTGCAAATGGGTGGCTATTTCCTCTTCTGTTGAGTCCCAATTCTGTAGACGTATATGCCAATTTTTTTCCCTCTGTAGATTGGCAACTCCGTGGCTGCTCTTGATCATCACTAGTCAACTGTTCTAGCATAGAATATTAACTGTCTTCATATCTATATGCAGGATGAGGTAACAGTTTGTCCAGCTTTCTTACATTGGCTTTCATTTAGTTGCTCTCTGATTTCTCCTTGACGCTATTCAGAGGGTGAGATTTTCTTTTAGGAACTGTTTCTTTGATATGGGAATCCTTTTCTGATTGTTCATGCGCATGTTTCTATACTTCATTATGTAACTGGGGTCAGGAACAGACTTCTCCATCGAGAAGTGTCAACACATCAAGTGTGCAGGATATTTGGGAAGAAAATGTCATCAGTCTGGGGCAGAGGGGGAGTTGTTTTGGTTTTGTCACTCTGTTTTTGTTCTGCTTTTCTCTCACAAAGAAATATTTCTGATGACGTGGTACAGAAAACTACCTGATGTGTGAGCTGTAAGTGGCTTTTAAAAATTCAATTAACTTTATTTAATGGGATTCATGCATTTGTAATATCAAGAATTCACATTACTGAAAATTAGTTTCAGTAATGTTCTTCTAATATTACTGCACAGCTATTTGTTGCTAAATGGAAAGAAAGCTAATTACTGGACTTAGTTTCTCACACAGCTGATACTGCTTTACCCATCTTCCCTCATATGACATGAGATTATGCATACATGCTACTAAACCATATTTTAAGTCTCAGATATCTGACCCCTTTAGAAAATGGAGCGCTTCTATTTGTTTAGCCAGGGACATTCATAGCCAGAGAAGGAATTTAGATTCTTGATTTCCATTTATTTCTAAGACTTCAAATTCTCAACTTTAACACAAGTTATGCCTAGAGAAAGGCCTTTGCATGTGCCGTCCTGGCATCAGCCAACTAGCCATGCCACAGCATTAGGCTAGATCTCTCTAACAGCTTTATATAGGGAGCTCACCATTTTTTCCCAATGTACTGAGCAAAGACTACTTAGTATTTAATTCAGCCAGCCTTTTGGAGGAGAAATCCAGATTGGAGCCATGTTTGAAATCTTTAAACTTTGCTTCTTCCTAGAAAATAATACAAATATTTTAAGGATGTGGAATATTTTCACAGATCTTATAGCTCATTTCTCAACTTGGAAAAAGTGTGGCTTCAAAATGTCACACAAGTCTTTTGCCTACAACAGAAATGTCAGTATTATAAAGTAAACCTATTAAAACTAAATTTAATGTATGGGAACAAAATTAATCTGTTTCAAGGCCACTGGAGTCACAGTCTGAGCAGAAAAATGGAAACCAAGGAGTGATACTTTTTAAACATACATGACAAACAAGTTTCATTACCACTACACTGACTGCACAGAACCTGAAAACAGCATGGGATTTTGTTTAATGGGAATTCGTATTTTCTTTGCATTTTGCTGCAAACTGCAGGCTGGTTAAAGTTAAAAATGCGAAATTAAACATGGCCCAAACTCTGGCAATCTACGTTCAAATTTGTTCCTCTTTTAAGAAGATGCAAGACAGACTGCATACAGAATGTTATGCATCTTGGTTCATTTCAGACTGAGCTCTAACAGATTACAGGTTTTTCAGGAAACAAATCATATTTAATAGATACATATAACTTCTCTATTTGTCAGTGCTGATCAACCTGCAGAGTACACTATGCTAGCTAAATGACATACGTTGCATGAAAACAACGAGAAACAGAAAAAAATAATACAAACCAGTCAAAGTTATTTTCTTTCATTCCTTCTCTCATCTTACTGTTCTGGCTGTTCTGTTAAAGGGTAGAGAAACTGGATCCTAATTACAAAAAAATCCCAACCAATAAACAGATAACAACTTGCATTTACACAGCCCAATGCCTTTCATGGGAAAAAGATATCAAGGACTTAAAAACTCTGCATGAACTATCTATATATTTGTTACAGGAAGCAACTACCATTCTAACATCAACACTGACTTGACAATGTACAATACATCTGAAAGAGTACCATACCACATCCATGTTTAACTGTAAATTTTAGAGGGAATTTAATTTATTTTGAAGTTTTCCCAAAAGACCTACAGAAAGGAGACCGGTACACTGACCTGAAGGACACCACCTACAGAAGCAGAATGCTGGTGGGTTCCCTGGGATCTCTCGGGCACGTGCTGCCAGAGTGTTGGTTGTTTTGCCTGAGAGCTAACAGTCTAACAGAGAATGCAGTTTGTTGTAAACCACAAGACAGTTCTTCACTGGAACTTGGTAATGAGTAACTGATCCCTAGTCAGCTGATAGTTTATTTCCCAGTGACGTTCACTGCACACCTCAATTCTTGTGAGGTCACCAAATATTTAATGTGACAAAGCAGTTTCAATGTGAAATTAAGCACAGAGAAAGCAGTGATATAAGTTTTTATTACTTACCCAAAATGATGAGGGAATTAACTAAAACAATTAATTTTCCGTTTTATTTTATCTGAACTAGACCAAAACACATTGCCAGTGTTTCTGCTTATATTGTGATCATGGAATGCAAAAAGTTCTTACCTGCATACACTCAGAGCATGGATTAAGAAATACAAAAATGCCTTATTTGTTATTGACTGGATCCCCTACAGATGACTGAAGAATTCTTGAAAATATTGACTTTAAAGACTTTTAAGATTGATATCTTTCTAATACAAACCATCTTTTTTTAAAATCTTTTCAATAAAGAAACAATGTTAGAAAATGACCACCATTCTTCTTTCCCTAACAGTGGCAATATGGCTCTAGCAGAAGACATTTGCAAGGATTTTAGTTGTCTGTTATTCTTTTTGTTAGTGCTAAATGAAAGATTTTTGTGTTAGATATCTGAGTTACGTATCTGAGTTACGGAACAATTCTTAAAAAAACAGATGGAGGTTTTGTTAGTTTTATTGAACTTACCACAGGGAACACTAACAGCAAACATACATAAGAGAAAAATTCTGAAGTAGACACAGAAGAATTTGCTCTATTTTATTTGGTATAACCATACCATGGATATGAGTCTATTAACTTTTTGGAGAAATGTTGAAAAATACTATATCTTAATGAAGAAAGATCATAAATTACATAGAAAAGGGTTTCCTGATTATTTGTAGTGAGTGAGATGTTCTCACATAGACTTTTGGGTTAACTGCATGTCAAAACATATAGTCAACTAGAAAAAAATGTAAAACCCAAATGTTTATGTCATGCAAAACAGTAAACAAATTCTAAGAGTTAGTATTTTTATCTTCAGGACAGAGGTACAGAAATACAACTGTGGCAAGCATGGCAGTAGAACCTGAGCACAGCAAAATTGTAGTATTATCCCTATGGAGGAATCATAGCAACAAAAATTGTGAGTATTTCCACATTTGAATAGGATCTTAAGCTGGTTTTGGGCACCGCTATTTGCTTTGTTACTGTCCTCGTGCTCCTTCCACATGGCACTGTGAAGTCACATGCCACCTTGGCAGGCAGTGGCATTAGCAACTTGTAGTTTTCCCAGTTTGACACCCACTTAAGATGCATATCTGGGGTGGCACTCATGCCATGCAGCCCTTGCTGGATGCTCTGCCTTTGATGGCAGAATGCAGTAGGCACCTTCCTGCTGATTTTAAAAATTTCTCTATGTTGCACATGCCACCCTGTGGCATGCAGAAAAGCACTGTTTTCTAGTGAATACAACAGTGGACTGGAGATCTTGGAGTTTTTTTCTGAGTTCTCATGAACAGCTCTGGGTATTATATCTACACTTAACTTCCCCATACATATAATGGAACAATAACACTTACTGCATATGATAAAGCACTTACCCAATCTGAAAGCCAGAATAGATCTTTGTAGCCTTCCACCTGCTCCAGATATTGTTCCTCTGTGCTCTTCCTGTTCTGCTTTGACATAATGCTGCACAAGTTTCAGACTTTCAAGTATCATTTATAGATTCAACCACTTTTAGTTTTTAAATGGCCTTTCTGTCCTTCATTTAGAGGGAAAAAAATCATGTAACATTGAACACATGCTAGAATTACCAGGAGATAAATGGTCTTTGATTTTCAAATGTGTATTAATGGGTCAATATTCTCCTTTCTTACCATATACAGATCTCTCATTAATTATAATGTCACTATAGCTGCAAAATGAATTTGACCTTATCCATTGAGCACCATGTTTTAGTATTAATAGTTTTTGTTCTTAACAGCAATTGGGAAATACAGCCAGACATGCTGAATGATATATTCCTATCTTTACAGCACGGCTCTACTCATTCAAAAAATGCAATATGAAAAAGGGTGTTAATAACAATTTATTCCTTTATTTTTTTTAACGATAAATAGATGTGCTTAGTGCTGGGATTATATAAATTTAATACTGACCTGTAAAACTGATTTCCTCTATGTGTCTAATATGGTAGAAAAAGCTTGAATAGGAATCATTATGCAACTCTGAACTAAGGTTACTAGCGCAGCAATTTGTTCAATTTGGCGTCTTTTTTTACAAAGATAAAGTAAATGCATAGCTGAATGAGTCCAAATAAGAGAATGTATCAAGTTAAAGGCTACTGTATGGGTAATTTTTCAGGAAGTATAATGTCTTCAGTTCTAAGCAAACAGGGCTTTGGTCTAAAATTCTAGTGGTGTAAAGTACTGCAAATTAACTAAGCAAGAGTGTGACTTCATGCAATGTTTACACCAGGAAGAAAGGGAGCAATAGGGATAGTCTGCAATGGACAAAATGGGAATGAACCGGAGTGTAGAAACACATTTGCTAAGGTAATACAGCACTGGTTCACCAAGAAATTCACAGGCATTGACAAGAAGAATACTACAAGGAAAGGCTTTACGCTGGAGAAATTAATCATGAGTTAATAATAAAGTTTAACTGGACAATATTACAGAAATGTTTTATTCAGCCAAAACCAGTGGAGTTTTATCAGGAATTTTATTCAAACTGTTTAACAATATCGGTGTAACGCTTCATTTGAATGGGTGAGAAATAGAAAAGCAATAATGGAACATGTCATTAGAAAGTGTCAAGCCACAATGTCCTTGAAAACAATTAGGAATCTTCTGCAGGAATTTAAATGACACCAGGATAGAAATCTATGCATAAGGAGTTACAAAGAAAAGAAGCAGAGAAACAAACAGGCTAGCTTTGAACAAATGATTATGTCTCTTTTGCTTAAAATAGAGCAGACTTCAGGATAGGTTTAGGATCTATTCAAAGTGACAGTTATGCAGGATGAGATACAGTATTCAAATCTAAAGCTAAAGGCTTCAGAGAAAGTCCTTTCTCCTCAAGAGTGAATCCTTCTGGCTAATTCCTGCTGTGGCAAAATCAGTGTGTTGCCCTCCTAGCCCACATTCTTAAGGAATTGCTAAGTGATCATGTTAGCACTGGGAGTCACTGCCCTCCTCTTCATTTAGGGTCATTATATGTGTAGGGAATCATGACTGGCAGGGCAAAAGAATTTAAATGGAACAAAATGCAGTATTTTTAACATGGAAGAAAACTCCACCTTCTCAATTCAGTTCTGGTTCATTTCCCAGTTTCTTTCTAGGACAAACTAGTCCTAGACCCCTCTTTGCTCAGTCCTGAGGAGCTGGGTAGGGTGCCTACCTGTGTTCTCTTCCCCTTGAACAGCAACTCGCATCAATACACTGGAATTTTGCACAGTTCATCCACATGACGTTTGGTCATTGCTGCCTTGGATGGAAGCATTTTCTAGAGTGAATTACTGCATTGCAGACAACATCAGTCTTTTGAAACCACGAAGAGGCTAACATTAGCCATATCACAAGAAGTTAAATTCTTCGTTATACCAAAAAAAAAAGTTTTTATGTAAATGTGTTACATGATCAAAGAAACATGATGGTTATGTTGCTAGGTTTGGATATGTCATGAGTGTTCTGTGTGATTATTTATTAAAGACTTGCTGCAAGTTCATAAAGTAAATGGGTTTAGTAAGAGTGGACTTAATTCTTGCTTTAGTTGTTATGCTCTATCCTTTCATTTTTTTGTGTGGATGGTACTGTACTTCTATTAGCTGCCTAGGTTGAATTTACCTTTAAACTTATTAATTTGATTAAAATGTTTATACATATAAAAAAATACAGCTGGTGTTCCTTGTCAGAACTGTGGTATAAGAAAATACCATTACCTGCCTTGAGCTGATACATTTCTATGTTTTATGCTACTGCCTAAAGCACAATCACAGAGCAAAGAAATGAGGAATTTTAAAGGCTACTAAATACTGGAGATGTGAAATCAGCACTAGGTTATTTAGCACAGCTTTTTAGAATAATACGTAGGGGAAACGCACTGCTCAAGGACTCTCCAGCTCACAGTCATAATTGTAACATTTGGTGGGCTACTCTGTAGTACAACAGTCTGAAATATAAAAAGCCAAAAAGAGAGTAAAGCCCCCCAAAATGCATTTCCATCTCTGTTTCTTAAAAACAAATATAAACATTCCAAAGGGTTCAATGTATTAAGCACCCTCCATTTCTACCAGTTTCACTTGTTAATAAAGGCATTCAATCAATCTGAGAACTGGAAATAAGTTGAGATTTCTACCAAATGGAATCAAGTTCAATTTTGACACATTGCTTTAGTTTGCTTAATTTTAGAATAAATGCACAGATGCTTATTTGAATATTACTGTGCCCTCTGGACATTTATGTACACGGACAAGTTTAAATTAGTTTGAAGGATCTGCCTTACCTTACCTGAAGCGTGGTATTATTTCCTCTTAACAATTATTCCACAACAAATGTTACCAGTGCTGCACTAGAATAGGAGGAAGATTTTGCCCTCTTCTACGAGCAAAGGCTTGGCAAACATCAGAGTGCTAGGACCATGGATCCACTGCAGGAAATGACATACTCTTTCACCTTGTGTTATTTAACAAAACAGTGACCTGTTCTAAAGATGCTGCTCTCAAGGACACTCCAGGAGGGAGTAGGTCCATTAAAATGAAATTCCAAAGAGTAACACAGGCAAAAATGTTAACTGTAAATCAAGGAGGCTGTTTAGTTCAGCTTGCCAGAAGGCTCAGACTAGTCTGAAATTTCATGTCATCTTGCCAGATTTATGAAGATATGACTGGGTACAGAGTCTGACTTGCCATCTTTGATCCAATAAAATATTCAGGCACATTATTTTCAACTTTAAATGCCCATGTCCCCTCTTTCAGAGTCAAATTCTTCCCTGATGGTACAAACTCCAGAGTAACTCCACTGACTTGTACAGGCTTTTCCCATTTACTCTATAGTCAGTGGAGTGACTGTGGACTTAAACTAGTGTAATTGGGAGTAAAAGTTGGCTTTTAAATCTACTTCTATTTTTAAAATCTTCTCTGTCAAGTTTCATGAGGTCAGATGTGAAGATGAATTTGTTGTTTAAGCTTCTTCCTCCTGCAGGCAAAAAGCTTAATCATTTTTTTTCAACTGACCTTGTCTTGTCTAAAGATGAGTCAATGAATCAAGTTATGAATGATATATCATGAATAAATGATTTATGCCTGGTCAGATCAAATATGATGTATTACTTAGGTCCTTGAGTATTATTGCATATAAAGATTTATCCAAAGTGTCATACAATTGGTCAGGGACAGAATTCTTAAGTCTTTGTACGTCCTCTTGGAAAAAAAAAAAGTACATAGCTATTCTCTGACTAGAGAAATTTATCTTGGCAAAAATCTGTCTTTGACAAAGGCTGAAGAGGGACAGTCGAGCAGTTACAGTTCTTTGACGGAATGCAGGAGGTCCTAGATATGCCTGCCTTATTCTTCGCAAACTCCCTTCACCTTAGTCCCACTATCTATAAAAAAGGAAAACAGAAAACCTCTTTAGGTCATAAGGGTGTTGTGACACTGACCAGCTTAGAGACCCTGAGGTGCTCATACAACATAGCGATTTATTTTTATGTAAGATTTACAAGAGTAATTTTTTTTCCTAAGAGATTTATTTGCTGGTTCAGTATAACTTTCTGTCTTAGCCTTCATCATATGGACTACCCATTAGTGAGTCCTAACAGTATTGGAATGCAAACACCTTCTCTGCAGACGTTTTTCAAAAACAATCACATTGCAGCAGTAATCAGTGCCCCCTCTTATGAGATTTGATTAAATTAATAACAAACTTGTAAAGCAGTTCCTCAGGTGGGCTACATTAGAGATCCCTGAAGTGTGCCAGCTGAGGCCTGGCCATAACTCTGAACGATCTCCCGAAAGAGAAATGGACACAAGTTATTAAAATAACCAACTTAAAAATTCTGGGGAAAAGAAAAAAAAAAAAGGCGTTCTATCAGCCCTTTCAACTTTATGCTGTTCCTGTCATTCTTCTGTAAATCTGGTGGTTTGTCATTTCTCTCTCCCAATGGACTTAACTCTCCTTTCCAGTTACAGTTAATAATGCCAACTGTGCCATACTGTGAAGGATCTTCAAACCACCAACTGGATCACACCTTATTATCTAATCTGTTTTATGTCTACTTAATGAGTTACCTATCATGGTCAATCATTCATACCTGATCTCCTTCTATGACCAGGTGACCCGCCTAGTGGATGAGGGGAAGGCTGTTGATGTTGTCTACCTGGACTTCAGCAAAGCCTTTGACACTGTTCCCCACAGTATTCTCCTAGAGAAGCTGGCGGCCTGTGGTTTAGACAGGTACACTCTTCGCTGGGTAAAAAACTGGCTGGATGGCCGAGCCCAGAGGGTTGTGGTGAATGGGGTGAAATCCAGCTGGCGGCCGGTCACAAGTGGAGTCCCCCAGGGCTCGGTTTTGGGACCGGTCTTGTTTAATATCTTCATTGATGATCTGGATGAGGGGATAGAGTGCTCCCTCAGCAAGTTTGCAGACGACACCAAGTTGGGAGGGAGTGTTGATCTGCTTGAGGGTAGGAAGGCTCTGCAGAGGGATCTGGACAGGCTGGATCGATGGGCTGAGGCCAACCGGATGAAGTTCAATAAGGCCAAGTGCCGGGTTCTACACTTCGGCCACAACAACCCCAGGCAACGCTACAGGCTTGGGGATGAGTGGCTGGAAAGTTCCCCTGCAGAAAAGGACCTGGGGGTGTTGATCGACACCCGGCTGAATATGAGCCAGCAGTGTGCCCAGGTGGCCAAGAAGGCCAACGGCATCCTGGCTTGCATCAGAAATGGTGTGGCCAGCAGGAGCAGGGAGGTGATCATGCCTCTGTACTCGGCTCTGGTGAGGCCGCACCTCGAATACTGTGTTCAGTTTTGGGCCCCTCACTACAAGAAGGACATTGAGGTGCTGGAGCGTGTCCAGAGAAGGGCGACGAAGCTGGTGAGGGGTCTGGAACACAAGTCTTATGAGGAGCGGCTGAGGGAGCTGGGGTTGTTTAGCCTGGAGAAGAGGAGGCTGAGGGGAGACCTTATCGCTCTCTACAACTACCTGAAAGGGGGTTGCAGAGAGGTGGGTGTTGGTCTCTTCTCCCAAGTGACTAGTGACAGGACTAGAGGAAATGGCCTCAAGTTGCGACAGGGGAGGTTCAGGCTAGACATTAGGAAAAAGTTCTTCACTGAGAGAGTGGTGAAACACTGGAATAGGCTGCCCAGGGAGGTGGTAGAGTCACCCTCCCTGGAGGTATTCAAGGAGCGTGTGGATGTGGCATTGTGGGATGTAGCTTGATGGACATGGTGCTGTGTGGTGTTGGGTGGGTTGTGGCTTGTTATTGTTGTTGTGTGGCGTGGGTTTTGTGGTTTTTTTTTTTTTTTTTTTTTTTTTTTTTTCCCCCCCCCCCAGGTTGGACTCGATGATCTTACAGGTCTTTTCCAACCGTACTGATTCTGTGATTCTGTGATTTTCAGTTATTCTAGATTTATAAATTGATGGGCATCAACTCATGCAATTTGAAGCAAATTAATGTATTCTGAAAAGGTTGTTTTCTCAGAAATATTAATAGATGACAGAAAAGTTGGATAAATATAATCATTCTGACAAGAAAGAGTTCCTCTTATCCTGAAAAGGCAGTACTACTAGCAGGAGCTAAATGAACAGCTGCTTATTGCATATGGATGGTGAAGGCCTCACGGAAATAACAGCAAAAACCATGAGAAGACTAATCATCTGTCAAATATTTTGCACTGTATTGTGACCAGAACTAAGTATCTGCAGTCACTTTGCAAAGCTGCATCAAATTGCACAGACTAGAGTCAATTCCTTGGAAGGCCAGCAAAGTAACTGAGGCACAATTCTGCCCGTCTAAAAATGCACGGTAGGAGGTACATAGCTGGTTGAAAAAAACCCACGATGCAGCAACCAGTCACTATAATTTTTTCTCTCTAAATCTAATGATGAAGCATCAGTGAAGTATGCCATGGAACATCAAGTTAAATTCTTCACAGATTAATAAAAATGTTACATGCTGCGAATTTATGTATTGGATTTTCCTACTGTAAAAAGAATTATTTAAAAAGCTGCCTTTTTATTTCAACTGCTACGTTTCCTGCTATTTTATAATAGTGCATGATAATGAAGTTGTCATTTTACATATAGGATAATAAATTGCCTTGCTATGAATACAAGGCTATTATTCACTCATAGGGCTCTGATTATGTTGTGCCAGGAGAGTGTGACAAGCGCTTTATGAATGGCACAGTCCTGAAAGTGAACTCAGGCAGTGTTCATTATAGGGTCATCCTCCTACAATTTGAAAATGTGAACTTCATGTGCGGGGGTATGATCTAATTTTTCACACCCACTGTATAAGTAACACCTGCATACCAAGGCCTCCCATCATAGTTCTGCATCTTCATTTTAGATAACACGGTGATCTTTCACTTTAGGAAATGCAGTGACACATGACATATGTGGAAACTTACTCAGCTAATTTGACCATCTTTCATATATAGTCCTACGCTGACAAACACCTGCCTGTCACCCAGGCTAGAGACAAATCCATCTTTATGAATTCTTATACTGAGCTCTATTATTATTCAGAGGAAAACCACAGAAATAGTTAGAAATGTCAACCTGTTTGTGGCAGATGCAGATGGAAATCTCTTTTTTTTCCTTGTTTCTCTGGGTACCATATTCCAGTTTGGCATGTAACAGTTCCCTTGTGATAGGTATTAGACATTTCAGCGTCTGACTAGTCATATGGTAGTACACATTACAACTTAGACATATCCATGTAACTTGGACCAGTGCTTAACCTTAAGGTTTTCCCTGTGTGTTCTGTAACAACCTCCACAGGTTTATACTACCAAAGCAAAGGCATTTCTTAGCCATTCTGGCTCTTCAATATTGACACAATACTTACCCATTTTGTTTCACTTTAGATACCAGTTCGTAACTTTCATTCTAACTTGCATAACCAACACCATGTGAACACTTCTACTGTTTTAAGTTTTATATTTTATCTTTCTGTATTTTCAGCTCTTACAGTACATCTCTGCCTATTATTTTCCCTTCCTCCTGTAGAAGATAGTGACACAGTTCTGATAGGGCATTGTACTCATCATCTTCCTCTCTAATCACAGCTAAGGGACACAGAAGGATACTGTATGAAACTGGTTTGTATTATACAGTATAAAAGCAGCTTATTCTTAAGGGATGACATAACTTTTTTTAAGGGAGAGGTCCAATTTTAAGTACAATACTTGCTATTAAACCAACAACACATGTTAAAATGAAATAAATATTGGCATGGTATTAGTTCCCATGTGTGTTCTCTTTTGTGCAGGAAAAGTAACCCTTAACCAACGGGCTAATTAAGCTCTGGCATAGCACTGACCTCAGCTCAAATATACCCAAAGATGAATTGGAGGCATTGGCTAGAAACTTTACTAGATTTCTCTCGAAATGAGACAGTCAAACAATGACAGAAACTGCTTACATTTGTTTTGAGGCTGAGCTACAAACAGCAGATCAGATCTTCACTTGATGTAAGCTGACAGCCTCAAAGGAGCGATCTTGGTTTACAACACTTGAGACACAGCCCAGAGCCTCTGCAGCTGAGAGGAGGAGTACAAGCTGAAAGAGACTGAAGTTTGTTAGAAATAAGGTCAATGGACTGTTCAAGGTCACTGTACTGCAAGAAATCTTTGCTTTGGTGCCTTTGTGCATTTGCCTCAACAAAGGCCTTAAGGCTTTTTAAACTCAGATATTTAGACCTAGCTTATCTTATCCAGTCCCAGGATCACCCATTTTACTTCTTGCCTGTTAAAGAGAAAATGGTGATCCAATTGTTGTTACTAAGTATCTCAAAATCGATTTGGCTCACGGCACCACTCTCATAGCCACTTTTATATTCTCTTCTGATGGAATACAGAAACTAACTCACAAGGCCCTGAGTTTCTCTTTCAAAGACAGGATTTGCTACTCTTTCTGGTGTTAAAAGTCTTAGCTATTTCACACTTTGCCCCTTCCAAAATAAACAGATCAGTGTGGGGCTGAAGTGCTCTTACTTGTCTGCAGTGCATTCAGAACAGATTCAGAGCTGGTTAAACTGGCATCAGACTTCTTTGGGCAAAAGCCAGATCTCCACTGTGTGCCTGCTGGTACCTGGTGCAATAGAATTGTCTTACCAGCACCCACCTTTCCCAGTGCCCACTTCTGGCACTCTCAGGACTTTCAACCCACTGTTGGCTCCACCAGGCAGCTACTGATGCACTGACTAGAATCTGTTTCTACTCCCATCCTGCTCATCAGCCTGGTGTATAAACACTTCACTGTGACAGTGTCAAATTATTCATTACTTCAGTTGCATGGATACCATACCTACACTTCATATAAAAAGCAAATGCTTTCATAATTACATGAACCTATAGACTCTACCTCCACGTGGATCTCTATACTACTACTTGATAAGAAATACAGGTGCAAGAAAAGCCATAGCAATCTCAAGGTTAAATAAAGTAGTGGAGAGGATTGGTTATATTCCTTTTCTCTTGGAAATATCTGTTCTAGACCAAGCCTGGCTACTTGGAACGCTTGTAATAGGTTAAAGATATATTTGTTATATTTTTTATTTATTTATTGCTCAGCTAGCTACCCACTGAAGGTGGATAATGGTCCAATCTCCTAAGCAGAGCCACCAAAGAACATTTTGATACCCAGGCAAAGAACGTTTAGCTTCAATGACATTTTTCAGTAATAATGACTTCCACAGATCTATCAGCAGGGATTGAAAATCAGATACTTGTATAAAACTGTTGATGTGCTGTTGGCTTTATTTTCATGGCACAAGTATACATGGCTTAAGAGAAACACATTCTGAAGGAATATGTTTCACAAATTAGTCTTTAACATTACATGAGACATTCTAGTCAGAGCTGCACTTTGTACGGAGCTAATGTATCAAACTAGGTTAATGATCTAGCCATGATTAAAAACATTAACAAGGTATCACTTTTATTTTTCCTTTTAATCTGGTGAACAGGAAAGTAGTTTAAAAAAAACCAACCTACACAAAATGGAAATAAAATGTGTAAATACACATTCATTTACAATGAAACTATTTCATTACCCCTCACAAGTGCTTCATAAATACAGAAAAGCCTCCAAGTTCTCATATGCTATAAGCAAAACATGGAATTCATATTTTCATGAGATAACAACTGCCTTGTAATTTCAGGACCTCTGAACTACCAGAAAAAGCCTGATCATCTGAATTTCATATAATCTGAATGTTACATATCATCAAGATTTCAGAACTGACTGGTCTCTTTCTTCATATAGCATTAAGGTTGTGTTTGGTGGGTTTTTTTTAGAGTCTCATCCTGAATACTTTAAGTTTGATCCAAAGTCTCTATCTGCTTTTAAAATTCTTGATTCTCAAAACCATACAGGAACAATTTCTTCCTACCTGAAAGACCAATTATCTGAATATCTGGGCTTTTGATATACCAGCACATAAAAAAGTAGATAATTCAAAATTTACCTGTCAGTACATTATCACATCCCAGGTTCTGAGGTTCTGTCTAGCTATTTTTTTTCTTCCTTGCTTTTTTCCTGCTTCCCATTATGTTTTAAAGCCCTGGGATCCATGTTACTGAATCAGAAGCTTGAGAGGAATATGTTACAGCTCACTGGCAGAACCAATTAAAAAAATTAAAAAACCAACAAAAAACACATGAATATAATTCCAAATCATTCAGTGCAATGTACATTATACACATCTTCATATTCCAGTTTAATTTCTAGCAAAAATGTAACCATGGAAAAAGCATTGTCTAATTCATAACCACTTTCACAAAATGTCTGTTACTGAATTCCAGTCCACAGTGCTTTCTGTACAAACACTCTCACGGACTGCAAAAATCATATTCATAGCACGAGCAAGTAAAATGTGCTTCTTAATCAAAGTATGTAGAATCTACTTACATTAATGGCCAATGTTACCTTTTTATTAAACTATGTTATAAAAGTACAAATTGATACAAAGTAAACTAATTTTGCAAATAAGCTGTGTTATTCAGACTCAACATTCTGTAATGTGTTATAAAAATCAACCTTTCATTGCACATTTCCATATAACATGACATTTATTGGTTTCCAGGAATCACTGCATCAAGTTTATATTACTGCATGGTCAAAAAACCTAGTTACTTAATATTCTGAATTGACTAGCTATCAATTGTGGCAACTTGATCTTACTACACGAAAATTTAGAAGTAGATGGAATGAAGGAGTCATCATTCAGGTGTCTCACATTCTATGTCAAACCTTGACAAAGATACAACTTGACATTTGCTCTTTTGCATACAGAAGGCAGAAATACTTGCATATTCCATTCAATTAGGTAAACTGTAAGCTGTTACATGACATAAAAATAATAGTTTGTATTGAAACTAACATGATCACTGATAACAGCATTTGAGCATTAATCCTCAAAGGTACAGCAATGAGGACATACAATACATTACCGTGCAGCTATGTATGAATGCAATGCTAAAATCTGGCCTTACACAAAATACTATTTTCCTGACCTGTACTGAAACCCTCAAAAGTATCTGTTCCAAATATCTTCACTTGTGCTTTTTCTCACTGTATGCAAACAGTTAAGATACTTGAACATGAACTGTTCCTTGAATTCATTATACTTCCTCTGGATATGGAATCATACTTATTTTCCATTTGTCTCAGAATACCAAATCATAATATATGTGATAAAAGTATGTTGCATATTAACTTGCATAAACTGCAAATGGAAAACAAAGAGAATTTGTATTTATCTTATCTGCTTTAAGTATGAAATATTAAGCATCTCCTTAATTCTCCTCTAGTGGATTCATAGACTACAAGAAGTTTCAGCTGTTGAGAACAGGAAATGAGACTGCATGAAAAAAACCCAGAGTTCCAGTACTTTTTCAGAACCCTCAGTATACAGACTGAAAACACCAAAAGTTTGGGAAGCACTTACCAAGTATTATATTTAACTTTTTAAGGATAGGGGGCTACAGCAGTTTCTGTAGCAAGTTAACACATCAGTCAGACCTATCCAACTCACCTTGGTGTCATTCAGACCAGTATCAGGACTGTGCTACATAAAAGCTGAGTGGGCTACAAAAGACACTAATTAAAAACTGTGAAAATACACTGACAGCTCAGACAACCCCCTAACATGCCACCTGTAGTAAGAGCTTGTAGCAGGTGCTAAGAGAACTTGGTATCACATTGCTATATTACCAGTATGCTCAGGAGAGAACAGTTTCAAATGGGGGAAAACTAGCAGGTCTCTGCAATACTATTAAAAAAAAAAATTGTTCTCTTGCCTCAAAGCATCATATTGCATACCCATACCACTGCATGGTAAAGGCAGCCACTCAAGCATATAATACCATATACATTAACTGGTCAGTAAATGACCTTCTTCCAAAGACCATGTTTTGAAATACCGCTTTTAATTCTATCAAATAATCCAGAAATAATCAGACAATAAGATGTTATACTATCTTAACACATGATAAGCTTTCTATAAACACTAATGGCAGCACACATTTAAAAGAAAAATAAAGACCAGGACTTCATTTTCAAAGGCTTGTTGGAAAAGAAATCAGAGAAAAATAGCTTAAACAAAACCCTAATCTTTTTTAACCAAATGGATTAGGCAGGCGAGTAAGCATATACTACATTTACACAGCAAAAGTTGTTCCATGCCTTTATTCTGATTACATTCCTTAAATTAAGCCCTTGTATTAATTCCAATCTGTGAAGCTCATAAGAGAATGTGTGCATTAATCCGTGCCAACATTTATAATAACTATTAAGTTAATACTACATTATAATACATCACTTGTACATACAGATTTATATTCTGTCATTTGGGTTTACTTAACATTGACCAAGAGACTCCTGCCCATTTTTTGAAAAATATACTCTTGCTTGTAAAATCTGTGTTGAGAGATTAAAGAGAATAGACTAAACACAAATAAACAATATTCTGATACCAAATCTTTTGGGCAATTCCATAAATAGTGGCCAAATTCTGCTGACCTCACTCATGTGGAATAGTACCCTGATAAGCAGCCATGGTAAAGTCAACCCTGCTGAAAAAAACAGACCGAGTCAGTTAGGCTGAGAGGGAAGGTAATCTTTCAGTAAATCTAAATCTGCAGGTGTACATATTCTCCAGTTATGATGAGTTTATGTGAGCAAGAGTAGAAATAACCAGGGGCAGTGGGATTAAAATTAGGAAAAAAAAAGTTAGGCTTGATAGCACCATAGTTCTGGTAAACATACAGTCTAATTTAGATATGCTTAAATCCTTTGCTTCCTAGATGAGTATTCATTATTCTTAGGCACTTCCTAGGTTCAAGTGTGCATGTTCACGTACAGGTTTGTGCATATGGCTTGAGTCCTTATTGTCCTTAATAGTTTAAAACACTGCAATACAGTAACCAAGTTTTGGTTCTGCTCTAACCATCTTTTCTTACTCCGTTATTGACACACATAACTTTTGTACGTAGCCATCATGTAATGAAAGGTACTGCATGGCATGCACAAGGTCAGGAAAAATTACGTGCTTACATACTGCTTATTTTATTTTGTAGGCAGGTAGTACCAACTCTGATTAAGTTTGTCTATCATTTCTTATTCATCCAACTTCAAAAAGTTTATTTCAAAGCTTTCAAGATTATCACCTGCCTACAGTGATAATTTTGAGGGAATTTCCTGGTCCTGACATAAGAGAGAAAGAAGCCTAGAAAAAATACTTTGCAGGCCCCAAGAAAACCTGCTTCCATTCAATCAAGTTATAATTCAAAAACTGCTGTTTGCACAAACTCAGAAGAGACTACTTTGAATCTAACACATGATGTCTCCTTATATTGCATCCATATGGATCTGAGCAGGACTTTTCCATCACTTTCAGCTCTTTATTATGGCCAGCTGTACCAGGAATAAGAGTCTAAACTTAAGGCAGGTGAGTTGATCTATCACTCTGTAATTTTCCACCGTGCCCAAGCGGAACAGGCAAAGCAGTTGAACAGATTCAAAAACAGAGAGTAAGGTGTAGAGGTGGAGAGATGAAGCACATTGGGACAAAGCCTCATAGCTACAGGAAAGTCAGCAGAAAATCAGGGAACTGATGTAACAGGAAAACTGAAATGACTGGCTAAGGAAACTGGAGCCAAATGGGGAACAAAAGGCGTGACTGAGTTGAGGGAGAGAAAAGATGGGGATTAACTTGGTGGTTGGAGAATTAAAGGGGAGACTGAGAAGTGATAGTTGGTAAATTAATAGGATTACTAAGAAGTGATAAGGAACCAGAATAGAGACAGAAAACTTGTGGCAATCACCAAGAAAAAGGTGATGAGGGATGGGGAAAGTCATCACATGGCATGAGGATGTGGCAGAAGTTGAATGCAGGGAATGCAGAGAGTGGAGAGGATGGTGGCAGAGGAAGACAAGACCGTCTGATGGTTAAAGCCACCAAAAACTATGCAGGGTGATGAAATCCTATCCGTGCATTGGTAGGCAAGTAACTTTTACCATTACCTTTAATAGACAGTAACTAATTGTGTATTCTATATTTCTTAGACATTTACTTGTCATTCTGGAGTCTCTATCCCAAGTTTTGTAGAATCAGAGCTCCAGCAGAAGATACCTTACAATGTTTTGAACTATTACAGTGCTGTATAAGGCTAACTGTTTTCAAAATTGAGGTACCAGGGATCTTAAAATGAGATTTGTTTCCTATCACTCACCTTTCTGTGACTGGCAGAATACTGCTAAAATGTTATAGAGTGCTAAAGGGAAAGAACATCTTCCACACTATGCTTGTTTCCTGAGATAGCAACTGTAATGTATGTCAGAGGTACCCATTTCTGAGTAACACAGATAACAGCTTGCAACACAAGGCTTTTGAGGAAACTCTTAACTGCTCCCTTGAGCATACAGGCCCAGACATAGCTATGTTTATAGCATTCAATAGCTTTTAAAGCCAGAATGACCCATACAATTATCTTGCCTGACTTTCTGAACAACACCAGCCATAGAATTGCACTGGGGTCCCAAAGTTTGGTTAAAATAGATACATTCATAGCACATAGCTATGCATATGCTGATGGGTATTTTTCCTCCCTGCATTTTCTAATGCATCTTTTGTTCTCAATCACTCTCTTAATGTAGATAGAAATCCTGTGACTGGGAACCTGGAACTGTACAAAAAGACCTCAAAAGATAAAGACATTAGTCTCTGCAACTTAAAAATAAACCCCATGGCTTGAAGGACAAATCTCCTTATGCAAACTTTCCAACATACTAACTGTGAAATCCTAGAGGCCTTGGCCAAGAGTTTTCACTGAATGAAACGGTGGTTATCTTTTGAATGTTTGCACAATTAAACCAATTACAATAATTAAACAACTAAGAAATATAGGGAGACATTTGGAGAAACTATCATCTATGGAAGAAGGAAACATTTGTGCTCTGTGAGGGTGACCAAGCACTACTACAGGTTGCCCAGAGAGAATGTGGGATCTGTCTTTTGAAGATATTCAAATGTAATCTGGACATATAGTTCCTCCTGGGCAACTGGTGACCCTGCTTGAGCAGGGAGGTTGGACTAGATGACCTCCAGAGGTCCCTTCTGTGATACCTGAGAGATTTAACCTTTTCCCACCTACTGCTGCAAGAACGGAGGTCAGCTGAAGTGCCTTCTTTTACACCTTTAGACTGAAATAGTTTCCTAAAAAGTAAGTGAAGCAGTGTGAAGTGCTTTCTAATTTTCTCATGTAGTTATTATTTACATCTATGTTTATGTAGATGTATCATAACACTGAAAGTAAATTAGTGTTTGCAGAATGCTTTGAAGATAAGGCGTTCGCCTATTTGTGTGTTTGCGTATTCACGCAGATACTGTATATGAAAACAGTCTTGTTTTTCTTGGATGATAAAAGAAATTCACTGCCTTTTTTAAGGTTAGTACTCAAAATCCAGCTCCCATGTACTTATTACTCATCTGAGTTGATTGTACTTTAGCTTCTTTATGGACTCTTTAAAATATGTACTAATAAAATCTTACTAGCTTTTTATTGTCAACTGTCTCAACATACAAATATTGCAAGCTGCAGGGACTTTCTGGTCACTGTGAGCATGACTCTAGATTACTTAGCAATCAATGCATTTGTTACACTGTCTCTGGCAGTTGATGTTTCTGAAAAGGTAACAAATTTTTAGTATCATTCAGGTAATTTGCAAACACACGTCTGCCTTTAAGGGTGCTCCATTTATTTCAACATAACATAGGAATGAATTCAATCTGGGTAAGCTATAATGATTTACTGACACCTTCCTTTAGCTGATGTTCCACAGCTGGCTGGGCAAAAATTCTATGTTAGAAACACACCAGGTATTTAGGACCTTAACTTGGTATAAATTCTTTGAAGTCAATAGGTAGGATTTAAAAATCAATGGAAGGAAATGGCTCAAAAGTGCCTTTTCCAAAGCTATAATGGTGCAAATATTATTACTGAGCACTCACTTATAAGTAAGATCTGAACATTTCAAATAAAAGCCTAGAGATCTAGAAGTGTGATATGACATTGAAATCAATTCATTTAAGTCCCTAAATAGCTCATCTGATTCGTCTCACCAACAAGAATATATGATTGTCTCTAGAATAGACAGGCATTTATAGTAGCAGTGCTTTTTGTGGTGGAGTACTTTGAAGTCTGCTATTTTAAAAGTGGTTATAGAAGGACATTTGAGAGAAAACCAGATAAACGTTTTAGTGAGGAATTGCATGGCTGAGAAATCATGCATGAGGGATACTCCTCCCAACAGATTTCACCAATTTTGCATGAGTATGCTTTGGTTACATTAGAGGTGGTGTTGGTGGAACATACATACTAAGACTGAGGAAGCAGTTATTAAATTCACCTGGCAGAGTTAAAGGAAGTGTTAATCTCGAATTCCAGTCTCTTAATAGCACCTGACCCTATATCATTTAAGACCATAGATGTTGGCTCCACAGTGAATCAGCACTCTAAAGAAAATATGTTACTAAACGAACTGTTAGAAGAGTGGTCCCTATTAGAAAATACCATTAAAAAGTAGTGTGCACAGTACATCCCCAAATACTATCACAAAATAAACATACAACTCAAATGTGGCTATTCCAACTATTTAAGTATTACAATAATAAAAACTACAGAAACAAGGGGATGAACAAACATTGCAGCATCAGAAAAAATGTTACTCTTCAGAAGTCAAATTTGTCCTGCAGTAAACAGAATTGGTACCAGCATTAGCAAAAGAATAATCATATACTCTTGCTTATCAGATGTCAAGTAAAGGTAGGAGATAACCATGTCTAAGTTCATGCAGTCACACTGACTGATGTTGAACACATTCCCACTTCAGTTGTAGCTGTACAACTGCGCAGCCCCACCTCTGGTCAGACTCAGGATGCTTTTGCCCATGTTATGGTAATAACTTGCGAAGAAATGCAGCAACAACATAGCTGTATGTACCTAGTCCCGGGTCACTGCTGTTAGAGGCCCATTTGCCAAGGACTTTTGGAAAGAGAAACCCGGATCTGTAAACAACTCTCACTTCTTGCTATGTGAACATGCACTTTAAGAAGTCTTTCACCAAATTGTACACTTTGAAATTTTCCAGAAGGCAATTTTTTTACATTAATACAGATACTTTTTCCATTTTTATTCCAGCCTGAAATGTTTCTGTAATATTTCCATGCCAAACTAGGTAACAATACATTTAACGTTTCCATCAAATAAATTATATTTCAATTCTAAGTATCTATATAAAATTAATTTTTTAAGCTCTAACCCCAGAATCATCTGAGATTGTAAAACTCTAAACCCAATAGGGCTTAACAATTCCAACTGTTTATATTATGAAGACCTGCAGTTCTCAAGTGTGTATATTATCCTCTTAGAGGTTAGGACACTGAACCTCCTGATCCTTTCATTCACAGATTACTTCGGGCCAACAAGATAATGGTGTGATTACGGCCTTTGTACAGGGCTTCCACCAATGCAAAACAGATTTGAGTTTTAGCCCTGCAATATGCTTCATTGGCTTGTGCCTTCAGAGGCGAATTCCTGGTTCTGAGGGAATGCATTTATGTTTTCCTTGTGCTTTTTTGACAACAATCCAGGTCCTATGTGTCGGGCACTACTGGTGGAATGATCCAGCCTGGAACAGTAGGCGGTTCGGCCGGGTGGTGGAATCCCAAAAATGTCCCCAGAACTTTGAGGTCTTGTTTTCATTTACTGCTCTCTGAAAATTTAGGGAGAGCTTAAGTGTGCTGCTTTGGTAATGTATAAGCCTTTAAGGCCTGTAGCCTTAAAAGACTCGCACAGTTCTTTTATTTAACATCAAGAATCAAAGTATTTTTGTACAAGTGTAACTACTGATTCAAAGTTTTCAAATAATCTGAAATCATCACAAAAATTTTCTCTCCAAGAATTACTAGAGAAAACAACTCTTTTTCATACAGAAATGGGATAATCAAAATTTATCTGTATTCTCAGAATTGAGGTATTTATTGTTCCACAGGAGTAAAGATGTTGGATTGCACTGGTAAGGGTGTTTTGTGCATTTCCTGATTAACTCTGGTGCTGGATACCCAAGGAAATGCCACATCCTTCAACCACTTACTCTGAAAGGAGTAAGGAAGAAGATGAGTTTTCTGAGGAAGCTAAGAAATTCAAGAATATACTTAAGTCACATTTTTCTGACAGAGTAGGCATGGAAAGCTCACCTGGGTATACATCTGGGGTGCCTCAGAACCAGGTCTTCAGCATATTGCAGGACGTGCTCAGTACTTTGCAAGATTGAGCTCTTAGTCATAAAAATATATTTTACATATAAAAATACAGCAGATGTCCTTCTAAAAATCATCTTAGGTGTTATTCCCTCTCATTATGCTTTATACATTCACAAACAGACATTTGAAATATACTGTGAACAGTGCAAAAGACTGTTTTATATTTATAAAAACACGCATTGCAGTACCTTTAAGAGCCAACTGAAAGAAAAGTTGAGAAAGGTTTCATCCTCAGAGAAATTCTGGTGCAAGTCGAACTTTTGTTTAGCGAGTTGTAAACAAACGTCTTAGAATGCAGAGAATCCTCTCATTTCTTTCCAGCTAAGGTAGTCTCAAACACATCAAGTCCTGCTTTGAAGTAAACCTGAGCTGAATTGATGCTGTTCAGCACCTCTGACAAGGCTGCTTGAACGGTCTCATTTGACTGATGTAGTTTGCAGTGTTCCAGAGCCTCTAGCAGTACTGAAAACTGGCTTGTCCTTTCATCTAGTCTGTAAAGAATATTTCTAAAAGAGAACAATGGAGAATGGTAAACTTTTTACTCAAAACAATTCATCAGAAATCATCAAGAAACCCTGCAAGTATCAGCCACGCTTTACAGATGATACATATTATGCACAGTAAAGTTGACCCATGGCAAACTGAAAGACAACTGCATATTTATTACAGCTTTGTAAACTGCACCTGTTCATTGATCTAGGTATACCTGCATTGAAACATTCACAAAATCCATCAAAGAAATCTCACATTCCTCTTTAACCATTCAAGATTTTATTCAAAATCATGAGCCTTGACCTATCACACCCCTCATGAAGTATTTCATGCCTCAGCTGGATTCCATTTATTCCCCTCTAAAAAAAGTTTAGTTGTTACTGTGGATCCTAGGCACAGAATTTTTATTTTCCTATCTGCTCCTGTTATTTATTTTGCACTTCAGAGGTGAAATTCTAGCTGCATTGAAGTCAATGGTAAAACTCTCATTGCCTTCAGCAGGGCCTTTATTTCATCAATAATCCTTTGTGGCATCAGAACAAGAGCAACCTATCTTTAATGTCACATGAGGAAGGAAATAAATGGAATGTACAGCTAAACCCTTATGAAACAAAATCTGTGTTTTTCTATAGTATCTGCAAGACTTTTTAATGGCTTGTATAAAAACACATGCAAAGGTAATGTCTGATCCCTTGGAAATGTTATCTGTATGAGGTGTTGAAGGCTCAGAATTCAAAGCTAGTCAGTGATTTCAATGAGACTCTTTGAAGCATGCTATAAATGTTATCTAAAAACAGATGTATTCATTATCCTAATTAGTAGATCATGTAAATATTAAAAACCTCCACCCAGGAGCTCCTTTGATTGTAAACAGAAATGGTTGAAATTTGAAACAGGAAAGCTACATGTGATTTGGTGCAGGACCTTATCCTTAAATACAGGCAGGTGTTCAGGGCAGGGGAGAAGTTGTTTCACAGAATGAAACCAGCAAGAGAGCAGGACAACTTAGATACTCTGTTAGTAACCTAATTGCATGACAGAACAGGCCCAATGGCATGTCCAAATTAGCAATAGAACCGCCAAGTACCTATAAGACAGATGACTGCAAAAGTGTATCTTATTATTATATGAGTCATCTAATTGCCAGTCTACAAGGGGAATGGTAATGAAGTAGCCCAATAAATGACACCACAGAACATCTACAATCTTCTGCCGTGTTTTCCAGTTTGAAAAAATGCTTTGAATGAGCGGCAATGTTTTTCAAAGATATGAAATAACTCCTGTCTTCATAACAAAGTTTTTCACTCTTTACGTTTTTACCTTACTATATTGGGTATACATCCAAAAGATTGGGTAAGAATCAGGGGGAAGGCCAACAAGGCAGATAACATGGTGGGAGTCTGTTATAGACCACCCAGCCAGATCAGATATTCTATAAGCAGCTGAGAGAAGTCTCCAACTGCTAGGCCTTGTTCTCATGGTGGACTTCAGCTTACCAGATGTCTGCTGGAAATACAGTACGGCAGAGAGGAAACAGTCCCGGAGGTTCCTGGAGTGTGTGGAAGAGAACTTCCTGACACAGCTGGTGAGTGAGCCAACTAGGGAAGGCGCCCGCTGGACCTGTTGTTTGTGAACAGAGGAGGACTTGTGGGGGACACGACGGTGGGAGGCCATCTTGGGCACAGTGATCATGATAGAGTTTTCGATTCTCAGAGAAGTAAGGAGGGGGGTCAGCAGAACTGCTACCTTGGACTTCTGGAGGGCTGACTTTGGCCT